>NC_046332.1:1494689-1794689 GCF_000738735.6 Corvus cornix cornix | reverse complement strand
AGCACGAGCAGAGCAGAAAAGAGAAGAGCAGAGAGGCAACTAAAAACCACAATTCACCAGTCCAAGATAAAATTCAGCCCAATAGGCACCAGGTACTGTAGGTTTTGTATTAGCAGCAGTCTCCAAAAATCCTGCTTTTGCTGCTTGACTCCCATCCCTCTTTATTGCTCTACACAGTTAATACTGAGTTTGAAACCAGGGTGAGTTATTAAGAGCCTTGAAGGTTCTCCTTCCATTTTTCATTTCTTTCCCTCTCACCACCACCATCACCATCATCACAACCAACACCTTTTTGCATCCAAAAAAAAAAGGAGAGTGCAGGGAATAAAATGCTACAGGTGTTTCCACAATGTAGTCTTGATACATTTCTTAAATTTCATATAAGTCCTTGAACTCTAGTTTATTTTGTGTCTTGTCATGTTTAGCCCTGCTGAAGCACCTTCCAGAGCAAATTCTGAGTGTATTAATTAGAACATGTGCTCTGGTTTTCTTTCCATCACAAATTCTTGTGATTAGAAAATAGGATCAGACAATATAATCCGATTAGTTCCCTGCTCCTGCTGATTAACTGTGGTGCTTCCATGGACATCTGAGTGTCTGAGCAGGCTCCTTGCTCCTGGAGAGGACAGACTGTCACGAGAGAGATTGTTTTACCACTCACTGAAATTTAACCTGCATTAATAATGGCCTCCCATGAGAAACCATGAAAATCAGTCTGCACAGTGGGATAATGCCAAAACCAGGTTTGAGTTTCAAAGTCACCAGTGAATCAAGAAGGGTGAGAAATTATGACTGAGGAACCATTTCCTTCAAGCCTTGTTCTTGCACAGCAATGAGGCTTCCTGCAATATATCTGTAATTTTTTTTTCCCTTCATAAAATTAATCAAGAATTTTTCACAGAAGCATTTCTCATGCATTTAAAGGTTTGGGCTTTGGGGGGTTCTTTTCACTGCAACTTTTAGTGTGAAGGAAAAACAGGGAGAATATATTTTCCTCAAAACTTTTCACATCATTACATTTATTAAAATTTTGGTGTTTTTTAACTAAAGTCAAAGAATATTTTGCAGAAACAGCTGTGGTCATGGATTCAGCTCCAAACCAACAGAAAGGAAAGTGCTTTAACACATTTCCTGAGCATCTCTTGCTTTGCACACTGTTCAGAAACCCGCATTGGCTCAAATTAAGCACTGGTGTGTTATCTAAGCCTTAAATAATACATGTGTTTCTTTTCCAAAGATGGTTTGAGTTGGTCTTACGGTTCAGGATTATTGCTAAAGTAAAGTAGTTATTTTGGGCAACAGCTGCTGCTGTTGATAAGAAGTCTTTGTATGAGGGCAATGTACGTTGAGGTTGGGTGTTTTCTCTCTTTTCAATTTTAACTTCTTATCCAGCTTCTTTAATGGTAAGTCTTTGTCCACTCGGAGTCCCAGAAAAGCACATTTGTGTCCAGGCTTCTTTTCTCTGTTGAGCAGCAAGGAACAACTGGTGGGGAATTCTAATCCAGAGTGAAAGTGGCTTGGACTCCTTCCCCCTCTCCCTTATTCCTCCCAAGAAGAATTACTTTGCTTTCAAAGCATACTGATTATTCTGGAACAAAGTAATATTCCAGATATAATGTTCCCAGGGGATGGGGGTGTGCTGAAGCTACTACTGAAGGATACTGCTACAGTTACCCCAGTTAGTTTTCCTATTCAACTTTACTTGCTTTGAAAACAAATCCTTTCCACTTCAATTTTAAAGAATCAAATGATTATGAGCAGGGGAAGAGAGGGAAAATGGAAGTACTTCATTTTAACAAGAAACCTGGCAGTTTTTTGAGTTGCATCTCATAAAAGTGGGAGTTACAAGTTTGCCTCAATCATGAGCTTGAAGGGTATTTTTCTTTTCTCAAGAGCTATCAGCTCTTTGTGATAGAATAAAGCAAGAGTGAGAAAATCAGTTGAACTGCTGGGGAAGGATTTGAAGGGAGGGCTCCAAGCAGGGCCCAGGCTCTGCTCTGGGGCCCAGCAATGGCACAGGAGTAATGGGCAGGGCCTGAGCCCAGCAATTCCCCCTGCACACGAGGCAGAACTTCTGCCCTGGGCAGTGCCCAGCCCTGAAGAGATTGTCCAGAGAGGCTGTGAGGTCTTCTCCCTGGGGATATTTCAGAGCCCTCTGGACACAATCCTGTGCTCTGGGATGGCCCTGCTGGAGCAGGGAGGTGGCACCAGATGCCCCACTGTGGTCTTTCCCAACCTACACGTTCTGGGATTCTATGAGCAAGATTTTCTTACTCAACCAATTAAAGGTGTGACAGCAGAAATAAATGGGTTTAGATGACTATGAGGGGGGAAATGCCAATTATTGGTATAATTAATCTCTGCTTATTTTGAAATATATCTGGTTTTACGTGTAGAAGCCATGGGACAGGACATTAACAGCTCTGTAGGTCAAAGTCACTTTCAAATTCAGAGTGTGACTTTCAGGCATTGCCTACTGGATTATTCAAGGATTGCTCTTCCCACTTTTATGCCATGACAGCACTGTGAGGTTTGGAGATGCCAGCACCACAAGATGGTGCTGATGGCTGGCTGGCTGGCCACGTTCTTGGCTGGAACAGAGGTCAGGCAGGAGAACTTCTCCTGCAGGCAGGCATGCAAACTATGCATCCACAAGGAGAGATCAGCCAGAGGCCATTAATGCTTCTGAGACCTTGACTACACAAGCACTGAGGAGACATTGCCAGGCAGACCTTGGAAGCAGAACAATAACCCATAATTTGATGAGTCTAAAAGGTCCTGAGCATTGGCTCCAACTCAGGTAAGAAGCAGCAAGACACAAAAAAGCCTCTCAGCTCTCAGAGTCAGAAGACTGCTTAATTTCAGCCATTTGGGGGTGGGTTTTGAGCACCATGCTGTGATTCCACTGATCCCCATATATTTGCTTCTTCCTGTTCTCCCCAGCCCCCCATAAATTGGATTAAAGGCTTGTATGATTGATACATGCAAAAGGTTGAATTCATCAGGCAGAAGATTGGGGTCAGAAGGAATTTCTATTAAAAGCAAACTGGAAATGACCTGAGGAAGCCTGGAGGAGGAGCTGAGGGGGAAGTAAGAGGGGGCTGAACAAGGAAATATTTTTCTGGAGCATTTGGAATGGATCACTCTCGTATTCAAATTAAAAGCAAAGCAATCTGACATTGCAATTTGGGTGACTTTATTCCAATACAGTGTCTGAAGAAGTCCAGAATTCTTTCTTAAGACTTGCAATACAGCATGGAGATGCCATAATTTCAGGTCTGATTTTGCTGAGGGAAATAAAACGTCAGGATCTGGAAATGTGCATGGGGAAATTAAGACAGAAGGCACCTCTGTTTTATCTATTTCTACAGGAAGTAGAAAGCTCTAACCACTCCTTTTAATGGAAGGTAAAGGGAGAAATAATTTGGTTTTAATTTTAGGTCATTGCTTGCATAGGTTTGGGGGGGTTTTTTGTTTCACATCAAATATCCCTCTAAGCAGGTAAGCCTTAAATAAAGACATAGCCTTTAATTGCTTTAATTATGTCACATTTATTTGACGGGCAATGCACTGACATAACACTATGAAGTACTTGCTTGACAGGGTTCATTCCAAATCAGAATCACAAAAGATCAATAATAGTTCTGTTTAATTTTTTTTTTTTTCTATTGCCTTTTCCACAGGTATTGGGGAATTTCCACCAGGGTGCTTCCTGGACACCCCAGGGACCAGTTTGGCTGGAATTTCTGTTGTGTTTTGCACAGCACATGGTGAGTACTTCATATAGATGACCTTTTGCATCTGTAGCATGTGGAGGCAGGGGTTAGTAACAAGCTAATACTTGTTTGATATTATTACTTGTGTTATCACCATCTGGTGCACAGCTAAAAAAGTACCTAAAATTATTCTCTGTTACCACTTGGCATTTTCTGGCGGAGCAAAATGTTGGATTTGGCCAATAGAACTGCAAAGTGAGAGCTGAAACACATCTTGAGGTTCAATTAATGCTGCACCATCTGAGATGCCTTTGGTACTCTTTATGCACCTCAAATGGAAAACGAGGGGCGGGGGGGAGAGGGGGGGAAGAAAAAAAATTATAAGCAAGAATTAGATTTGGAACTCTAAAGATCTTACTGTTTTAATTTATCTGCAGAAGAAATTTAAGTAAACACAAACATAGTAAAAGTAAGAATTGAAAAAGATGCAGCACACTAAAGCCAAACAGAATCAAACATTGGCTGTTTTATCTCAAAACTGCAATAAATCGGGGGCTGATAAAACCAAAGAGCTCCATTTACAGATGAGATTAAGCAGTCAGGACAAATTTATTACTTTTGGATTAAAAGCAATCACGCAACATTTGTAATCAACAGAAGAAAAAGCAAATGTGATGCTGGTGGTCAGGGAGAAGCGGCATTAATTGCTACATGTGTTTATGCACCCTCAGCATCACCAATCACTCCTGACACACAGGTATCAGGTCACAGATGTTATTGTTTCCCAGTATTTCTACCCACACACACACAGCGTTTTGTTTTTTAAATGTTTTTAAATGAAAAAGCCCCTTCTGGCCAAGTTAGCATCGAAGAGAAAAAGCACAGTGCTTCATTTTAAAGTCTGACAAAAAGTCAGTTTGGGGACATGACTGCAGCACTTTCTGCTGTGAACTCAGAGACCTCAGCCGTGGAATGAATCCATCTGCATTCCTCAGCCCCCTCCTCAGCGCAGGGGAAGGGTGGGGCTTCGCTTGCAGCATCCCTGGCAAAAAACCTCCTGGAGCAGCTTCCTTTTGGCTCTGGGGAGAAGGCCCCAGCAGTGTCAGCCTTCAGAGAGGAGCAGCAGTGCTCACCAAAATGTGGAAGTTAATTATCAAGGATGCAAAATGGGGAGGTGATCACTGGCACAAGAAGGGGTCATGCCACACACCTTACAGACACCACGGTGTCTTGATGGAGGGAAGTTTTCAAGGAAATTCCCAGCCCCACACTTCTTTTGTAAATTAATACATCTGATTTTTTTTATGGTCCTTGTTTTGCCTCTGTTAATAGCAAGATATGCTGTGCAATAAATAGCCATCAGTGTTAGATTTAAAGATTTAAATAGTTTGTTTTGCTTATTTAGCTCAAAAGTGAATGAGCTGAAGTTTATGTCAATATTGTACTATGGTTAACATTTCTCTAGCGAGGGACCAGCAGACATAAACAAATGGGTTCTGCCCAAAATTAAGTTCAGCAGGTAACTATTAGAGAGTTCAGATTTTCCTATTGAGTTGCAACTTCTGTTATGGAAATTGAGAACATAAATGCATAACTTCTCTGGAATTCGTGAATCTGATCTAAATCTGTGTGATTTATTAAGAGCTGGAAATTGAAACTTTTCTGCTGAGTGGCCTATTTTGATTGGTGGTGTGAAATTCCTTCCCTTGGTTTAGAAACTATTTGAAAAATGTAAGGTAGGAAAAGAATAGCTCTGAGCTTGATAAGAAGCAGCCCATTGAACTGTGATTCTGTAGTGATAAAATTAGGATACACATCAGAAGCACTAAGTGAATTACCTTTTAAAACTGATGTAACGTTATGTCATGTTACTGTCCAGAGCTCTGTGACCAGATCACTAAGGCAAAATCCTTGTTTGAAATGGATCCACTGAGGAGAATCACAGATTACTTGGAGAAAACCCTCTGGTTTTCCCCAGAAACCTCCCATGTGGAATACATGGCAGCTTTTTAGTTCGACTTCATTAATAAACTGTGTAAAAACAGTAGAGCTAGGAGAGAATTTGGACAACTGTAAAGGGGATTTGAAGAAAAATTGAACTCCAGTACTTGGGTGTGAACCAGATCCTGTAACCCAAATGACAAGATTTGCTTATGGACTAAATTAATTGCTGTGAGTCTTCAGTGTGCCCAGGTGGCCAGGAAGGCCAGTGGAATTCTGGCTGGGATCAGGAATGGTGTGGCAGCAGGGCCAGGGCACTGATTGTCCCCTGTAATGGGTACTGGTGAGGTCACACCTCAAATCCCGTGTCCATTTCTGGGTCCTCACTCCAGGAGAGATGCTGAGGGGCTGGAGCATGTCCAGGGAAGGGAACAGAGCTGGGAAAGGGCTGGAGCCCCAGGAGCTGCTGAGGGAGCTGGGAAAGGGGCTCAGCCTGGAGCAAAGGAGGCTCAGGGGGGACCTTGTGGCTCTGCACAAGTCCCTGACAGGAGGGGGCAGCCGGGGGGGGTCGGGCTCTGCTCCCAGGGAACAGGGGCAGGACAAGACAGAAAAGGCCTCGAGCTGTATCAGGGGAGGTTTAGATTGGAGATTAGGATAAAATTCCTCACAGAAAGGATTGCCAAGCACAGGAAGGGGCTGTCCAGGGGAGTGGTGGAATCATCATCCCTGAAAGTGTTCTAAAAACTTGTAGATTTTGCTAAGGATGCTAAGGGACATGGGCTAGTGGTGGATTTGGCAGTGCTGGGTTAATGGTTGGACTCGATGACCTTAGGGGTGATTTCCAAACTTTATGATTCTTCCAGAGATTCTGGAGCCCAGTTTAATTCTATGTGCTGTAAGAACCGAGCACAGTGTGGGAGATGTGCTGCTCCAAGAGCACAGGCAAGGCTCAGACACCTCAGTTTGCTTGGATGGAGAAGCCCAAGCCCAGACCTGGATCCATGGATTTTAAAAGCTCCAGGGGCAGAAGGAGAATGGGTGGGAAGAACAGAAATCTACAGTTTTCAGAGGAAAGCTGAGGAGAAATGGCCTCAGTCTTTAACATTTAACCAGGTAATGATCTGAGTTGGTGAAATCCTCAACTGCTCACAGCAGTGGAGTTGGGGATCTGCACAAGAGATTTCAGGAACAGGGCCTGAGCTCTCCACCCAGCACTGTGGGGGAAACTGGGAGCAATGCTGGGAATTGAACCCAGATTTCCTGAACTTCCACTCAGCCCCTCAGCCAGATGACTGCACCTCCTCCTTCAGAGAGAAAATATTACCTGAAAATAAGTATTACCCAAAAATAAATCCAGAATTTATGTAATTTAATATGATATCAAGAATACTTTGAAAATTTATTTAATCACGATTTACTTTTATTTTAATGGACACTTTTACAGTATTTTCTACCAACACAGCACATTTTTAACCCTACAGTGATATAGTTCCTGGCCATAGTGGGGTCAGAATTAATGAGGGGCAACATGGCCTGAAATTCTCCCATTAGCAGCAACTTTCAGTCTTCTTGAAGAGTTACATTCAATCAAGCTAAAAAATACGCTGAGCAAACAAGGGAAACATTTTGGAAGATAAAATATTTCAAATACTAACAGATGAAGCACTTATTGTGAAAAAAGAAAAAGCCTTAGGAGTAATTTTTTTTTAAAATGCAGTTTGTTATACCATAATTATATTATTGCCTCAGAACAATCGATCTATTTTCTTTCTGAGAATATTTCCAAGCAGTTGTTTTTGAGCAATTTTCCTCGTATGAATAATCAGTCTTTTGAAGCATGACTCCAGTGTAAGGTCAAAGTTGTTTTTTATATTCTGCAAGCAGCTGAATTGCTTTCTGCTTATGTAATACAGATGTCAAGCTGTTTGAAATACTTGTGCACTTTGGTGACTTGTAAGAAAAAGAAGCAAGAACTTTCTACTGCACTTGATTTTGTCAATTTGAAATTTTGTTTCTCATTTAAAATGGATTTTTAAGGCTCATGCTTGTGGAAAATCTTCCCGCCTTACAAACAAAATGGAGTAATGGCTCAGTCTTTAGCAGAGATTCCTTGGCAGGGTTTAACTGTGCTCGTGGTGGGGTGACAACATTCCTCAATTTTTAGTGAGAATATTTCAGGCAAATTGGAGTCTTATCTGAAATATCTTTGAATGTGACAGGCAATTGAAAGTTTGTGTTTCGTCTTGTGAAACACCTACAGGTAATCCTGCTCTGCCAAGAATGAACTTTTGGTCCTACTGAGCCTGTGCAGGTTTTGCACCATTGAGGTAATGTCAGTTTTTATCTTATAAAAGACATAATAACAATAATTATGACAAGGTTAGGGATAACAGGGACTGTGTTTAGCATGTTTGAGCTGGGGTGGGTGGGAGAGGAGGGCCAGATATAAAGGCCATATCAGTGGATTTTGTGTGGAAGCTTTGGAGTTTGCCTGTAATAAATCAAATTTAAAGCACAGCTTCTGATGAGGGGCTTGTACAGCCCTGGTGTGCCGGCATAATGCGATTTCTGCATGATCAAAAGGCTTAATTAAACATAATTATTGCCATTGTGAGGGTTCCAGAGCCAGCCCCTGGCAAATTGCCACTTAATAGTGGTCAGGCTGCTCCCAGTCACACAGGACTGGACGATTCACTGGATCACATGGAATTACTGGCTCAGCTTCCCACCAGCCCCAGGATCTTTGCACAGTTGTCTGCTGGGCTGTGTAAATAACTCCAAATATTGCAGTAAGACAGTAAATATTCCCCAAGTAATGAAATTCTAGAAAAACAGAACTTTAAAGAAGTAATCCAGAATCTCAGATACCACTGGATAGAGCTGGGACTAGAAAAGCAGTTTGCTGGTAGAGCCATGGAGCTTTCAGCTAGACCAAAAAAAAAAAAAAAAAACACCAAACCACCTCATTTTTCATTACTAAAATACACAGTGTGTTTTGTGAACTTCATATCCACATTAACTGCACCTTCACCTGTTTCAGTGGCAATAATTTGATTTAAATAACAGTTGTAAATTATAGCTTCTCAAGAGGAATTAAGGATCAGCTTTTGCAAAAGGTTGGTAAATTTAAACCCAGTGAACTTCAGAAAAAGAAGTTGCTTTGGTGGTCTGTGTTATTCATCTTCACCTTATCTTCCTCTTGCCATGACTTTGACAGTAAACAAAGGAATTTGAACTTCTCAGTGCTGTAAGCTGTTAACATAAAAATGCATCTTTAATGGTACACAAATTATCCCCTTTAATCAGAAGAGCTTAATTTCATCACAAAGAAACTTATTTAGCAAGGTGTATACTCACAAAAAATGCCTACATTTGGTAGCTGAATTGGAATTAGGTCAGAGCATCTGAACCATCTTTATCCACTTTGGACAAATGCAAACTATTTTCATTTTCTTTACAGGACATTTCTATGTTAAGCAGATTTATTGATAAACTGCTCAATGGGATTTTGTTACTTTAATTTCATTTTCATCTATGGAGGGACACAGCAGAAGAACAGCTTAAATTAAATTGGGTAATCAGGAAAGAATTGATTAAAACTCAAGTGATACAAATTAAAAGGGGTGTATGCTCAAGAGGTGACAGAAACATCAGTTTAGATGTTGATTTGAGAATTTTTGGGTTTAAGAAGGCCATTTAGCTCTACAAAGGGAGAAGGCAGACTCTGATGTTGCCAGGAACAAGAACAGAGAGAACATAAAAATTTAGGAGGGTAACTTGAAGGATGATATTTGAGTCAAACATCTCATTAAAAGAAGAGAACTGGGAGGGGAATGGAAACACAGAGAGGAGTGTGTTTTCCTCTTCAAAGCAAACAAAAAGTTAATACAATATAAAAGGATAAAAAAAAATACATGCTGAAGAAAGGCCAAAACTTTAAAGGCAACTTATGTTCCCATATTTATGAGATTGTATCATGACTACAATTTGAGCGGAGATATTTCCCACTAAAACCCAAAACTTTAAATGATAGCTGTTCAAAATGTTTTCCAGTGCTTTACGTTTCCTGTAATGGAAAATGTTGTCCTTCATTAAAAGCCAGCTACACTGTCAGTATTTTCCAGCATTCTCTATTTTCTCTTAGGCCTATATTATAATTTAACAGCATTCTTGATCTTCATTTTCCCATCAGAAGAGCTATACCAATTTTCCCTTCTATGTTTTCATCAGTATGGAAAAGGCTCCTTTCATCTGTGTGGAGTCCAAACCCAGAAGAATTGTCAAAAACTCACAGAGCCACAAAAAGGAGAGGTAAGGAAGAGACAGGACTACTCTGTGCTCTTCTCCCTCCTCAAATCAAATGACAATAGAAACGCACACCTTTCTGCAGTCTTTCTCCAGATATCTCCAGCTGTGGATTCTGTTACTGCTCCCTAATCCTATTAAAGCATCATCCCATAAGTCCCAGCTCATACAAATTCCCCGCTGCCTTAAGTGCAAAGAGGACCCTGCTTTTAGAAAGACCCAGAGCTGCCTTTTGAGGGCCTTCTGTGGAAAATTCTACTTGCTCAGGTGTAGGCACCTGTTATAGGAGAACTGACTTAAACCAACTGGTGGAAGATTCAAACAGAAACAGGAAAAAACCACAGCAAAACCCCCCAAAATATTACATTTCTTCATCTATTTCCTAGATGACCTGGGGAATTCTTTGTGGATCCTGAGAGTTCATATGGATTCAGAAAGCAGCTGGGTAAAATCCTGGAATAAGGCTCTCACCGAAGGTCTTTAAGCACAAGAACATTCGTGGAGTGTTCGAATATTTCTCAGCTACAAATTGCGAGAGGCTGAAATCGAGTCCTGGAGGGAAGGAAGCCTCCACACCCATTATCATGGTCCTTCCTGCATTAGCACAATAAAAGAAAGAGCTTTGGAGGAAGATTTGCCGTGATCTAGGAAAACAATGGTTATGTAAGAGAACTTCACCAAATGGTGACCATTTACACGAGGGGAAAACGTCTGGATCCTGGATCGAGTAATCTGACGCTTTCCCACCTCTAGTGAGTTTTAGAGTTGGCTGATTTCACAAGGTTCAATTTCCCAACGCAGTCCCTTTAAAGTAGAAAACAACACTTTAGATAATGTCTAGAGACAACCAACAGAAAATCCTATGGGATTCCTTGTTCCTAGGCTGGTGTCTAAATGAGCCTTTCAGGGACACCAGTCCCGAGCAGAAGTGCGCCATCTGCTACGCTCTCACCAGCTTTCCTTTTCGCCCTCTGCTCTGCTCACTTGTTCTTCCTGCTGTCACATGTGCCTGAACAAGCTGTCTAAGGGGGAGCAAGGGTGCACAAAAGGGCACCAAACCATAAGGGACACAATCAGAGAGAAATGTAACACCAGCTCTGAACAGAAGGGAAAAGGAGATCCTCACACGCCAATTTTCTTTTCTTTCATTCATTCGATGTTTGGAGCAGGAATAGAATTCATCTCTGCTGCTTGGAGATCTCCTTTTCTTCTTTCCTAGATTAACCCAACTGGTTTATATTTTATTCACACAGTTATTTCCAAGGCTTAGCTAGATTAGTCACCTGTGTTTGTGTGTTTGAGTCACTGACATTTGTCCAGCTTCTGCTTAAGTTATACATAGCAAGGTGAAAAAAGAAAATGAATATTAGAAAATGTATCCCAGGAACTAAAAAGAGGCTGCAGAGTGTATTAAGTTACAAGAACCCTTCTGTGGAGTTTTTGGATTTCTATAAGTTGACTTACACAAAGTGTGCCAGTCCTTTTGTCTTCCAGAGAGTTAACGTGATTAAGCTTTTTATCTGGCATGCCTTTTCACTAGAGAATCTGCATGAAATCCCCCTAAATTCTCTTCATGTCTTTCCAAAAAATAATATGAGCTTTTTTAACACAGCCTTTTTTACTGTCTGGAATGTGTTTTCATTTTCTAAGTGCATTTCAAGGTTGAAACGAAGAAAGTTTTGGTTACAAATGCAAATCTCCAGGAATGAACTCGAGTGAGTAGACTGAAGGCTCACGTCTGGTATGTCCTTTTGAAACCTGAGGCCTTTCTAACCCATCTCATCCTAGATGTTGCTTTTGAATCCTACAACGTGAACTTCTTCCCTTTGGCAAAGTCAAACTGATAAATGATGTCACTGAAATGAAACCCTAGCACGTGTGAGCATGGAATTTCTATTACTGCCCTCTTTAGCTCAAAGGGGTTTCTTTTTCCCAGCAGAGCCAGGAATGGATCCACATGCTGTACAAGGGAAAGTTGAAACTGTATGTTCTGGATTTTCTCCTGGGAATAGGTTTGTGAATGAAATTTTGTGATTAAAGGCCAAATGGAGAATTTGGGTAAAAACTGGGTAAGCTGCCTTTTAGCAAATACAAATCTCTCCTTGCTTGAAGCAGTGCTCCTGAAGCTCACAGTCAGATACTAATTGATGGCTGGGGGTTTTCAGAGGGAGGTGAGGGGCAGATGGAGAACCACAGAAACACAGAATGGTTTGGGTTGGAAGGGACCTTCAAGATGATCCAGTCCCACCAGAGTCATGGGCAGGGACACCTTCCACTGTCCCAGGCTGCTCCAAGCCCCGTCCAGCCTGGCCTTGGACACTTCCAGGGATCCAGGGGCAGCTACAGCTGCTCTGGGCACCCTGTGCCAGGGCCTCAGCACCCTCACAGGGAACAATTCCTTCCCAACATCCCATCTATCCCTGTCCTCTGGCAGTTTGAAGACATTCCCTGACGTCCTGGCACTCCTTGCTCCTGTAAATAATACCTGGGGCAGCAGAGGGCCTGAACTTCCAACAATTCTGTGAATTGCTGGATTCAGGCTGGGATCTTGAGCTTTGCCTTCCTTCACCATCAGTTCCCATCCAGCCCTCAAGGCAGTAACTGAAACAGCATTTTGTATTTGAAGTGCCTGGACATCAAACTTTCTTGTGGTACTTGGAAACCTTGTTATCAAGGGCTGGACTGAAATTCTAAAATCTGTTGGAGGAACAAGGAAGGAAAACTCCCAGCTTGCTACTAAATACGTTCCCACTGAAGCAAAGTTGAGCACCACAACTACCGGGGGAAAAGAAAAGCTTCAACCAAGAAGAGAGCCCTGAGGTCAAACTGAAGAGAATATTCAGCCACCTTCCTAGCAGAGCATTGTCTGAACATGTCCAGTGCTTTCTAACACTTAACACACTCTATATTCCAAAAGAATACCCTAAAGCTGAAGTCTGTGCATTCAAATGTTTGCTGCACGTTTCATCTTTCAGAGTTTTGAAGATATTTGTTAAATACATTAACTGTATTTCAATAATGAATTTAGACAGAGCTAATCAGGCCATTCTGCAATAAGCTTGGCCTTTAAAGTCCTGAAGTGTGCCAGTCTAATTTTGGCAGTCAATTTTCCTCTTTAGTGCATTTTTACAATTTCTATTCAAACCAGCTCTCCAGATATACAAGTTCCCCAAATGCTGGTTCCAGTGTATATTATCAGCCTTTCCACATTTGGGCACTGGAGATCAAGTTTTGCAAAACAGGCCTACATAAAAGAAGGAGAAATAAAACTCTGGGAGTTGCAGAAAATAAACATTTATAACTTTATGTCTCAGCAGCATGTTGGGGTTAAGCAAGAAAATATTTTTGGAAACGTTCTTTCCTTGGAAACAGAAAGAAATCATCATTTCAGTAATACCTCAGGGGAGAAAGAGGAAAGTTTATTTCAAATATTGCTTTGGAAATTAGAAAACGCTATTTTCAAGCTGTTCCCTACCATTCCATAATGTCCACAGGAACCAATTTATATGCTGCACTCTAAAACTGTTCTCACTTTTTTTGGTGACCAGAAATAATTCCTGCAGCATAAAGATCCTAGAGCTCTCCACTGATGCATCTTGGGAGAAAGGATCATTTTCTTATAGGCACTGGTGGCATCCAAGATACAGATGGGTGAAAAAGGAAGTCAGGTTGGCCATGGAGACCCTTTGGGCCCAGAAGAGTGTTTTCTCATGTCCTTGTTTGTTATTTGGAGCAAATAAGGTTTATTATTTAGAGGAAAGATGATCATTATTCTGTTAGTTCAAGTACAGATTTTCTTTTTCTTTATCTTCCACCCATTCTAGATGTCAGGAATAACATGCAGATGACACAACGACCATATAAAAATCAGGTAGTTAAAAAAAATTATCCTTGTAGGTTTCTGTGATAGGTTTCAGTGGCTCTTATAATTTCTGTGATTGCTGAGTCAGAGAGGTTTTAAAAAAAAAGAAAAAGGGTTTTTTTCTTTGCTATCGTCCAAGAAAATGTGATCCAAAACAAATATCCTCAGATTCCTTCAAAGTACTGATCTCTGCCATATCTGAGTGGCTCAAATCAGAAAAGCAAACAGGTTTAAGTGATAAAATGACTGTAAATTATCAGCACTGGATGAAATATCTCTGTGTCCAAGAACAATTGTGACAAAACACACGAGTTGTTGCATGGTTAGGTAATAAGAGTAGGTTCTTATTCTGTATGGGACAGGGTTTGCTCAGGACTGCAAGTCCTCAAGGTTGGCTGATATTTCTTTGTGTTCTGAGGGGAAAGTTCTTATGTTAATCAAATGGGCTGGGAGGGAAAATCAGTTCCTTTTTTCCGTGTAATCACCACAACAAATCACCAAAACTGATCACCCACTTTTTTTATTGCTTCTTTATCAGTTTGATGACACAGTGAGATCTCTGCCATAAAGGCTCCTTGTGCTATATGAAGCCTCTGAATTTACCATGGCATTTCTCTGGTTTCTGTTGGGAACATTTTAATGGAAAGAAACAGTTCTGCTTAAAATTCTCATCTTAATCTATGTTCAGTATTCAGAAATTTGAATTATAAATGCTGGAACAAAAAGATAATGTTTAAAATGGTGTTTCAATGCTGCAAAATAAGACACAGCCAGGAAGCCACCGCACTTACTCCCAAGTGCTGCTGGCAAATGTGAAATCCAAGTCCAGCTGGAGCACTGGACAGTGCACAGAGCCAGGCATGTTTAAACATCCCTGCTGGAATCAGAGCAAGAAGAAAGGAAAGCAGCAGTCAAATACACTGATCCAGTAATTTCCATGCTTGCTTTGGCCACTGCTCTGCTGTGGTAGGTTTCTTCTTTGCCTCAGAGCTGAGACAATCTCCTACCATCTGTACAAGCACCAAGGCTGTTCAAAACAGGCAAACAGAATTGGGTCAAGAAATCTCAGGGCTAATGCAGGGTTTAGGCCCAAGTCAGCGTACCCCCATTAGCCCATTTTCAAATTGTAGCACAGCTGCCACCGACTTATTATTGCCTTGATTAGAGTTTTAATATCTAGAAACAGTTATGTACATACAGATATACCCAATGAAATACAGTATTCAAAAAGAGCCAATACAGTTGAATATCTTCAGAGCCCTAGTATTGCTCAAATATATATTTCATTAAGCAGAGAAAATTGAAGAGAATCCACTCAATTTACAGGGGAGCAAGGCTGTGAGGGCCTGAGGAAGAGGGCATGAATTAGCCTGATCAAAGAGAGATCAGGCAGGTCTTGTATTTTGTGGGTTTGAAGGCTGTACAGCTTGTGTGCCTGCACAGTTCCTGCAAGGACAGAGTTAACCCCTATCTTTACCATGCAAGAATCACCTTTTCAGCTGCACATCTTGAGTTTTTAGCCCCCCATGCATCTGACTGCCATGCAGAGCACGGGTCATCTGTTACATGATTTGGATCGCTTGCATAGGGAAAGCAGGAGTGGTGTCTGAGGCTGTTTGCAATGCTCTGGTTGATCAACTGTTCCTAATTTCCCCAAATTGTTCCTTTTTCTAGCCCCTTTTCCCTTTGTTCTGTAATTAAGCCCACATGTCCCTATTTTTAACTCCTCTAGTCCTCAGGCCCAAAGCATGTTTCTGATTGTAGATGTTGCCCTTCTTTGAACTTTTGCCTCCCTGACTCATCTGCTGAGTATCTGAGCACTGAACTGCCCTAGTGCCACCACATTCTGTGAGCCAAAATCAGAGATTTTGTGCTTTAACCACCTCAGCACCCCACCACAGCCAGCAGGAGAGGACAATGGATGTGGGAGGGCAGTGGGAGTGCAGTGATGGAGGTCACTGTGCCCAACTGTCCCTCATTTCCATGTCATTGTGTTATCACAGGACTGATGTGACATGGAGCCTTCTCAGGAAAAGCAAATTCAGCTGGTTTATGTCCTCTGGCTCTTTATGTAGTATCTAAGGGGTTTGCTGTGTGTGTTTAGCCATGAAAAGCGATTTTGAAAATAAAGGGAGCAACTTAGCAAGAAAAAAAAAAAGAAGCGCCACCTGTCAGGAATGAGGTGAGGGTAACTGAGAGGAGGTAACAGGAAAGATGAATGAATAAAGCAAAAGGGACATAAAAGGAGAAAGTGGGAAGGAGTACAAGGGGAAAGAGGAAAATACATGGCAGCAGCAGCACAGTGAGCATGGATCAACTGAGGGGATACTGAGAAGGAAAAGGAAAAAAGAGACACAGAGAGGTAAAATCAAGGGAAAATGGATTCAGAGGGAGCAAAGGAAATCACCCCAAAACTTTCCTTTGGAGTAGACAAAGCGCCTGAGAAATTTCCAGGCTGCTCCCGAGGCTGTTCCAACAGCACCTCCAGCAGGTGTGGTCCCAGCCAGGATCACAGGGAAAACGCCTCACTCTGCTGGGACATCGGAATCCATCGCAGCTGATTTAGGAACCAGCAAGCTCAGGATGGTATGGGAAGGACCTAACTGCATGACCAGGAGTAGGTAAACCTGAAAACAAAAGGGAAAGCAGAGAAGGAAAGCTCCAGCACAGTTAATTCAGCGTGAGGAGGTGTCCGGCCCCGTGCCCAGCATCGCTCCCCAGCCCCGGGGAGCAGCGAAGCTGTGTTCTTGTCTGAGAGGTCACTGGCTGGGGATGCTGTCACTCCTGTGAGGAGGCTGCGCCTGTGGGGAGCGTGGGCTTGGGCCAGACCATCCCGTCCCATTCCATTCCTGCTGCTCATCCAGCTGCTGGGATCTTCCTTGTAAACAAGCTGATTATTTGCTTTGGGTTTTTTTCTTCCCCTCTTGCTTGCTTCCAGTTCCCCATTTCTTTCAGCATAACAGGAAGGGTATCAGACACCTTTAAGATTTGCATTTTTTCCCAGTTACACGGGTGTTTTTCCTACTTATTTTTCATAGAAGGAATAAGGAAGAAAATTTTCCAATTGCTTTTTCCTATTTCTTTTCATTAGCCACTATGTCATTGCTTGTCTATAGCTGTCCATTACAGCCTCATGACTTGTCTCCAGCAGGGTATAAATAGTCTCTGTTTACCTGGTTCCTGCTTCTGCTCCTACTTCAAACATTCCCAGTAGCCTGAGGGATGTCACCTTTCATTGTGGGCATCACAGCTCTGTTGCAAAGATTAAAAATGAAAGGCCACATGAAAAAAAGTCAACTTTTGTGACTTTGGGACGACAAACAAGTGTTCACTCAAGCTGCAAGGCATTTTTTGCAGTGGTTTAAAAGGATAAAACTTTGTTTCATAGGACATCATTTCCTTCTTTTCTGATGTCGGGTTAAGATCATGTTGAACAAGAGGACAAGACCTTTGTGTCGTGGCTCTTTGAATCATGATGCAGCATTGCCATCTCATGAAACTTAACACACAACTGAGGGGGCTGGTTTGAATTAGAGGTAGCAAAGAATTGTGAGAAAAGGAAAAAAATATTTTCGAAGAGACGAGTAGTGGTATAAATCCCAGTGTATTTCAGTGGTTGTTTTGGCCCTTCCAAAATCTTGCTAGCTGGATTCAGGAAAGGTAGAATACTAGGAAAAAAAATGCCCAAATTCTTTTGTTACGGCACCCTTTCGTTGTTTCTCCTCCGAGCTCTCTGTTGCGGTGGCCCAGCCCGCTGTTGGGCGGGGGCAGCTGAATGCCAACCAGCTCAGGGCTCTCCCTGGGGTGGAATTCCCCACCCAGGACAGTGACAACGAGGGAGGGTCGATGGGCGGCACAGCGACCTAAGCCGCATCCCCCTGGGCAGTACCCGGGTTCACACTGTTCGGGAAAGTTCTCTGTTACTCGGTTGTTCATGGGCTCCTTGTTGTATCTCCTGGTTTCCCCCACTGGCTCTTGTTGAATTGTATCCTCCCCCGGCTTGTATCTCATTGGCTTCCTTCCCTCTCCCCACCGGTTTCAAACCCCCTATAAAAGTGAGGGCGAGAGCCCCTCGCTGCCATTTTCTGGTTGATGGAACTCAGACCATTGCCCCTCTCTTTTCCTTTGCTTCCGGACTAACGCGAGCCCAGACCATCGCCCCTGAGGTTTCTCCTCCCTGGAGGAGCCGGCGCCTTTCTGCTGCCGAAGCCGGTCCCGAAGGACGTCGCAGCAGCGACGCTGTGTCCCCTCTGACTGAGGACACGCCACGGCTCGTGCCAGCGAGCTGGGGACAGCGTTAGGCACCCACAGAAATTTGTTTCTACATTTAAACTCATGAAGTCCCTGTGAAGTAGGAAAAATCCTATGTAAAGGAATGCCCTTTATCCAAGCTAAAATAGTGAGGGTAATGATACATCTGGGAAATTCCATGCGAATAAAAAGACAGAAGGAGAAGGTAGTGCAGCGCTTAGTCAGATTATACAGATATTATTTCTCCCTCAAACGAAAAAGTAATTGCTAAGAAGTTTAAAACCTGCGTTTGGTTCTAATATTTAGGCATAGTTCTCACTTTGTATTTCCTGATTATAATCTTACTCCGATATGGTGAAGAAATGGGCCTGTATATGAAATGCTAAATGCAACCTGCATTAACTGATGGTGAAAGGATGAACAAATAGGGTACAAGATTTTAAGTGGAGAAAAACTAGCGGGGTACAAATGTGATTTAAAGTTCTTCCCTTCCTGTTTAAAGGAGTATTAGACTTCTTCATTCTGAGAGTGGCCAAGCACTGGCACAGGTGCCAGGGAGCTGTGAAGTCCCTCCATCCTCAGAGATTTTTAAAATTCAACTGGAAAAAACCCTGTCAAGTCTGTAACTAATGGAGTTTAGAATACAGAGCCTCCAGAGGTCCTTTCCAACCTGTTTTTTAAAATTCTGGAATATCTTACTAAACTCAGTTCTGGAGCATCCAAACTAGGTACAGGTTAAATCCCAAGCAGACCACTGGCTGTGCTTTCCTTACACTCCAGCAGTGCCCTGTAAGGGTGGGAGGGCAAGAAATGTGAGTATTTCCCTGCCAGCAGCTGGCATTGTATAAAGGATGGTGAAAGAATGGCTACTTTGGTTTCTCTAAATGAGCTGTTGGCATGTGCAGCTGCCCACTTTCCAGAACAGATGTGTTTTGTGGGCACAATTTAACATCCATCTCCTTCCACAGCTGTGTGCAATGTTCTCATGGCCATGCTCTCCCTGGAAAAACCCTTTAAATGCCAGCAGCCTGGACTACAGGGGGGCAGAGCCATTCCTCCCCCAGCTCAGGAGGGAGCTGCTGCCCTGTGACAGTGGTGCTCCTCGTCAGCCCTCCTGCTTCCATCCCAGCTCGCTGGGGCTGCCGAGCATTTGCCTCACAGATGGCCTGCACACGCATGACAAATCCGATGTGTTCTGGGCACACCGTGCGCATGCAGCAGCTGCTTGTCCTGCACTTCTGGGTGTCAGGCAGCCTGGTTTGTCCGTGCCCCAGCTGGCCTGCCTGCCATCTGGAACCCCCTGACACACAGCCAGACCCTTCTCCCTCTGATCCCCACCCTCTGCTCCCTCCCTGCTCCTCCCTTTGTGTGCCGAGGAAGCTTTGGAGGAGTGAGCTCTGCAATTCCAGAGCATGAAGAGCCCGTGATCTTGGCACACTCGAGCTCCATCCACCATTCCTGCAGGGCACAGCTGCACAAAGACTGGGCAAAGCTTGCTCTTGCACCGCTGCTGAGAACACTTGCTGGAGCAAGTGTTTGTGCTTTTTATTCAAGGGTGATGTGGCTCCACCACGAGCAGGTGGCTGTTTCCTGGGGAGGAGTGTTTTCCCAAAGATGGCAGCTTGTCTCTAGTAGATTGGTACAGGTAAAAAATCCATTTTAAAATGTTTTTTCCTCACACCAAATGATCCTCATCACATAGTCTCACGAGCGTTTTCTGATCTTTTCCCTCTACATCCCTCTGCCCTCTGCAGTTCTTGACCTCGCTCTATGATTATTTAATGTAAAATATTGATGACTGAAGAGAGGTTCATTATCAACCCAAGGTCTGTGCTGTCTTCTGTCAGCATGTACCCTGGCAGAGATCCCAGAGTCAATGTGAGTTTCGTGCAATTACATCCAGAAGCAGCTAAATGTGAACACGTGGTGCCTTCTCAGCTTTTCTGTGGAGAGGATGAGACAGAGAGAGGAGTTAAATTTCAAGTCCCAAAATTAGAGCATAAACAAAGCAGGAGTCCTCATCACTGTTCTGTTTCTGGGGTCTTCCAGCAGTGGACAGAATTCAGTGTCCTCTGAACTCATCAATGGAAAATGGCCTGTCTTGCCATCCACACTCCTGCATCTGTAATTCCATTTCTTTTGAGATCACTAACCACCACTAGAAATTTGGAATAAAACTATACCTAGCAGAAGAAGAAAGAAAAATTACTTACCAAGCTCTGACTGTTCCCTGGAAACTTTTGCACATGTAACCAGAGAGAATATGAAATGATCGTGGGGAGTTTTACAGATTTCAAAAGTGAAGAAAGCGCTTGAGTCACCACCAAGAAAAGGAAAACAACCCAAGAGGAAAAGACCACCTAGAACTGATGAGGGGCCAGACACCTGCCTTTAATTGAGTGCCTAAAGAAAACAGTATCTGGCCACTCTTGAATGTGTAATGAGTTCTGACTCGCTTTGACACACACTGTGTGAAGTGCCATGTGTGCTCTTGGTTGACGGTTAGAAGGAAATTCTTATGCTGGAGCACGGTGTGTGTCTTGCAGACCTGAAGCATGAAAATGTGAAAATTAATAAAATCCTGCTCAGCTGAACAAAAAAGGTGGAAATGTGCAGTGCAGGATACACTGGACAGGTATAGCAATCCTCTTGATTCACGGGCAGCAGCAGCAAAATTACCTTTGTCACAAAGCTGTTCATTCTGTCCTTCTCCCCCTTTCTGAGGTTAATGAGGGAGAACATTGTGATTTTGTGATCTGATATGGGCAAACAAACTCCTTGCTTACCCACTTGGAATTGAAGCAAACATGAACAGAAGAAAAGACAAACTTTGAATTTTTATTTTATTTTTTTTAACTGCCTCCCTTCATTGTTTCCTATCAGTGTATTCCTGACAGTTACTCCTGAGGACTTTATCCTGGATATATGATGGCCAAGGTTCTATCCCACTTCATGTTCCGACCTCTTTATCACTGTTAGAAATATTACTGCCCTTCCATCCTACTGAATTAGAAAAAAATATCATCTGTGGCTGCTTTCTCCATCACCCCATACATCCAGCTCTGCTCTCAAACTATTTCCAAGGCCTTGTTCCACTGGCTAAACAGTTTTTCTCTCTCTTCCCTCATCTCTCCCCATCACAGCTCTCCCTCCTCTTGAATGCATGAGCGCACGAGCACTTTCTGCCAAAATCATCTTCCGTGCTGCTCTCTCTGCCTGTCAAACCTGGCTGCTCAGGCCCTCCCTGCCTTTCCCTTCACTCCCTGATCTGTTTAAGCTCTCACTGAATGCCAGGAAGCTCTCTCCTTCCTGAAGTTCCTTCCTGTCCTGCTCCCACGGATTCTCCCCTGCCAGCCATGAGAGCTCTCCTGTTGCCATTGATCCTGTACTCCTGCACAAGGGGTGATGTTTTTATACTGCTGTACAAAAGCCACGTTCTGGTCCTCCTCTAAAGGGACTAAAAAGCAGCTTGATGGTACTACCAGTATCTGGACTTTAAATCAAATCACTTGCTACTGTTTGAAGAACACACCTCTTTTTAAGTCAGTGTCATCACACAGTTCAGACAGTGACCCTACTAATTCACATCAACACCATTCCTTTACTCATGGACCTGTCCTGTCCTCTTTGCTACGCATCTGGCATCTTGATCTTTAAAATGTTTTCTTTTTACTCTGCTGCTGTACTATTTTGCAGTTTCTGCTACAGGGAGTTTAAGATCTAGAGGAGAGATGCAACACCTGAGGGAGAAAACCAGATCTCTGGAGGGAAAATCACTCGGAGAGGAAACTTTCCATAGAATCACAGAAAGATTGGGGTTGGAAGGGACCTTAAAGATCCACTTTGCAATCCCCTGCCAAGGGACGCCTTTCACTAGACCAGGATGCTCAGAGCCCCATCCAACCTGCCCTGGAACACTTTGGGATTTATTTCCTTTCCAGTTTATTTTGTAAATCCAAAATTCCTGAAAGACTACGAGCTGTGATTTGATACAAGGATTTTAAAATCAACAGTGTTACTTTATCACAATTTATGCTCACAGGCTTTTGTTAAATTGCTTTGGACTTACTTCAAGGAGCAACAAATATCAGCTGTTCATTTTGCATTTTGCCTTTCATCAGAAGGGCCTTGGCTTGATGCCACCATGACGTTTCTGGTCTAAAACTGCTTTTAGGTGGGAATCCATCAGATCACAGCAGTATGGGATCAGGATGAGAAGGAAAAGGAGCCTTAGTTGTGTGTAATTTTAGGGCTCTAACAGTGATGACTCATGAGCATGTTGATGTTGAGGTAACACATAAAGCCCTGAACCTTCCAATTACATCTGTTTGGGAAGATCCCTAGGATTGAACAAAGCAGCGCTGGAGCTGGCGAAGTTATTCTTGGTGTATATTTAGGTGTAAATTAAAGCAGAGTTCGTTTAAGGCTAAGGCTTGAGTGCATTTTCATACAAATTGAGAAATATGAGCCCCGGGTTTTGGAGTGCTTTGTGTTTGCAAGCTGCTCTCATCAAGGTAATTAGTTTGCAAGAGATCTCCAGAGTGCTCGACAGGAGAGACACAAACGGGCCTTTCATCCTGCTCATTATACAGGAGCAATCTTTATATCGAGCACCCACTGATAAATGTTAATAGCTGTGATAAAAACCAGGATAATGAGAAGAGCCTTCCAACAAACTACAGCAGGGCATGCAAAGCAATTCACTTAAAACCTACTCCAAATCCTTTCCTTGCATTTTTACAAAGCAACATCACTGCAAGTTGGATTTTGTAGTAAAAGTACAGTGCAGGAAGCCTTGAGGAGGAGGAAAATTGGGCTTTCAAAACTTCCCAGCCATGAGCAGAGGGATCATTTTACAGTGACTGTTGTAGGAGAACAAATGCAGAGGCTCTCAGATAGACCTCTGTGTAGCAGACACTATTTTCTTCTCATCTTACAGCATTAAAAGATGATGTAAAACAAGATGTAAATGATCTTGAATTTTCCGAGCATGCTCGAAGGTAATTTTAGTTAAAGAGGAAGCGTTATTTCAAAAATAAAGGATATATTCTAAAGAGGTATGTGGAAGTTTGCTCTAAGTAACAGGGGAAATATTTTTAGGTTATCTTTAGTTTGATTCTTTGTTTGACTCTTTTTTTACAAAACGTCTGTTTCTTCTGTTGCTGCTTTAGCATCTGGAGAAGGGTCTCCAATAATTTCTTTTAAGAGTAAAATTGAACAGAAAATAGTTTGTAGGTTCTGGAGTAAGAATAGAACTATTAATGAGAGACCTTGTAGGAAAAGTCTAAAACTGCAAAGTTTTCACATTTTTGTTTCCATGAGACAGTCATGAAAAAGGAAAATACTCTAAAAAAGTAGCAAAATTTTCATACTCTAAAAAGATGGCCAAAGGGGCTTGGGGCAGGTGGGTTTCAATGATTCAAAGTCCAGTGAACTCATCTGAGACACTGCTACTGCAATGTTATGTTCCTATTTGCTAAAGATTAATTTAACTTTTGAGTATGTAATTTATTTTTTTTAACTGTAAGATACATTTTGAATCTAAATAAGCACACTAAATCCTCTTGCCTCATTTCCAGCTCCCTGGAAATTTCCAGCGGGGCAGGAGCAGAGCATTCCAGGGGCTGTGTGAGGGGACATGTCCACCCTCATCAGTGCCAGAGCAGGTCAGGATTCCCACCCAAATCAAATCCCACGGACCTGGAGAGGCAGGACGATAAAGAATTACAAAGAGTCAGGGTTATAAAGGTTGGAAAGACCTCTGACATCAAGTTCAATCAAAAATGTCACACTGCCAGGTCCACCACTAAGGTTATGTCCTTTAATGACTAATAACATGTGTTTCCCTCAAATGCACCTGCCAGAAAGTCACCAAATATTAAAAAAAAAAAAAAAAAAAAAAACCCCAAAAGATATAGTCTCATCATGAACAATAATAATTTGCAGGTGCTCAGGGATGAATTACACCATCCCACAGGATTTTGCTTCCTGAGAAGATGCCAGCTCTGTTCCTGACCACGGAGCTGGGTATTGTCTCATGGAAAGCTGGGAAGGAAGCAGGACCTTTCCCAGGAAAGTGATGCAGTCACCCTGGAGCTGTGCTGCAGATGGTTCTCCTGCCCAGGAGGGAGCTGGGGTGGGTGACCAGAGCTGCCTCACCATGGGCTCTGTTGGGCACCTGAACCTGAATTTGGGATGAAAGCAGCTGTAAAAAATGATACTTGCAGGGGAAAGAAGGAAATTGAGACAGCTAAATCATGCTTCCAGGCTTTTCCAGGTTTTCCACTTTAACCAAGCTGCCGTTCTCCCAGATTTCTGCTTTGAACATATATGCCTGAGTCAGAGCTAGAGACTGCTTTTGTTACATGTGGAAAGCCTAAAGCTTCAGCTTTTGAGAAACAGATGGATTTGGTACCTGATTGAAACAAAATATCTGTTCTGAGCATAACCAAAGGAAAATCAGGGCAAAGCCATACATCAGTGCTGAGGCTGCTCCCAGCCAGCAGAAAATCCCTGTTTTCACAATTATGTGGGAGCAGAGTTGAGCTTGTCTGCTAGAGCCAATTTGTGTAATATTTTTCTTCTCTTTATAGCTGTCTTACATCAAATGTGTGTCGAATAACTGAGGGAGGCAGTAGCAAGGTGGCAAAAATGTGAGTAAGAGAGCTTTAAAAGAACTTGCTTTAATAATTGTTTTAGATGTTAGAGCTGTACTCCTAAGGCTATGTCTATGCTGAAGTGAAAAATATATGAAGAATAAGGCCATGCAGATATGATTTAACTATTTTGATCAGAAATGTGATTCAGTGGTTGCAAGAACTACTCCTTTCCCAGCCCACCATGTTCCCCAGCCATTCATGGACAGCAGCACAATCCAAATTTAAAATAATCTTTGCAATAGAAAAGCTGACAATGCTTCACTCAAAAGCAAGGCAACCTTGATAACTTTATTTCTTCTTGAAGACAGGCAGGTTGGCAATTTGAGAAATTCCTTTTAATGGAAGTTATTTTTAAACAGTTAGCACCATTTGCAGTGCAGCTTCACACAGCATTTTCTGCTCATTATTAGTTTGGTTTATGATTAGTTTTAAATAGATGTTTTTGGTCTCTCCTTAATTTTCTCGCTGAGAGAGTTTTTTAAATAATTCTCATCTTCCCTGCAACTGAAAACACTCTCAGAGATTAGATTACCATCAAGTGCCCCTTCTTTGTCAGGGCTACCTGTCTGATAAAAAGATTTCTTGATAGAAGCCCTGGCAGCAAGGCAGGAGTTATAAAGTGGGGGGTGGGGGTTTCTGGGCCTCCTTGGCACTTTCCATAAAGCCTGTTTTTCATTTTTATTCATTGAAAAAAAAAAAATACTCTTTCAGCCTTTTTACATGCTCTTAAAAGTTTATGTTTTTCTGACTTTCCAGTTTCATAAGTACCCTCCACACTTCTGCTACAGAGGTAGTGAATACAAACTAAAAGTGGATGCTACCCACCCACAACTGCTGCAAATTGCTCTGCACCTTCTTGAAATAATCAAATCAGGATCAGAAGTGATGCTTCACTCGACCCCTTTTCACTCCAAAAGTCATTTATTTGCGTTTCACTTAAAGGCAATATAACCGGGAATAAAGTTTTAGCAAAAATCTCCAAAACAAATGCAAGCCTTCCTGAAAATCTTATTCTAACATCCAGTTCTTCTAAGTCTTGAGCTGTACAAAGTCAGGTTTAATCAGGACAGCTCCAGGGTTGCAAAGACTTGTGGGGTTTTTAGAATGTTTCATATTGTAAGTTTTGCAATTTTTCTTTTTTAAACTCATATCTCCTAGAATCATGCATGTCCTGGAACACTTAACAGTAAACAAAGAGTTTCCAAGCAGTTATAATTGTAGAAAAGCTGGAAAACACAGCAAGAATGTTTTAGAAATAACCTAAGAAATTAGAACAAGATTGTGATTTGCTTTTTATAAAGTGTAATGATTTCAAAGAAGAAGTGAAGTTGTTTTATACATTTAAAAACCTGGTGAAATTTTTTTTCACTTTTCAGAGTAGTTCTTTAGAGCTTGTGAGGTTGAAAAACTGGTCCTTATCTCCTGGGCTCTATCAGGAGTGGCATCAGCCTCTGTTTGATCAGGAACGGGAGTGCTGCCCTTCAGGTGCCAAAACACGGGTGTGTTTTGGGGATATCTGAGAAGCCCTGGGGATCCCACCTGGCCTCTCTCTGCTGATCCAAAAGGACACAAATTTCCCAAAGGACCTTTGCTGCTGCTGCCAACCCTGCAGAGATATCACAGCTACCCAAAGCATTTTCAGTGGCACAGAGGTGCAGCTACTCCTAAAGGTTTGGGGGTTTTTCAATTTTGAATGTCATTAATTGGTGTTTGAATTATACCAGTGATGTGCATGTAGTTCCAGGTGTTTTATTGTCCAGGTTTACATGGTTTTTGGAGATCCACTACTCTGGAAGAAGGAGTATGGCCTTGTTTCACTGGGACAGTGGCTGATGTTGGCCACTCTCTATCACAAGGAGGTCTACAGTGACATTATATTTTTAATTCTTTGGTAACTGCAAAGAAATCTGCAGGTGAAAAAGAAGGAATAGCAAGACAAGAACATTTGGAGCTGGAAGGGATGGTGAGAGGAAAGACTTTCAAAAGTAGAGAGGTAAAGGCAGAGAAATAATTCAAATCTCGGGCTCCTCTGGAAGGTGCAGGGCAGAGCAAAGGCTCCCTGTCAGTCATGGGATGCCTGGTGCAACACAGCTGCCTCGAGAAATGTGGGGGGGAGTTGAAGTCAGTGAAAGGAGACACAGATAATACACAGGAAAACCTACCCCTTGACAAGGATTTTAGTTATGAAAGTGCTTTATAGGGTAATAACTGCTCAGTAGCAGGCTTAAAATAAAAATAATGGGGTTTTAATAACAGTGATCATGTCATTGTTATTAAAGGGTTTAAATTGAGAGCTTAAACTCCCCAGCAGAGAAGAAATTCTTTGGCCAATTCTGGAAATACGTTTTAATGCTTTTTAAAAAACATTTTTAATGCTTTCTGGGTACTTTACATTAGTTGGGCTTTGTAAGGGAAGGGGTTGTCAGTCCCTACATGTACATGGTGAGTGACAGAGGGGTTTTATTTGGCCCAAAACTAGGCCTGGTTTCTGGGAAAAAAAGAAAAAAAAAATAGAGATGCTGGCAGACATAAGGAAAACATAGATAGTTTAAATCTGTGGAAACCATGCAAAAATGAGTTTGCAGCTGAAAGCATTTGGGGTTTTTAAGAATTTTTTGTTGTTGTTATTTTTTTAGAAGGCAAGCACATGTTCACAGGATTTGGGTGTTTTCTGTGAAAACTCACAACTTTCTGAAGGGATGGAGGTGTGGGAAACCAAAAACAAAGAGATGCACTGGTAAATCTTGAGACATTTCTCAGTGACCTGTGTAAATGTTGTCTTATACAGCTTGATGACTACCCTGGATGATTTTGTGACATTTTTGTTCCCAAAAAAGCTTAGGGAGGTAATTTCCAAGTCTGATCAAATATCAGAACTTATTCTTTGGTCTTGAATTACCTCTTGCAAGGGCAACAGAGTTGTCTGCAAGCCACCGAAGTGACTGGAAATTTGGGGGGTAAAGCTGAGCAAGATGAACACAATGTCTGCTTCCATTTAAATTTAAAGATTTATTATTTCTGTGCTTCATTACCTCTATTTAGTTTTTCTGTGCTTGTTCCTGCCCAGTGTTGCAACGCTGAGAGGTTCTCCTGTCTGCAGATGTCAGGAGTTACTTGAAATATTGGGATATTTGTGATGTTCATCTGTAAAGGGCTGGATTCCAGCACTCTCCCAGTACCTCAAGCAGTGTCATGGCTTTGCAGGTACTGCTGCTTCAGCAGATGTCAGGAAGTCATGTGCCTGGCAGGGCCCATGTGGAGAATCCCAAAAGGGGCTGAGCACTCCGTTTTATCGCCTTCCGGGAGTTTCAGGTCACCGAGGACCAGGCAAAACTGAGCCCTTTAGCAGATTTAATAACGATTTTTTTATTTTTCTTTTTGAATTATTGAGCCAAAAGAAGTAGCAACACATGTGCTGGCTCCAACATTTCCATTTCAATCCAGCTGAGCTTCTGAGGATGTTGAGAGCTCTTTTGGACCTTGGAATTAAAAAGAGTATCCGAATAAAGCTTCCTTTTATTAGAGAAGAGAAGCATTCTTTTGAAAGGCTCTCAAATATCATCCTTGGCTGCCAGTACATTTTGGGAAAGACAGGTGAGAAGTGAAACACATTCCTTCCATTATGCCTTTTGCCACAGTGTCCAGCTTTATCATCTGGGCAATTACAAGTCTTTGAAAAAAGAGCTCAAATGCCATTACACTTCTGACTTAAACAAAGAGAGGGGGATAAAAACCAAGTATTTTAAGCTGCACTTTGGTAGGACCAGAATAGTATTAAAGGAAAGCAGCAGATATTTTATCACTATTTGTGGCGTGAGTTTTTCTTAGATTATTCTTAACATGCCACAATTTCCGTACAAGAGGGTGAGAGAGGGAAGCAATTAATGGGTTGAAGGCTGTTTCAAGTGTAAATAGCTACTTTCAACTGTGTTTTGCACGTCAGAGAACCTATTTCCTCTAATTATTAAAAGCATGAGATGGGTACATGTGGAAAAACATGGCATTGGATCATGCTTCGGGAGGAGTCTGAGGGACGTGTGAAATTCCATCACAGTGCTGAAGACAGAGGGAGCCTTTAAGAGCATTAGGATCACTCCTCCTACCCTAGCCGACATTTTGGGGTGGGTTTTTTTACAGTTTGCAAGGTTTCACTGTCCCACATGGGTATTTTCACAGACCAGCACATGTTTCAGTGATGTCTTTTGTGTTTCTCATGGTGTTGCTGGTGCTCAGTGCCCCAGTAGGGATTAACAGGCTCTTCAGGAGGGAGTTCCTGTAAGGGGAGAAGACCCACGATTGTTCCATGCTGGATGAACAATGCTTACATTGCATGCCAGCTGTTCCTCAGGCTTTGCAAGGAGCTTAGGCCCATCTTAAACCTCACTTAAGCCCTACTTTGATTTTTTTTGCCTGCATCTCCAGCTAATGAAAACTGACAGTGACATCTCTGTGCAATAGCTGTGAGGAGCTGGTCACTTGATCTGAGAAATGCTAACACCTGTGTAAAGAGCTGCCTTTGTAAGGGTTTGTGGTAGAAATGTACTAACCTCAGGATGCTGAAGGTAAGAACTGGTGTTATTTCAGGGGTTTTTTTCAGCAGCCTTGTTGAAAAAATGCCCTCCTTCACTCTTACTTTTACTAGTCCTCCCTCCACTTAATTTTGCTGTTCTGCTTGTGTTACACAGACAATAAGTTCCTGTCTGCATTCTCCTTAATTACAACCTCGTAGCACCACAAATCTTGTCTCTTCCGGAGAAAGTTTCTTCTCAAATGAAGAAGGAGTCTGTGGTGTGGAGTATCTGCAGCTTTTATAGCCCTGCCCTTGAGAGCTGTCCCTGAACTGCTTGCAAAACCAAAGCCTTGTACTGGAGAACCTCCTGACAGTGAAGCCAACAGAAGAAAAGTAGGATGGGTGATTACAGTTTGCTCAGCAAAATCCAGGTACTGAGTGGCAGTAGCCCATACTTTTCATTTTCAGGACAAATATTTAGAGTTTTTAAAGCTGTGGCTGTGCCCAGCCCATGCTGTCTTTTCACAATCTCTCCTCTCCCCTGTCCAAGAGCTGCAGATGAAACCAAAGGGGATGAGAGGCTTAGGGCAGGTTGAGGCTATTGGATTGTTTTCATTTGACTAGACTGGAGTTTTATCTACGTTTACACTTACTAAAAAACCACAATTACATATATTTAGGGCTGTTTCTCAAATCAGAACTTAAAAATATAATATTCTTTCAGCCTGTAAATATCTCTGTCTTCTTTAACCAAACTTTACCAAAGTTTCTGTGAATCATTTTCAAGGAGCAGACCTTGGGTCTGTAGGATTTCTCCTGATTGTTGACAGATATTCCTGGTATAGTGTAACAATATCTGCAAGAATTTTCAAACCTCCACCTCCTTATGTCTGTCAACAAACAGCTTGTGCACCAGAGCCCCTTGGCACATGCAGACTCGTAACGAGGCAGGGAGCTTGGATGCCTGACTTTCAGTCATGCCTGCATGTACAGCTGTGTTCACTCTGCCCATAAACAACGCAGGGAAAACCTGGGAAAAAAACTGCCACAAAAGGGGGAAGAGCTGCCCTGACAGATTCCGTTTGAGAAGGAATAAGAACAAATGGCAGGTCTGTGTTTGTTGTACAGGAGTTATTCTTGCCATTGGAACAAAGAGTGACAAAAAGATAGGGGAGAGATAAGAATGACTGCTGGGTGCTTGGACAAGCTTGATGTTGACATTTTTCATGAACACGTTGTTTGAATTTCTGTCGTGGAATCACAGGATGGCTTGGGTTGGAAGGGACCTTAAAGATCCTCCAGTTCCAACCCTGTGCCATGGGCAGAGACCCCTTCCACTATCCCAGGCTGCTCAGAGCTCCATCCAACCTGGCTTTAAACACTTCCAGGGATGGGGAATCCAAGAACTCTGGGCAACCTGTGCCAAGGCCTCCCCACCCTCGCAGTAAAAGAATTTCTTCCCAATATCCAATCTAAACCCACTCTCTTTCCGTCTGAAGCCATTCCCCCTCATCCTGTCACTCCCTTTATTGTCAATTGTCTCTCTCCATCTTTCTTGTAGCTCCTTCAGGCACTGGAAGGCCACAAAGCTTCCCTTCTCCAGGCTGAACAATCCCACAGTGAAGCACACAGGTGTGTATACCTTGGATATGTAATACCTTGCTGGATGTGGCTATAAAAAGAAAACTAGCATGACATTTTCTGAAGGACATTCCCAGTTAACATTCTTTTAATTTTTTTTTTTTTTTTTTTGATAGTCATATGGTTTAGTTTTAGGAAGTCCTGTGAGGAATGGGGAGTTGGATTCTGTGATGGGTCCCTTCCAACTTGAGACATTCTATGAATTTATGATTCCATGCCAGGCTGGACACAAAGAGAGAGGTTTTTTACACCAAAGCACAGTACAGCCACAGAGCTGGCTGCTGGGCAGATAGCAGAGCAAGAAGGGGAGTGCAGGTTCCACTGAATTCCCAGCTACTTCTTGTACAGTTACCTGGAAGGAGAAAATTCTCCTGTGCGTACCTGAAGTCTCAGCTTGACACAGGCAGCCCTGAACGAGAATGCTCTTGAAGAGGCTTTGCTGAGAGGAGTTTATGTGAGCTCCCAGTCGAGCTGAAAGCTGTTCCACCTGCTCCCTGGCAGAAAGGCAATGTGCATAATTAAAAGCAGACATTTCAAAGGCTATGAATACCCAGCAGGGTTTTGAATGCTGAGAGTAGTGACGGGTTCTACCTCATCTACACACTGTTTCCACCCTTTAAGGACTCTGGAGAAATTAACCAGCGATGTTTGGTTATTATTAATCCTTTTTACAATGGAAAGAGCATCTCAAGAAACGTCTAGTGCCAAGAATCTGTTGTTTCAAGCAGCCTCAGACACTGCAAGCCCTCCCCAGTTAAAAGTTTCAGGGTTTAATTTATTCCAGAGTCTGGATCAGCACTGGTGGGAAGGTGAAAATCCTGTTTCAGTATTCACTTTAGTGGAAGTGAGACTCTGTTTTTCTTTCCAGGCTCAGAAGAGAAGCTGATTGCCACAGAATTAGCTCTTCCTAGGGAAAAGGGGTTTATTGGTATCAGAGGCAAATTTGCGCTTAAGGTTACCAATTCCAAATTACTTTTTCTTCTCAAAGCCATGTTATTAGATACTACAGATTTATGGTCGTTTCATCCCAAATGTAATCTGGGCTTGCTCATAAATTATCTGCTTAGAAGAGCTGATAACATTGCTGTGTGAGGGAGTCTAACTTTTCTAATAGAATGAGGAGAAGCAATCAAACAGAAATGAAAATACAATTGCCTGCCCACTCTTAAGATTTCTGTGCTGGGATAACCAGTCAACAGGAATTATCCTTGGTTCAGAAATAGAAAAACATTAAAAATAAAAGATATTCAAAGAAATCACATGCTGATGACATCCTTTATCCAACATCTAGTGACAGAGCTGTCTTTTTCTCCTAAAAATGTAAGAACCAACTAGTAAAAGTGTATTTTATGTTAATACAATTAATGAACACCAGACAAAGTTTTTCTTTAATTGTTTCTCCTTACAAGCCAGTCCTCAACAGCAACATGGACCAGATGATGACTTCACACCTCTACAAGGCTCAGTTTTATGCCTCTAAATTAAATTGAACAATTTTTTTTAAGGTTTCTCCTCTCAGTTTAGAAAAATTATATAAAATATGTTTTCTCCATATGAGAGAAATTAATATAGAATCTCCCATTAGGTCATTTCAGCATAAATAATATTTTACTCTCTTGACTCTTTTGTCTGCAAACAATACTATCTTTTTCTCAGAAGGTCTGATTCTGAAATGTATAGACCATGTAATAAAATATATTGATTTTAAACGGTTATTAATGGGAATATATGTATTGCCATGTGAATAAGGTTGTAGGATCAGGCCAGAACCATGCAAGTCACCACGGAAGGATGGATTATAGGATTGGAGAGGGATAACTGCATGAACCTGCAAACCCCATTGTATTCTTGATTGCATTTTGAATTTCCTTTTGTATTAAAAGTTTATAAGTTTTAGACACCCTATGAGAATTGCCAGACTGTGCTTTAATAAACAGATATCCTGCTTGAGCAACCCTTCTACACAGGCATAAACCCAATTCATTTCCTCTAGGGTCTGATTTCAGCTGGAATCTGTCAGGGCAAGGAACAAGACAACTGGGACAGGAGCAATGAAACAGCTGAGCTAGTCATGAATAAATAGGAGTATACAGGCAATAATTGTGGATTAAGTGGGTGGCATACTAGAACTGGGCTTCTCTTCTTCATCTTTTTTCTCTCCACCATCCTGTGTCACTCCCTAATAAAGCCATGTTTGTCTCCGTAGTGCCAATTTGGAAATCACACGTGTCTGAATACTGCCCAAAGAGCAGCCTAGCTTTAAAACCTGCAGTGATTCACAGAATCACAGAACACTGGAGATCATCCCCCAACTCCCCTGCTAAAGGAGGTTCACCCAGAGCAGGTTACGCAGGATCCAGGCAGCTTTGGAATATCCCCAGAGGAGCAGACTCCAATCTCTCTGGGCAGCCTGTTCCAAGTGCTCTGTTACCCTCACTGTAAGGAAGATTTTCCTCCTATTTTCCTCCTAACAAACTTGTGTTTCAGGATGTGCCTTCTGCCCCTTGCCCTGTCTCTGGGCACCACTGGATCTGTCTGATCTCTTGATTGTCTCCTCTCGAGGCTGAACAGCCCCAGCTCCCTCAGCCTTTCCTCATAAGGGAGATGCTCCAGGCCCTTCATTATCTCCACTGACCTCAGCTGGACCTGCCCCAGTAATTCCTTGTCTTTCTTGAACCAGGGAGCCAGAACTGGACACAGCAGTTCGCAGAGAAGAGGGGAGGATCGTCTCCGTCAGCCTGCTGGCCACACCCTTCCCCCTGCAGCCCAGGATCCCACTGGTACATGGTTCAATTGCTCATTTCCCACTCAGCTATTAGGGAGCTAGATTGGTTACAGAGCTCCCTGAATCATCAGGATAAATTCTCCTCTCTCCATCACCATGAATCACTCTTATCTCGCTCCAAAGGAGAGAGGCATTTTCTGTAGCTGCACAAGTGGGGAGAGCACTGATGTTTCTTTCATGGAGTACTTTAAGTGCTGGGACTTATTGTAAGAGCACTCTTTGGCTTTAGATGTGTGAATAACAGGGTTCATTTTCTGTAAATAGCAGGCAAAAATAGGTGCCTGGCTAAGAGGAGTGTTCCTGAGTTTTATGGGATCAATAAAAGTTGTTGTTGTTGTTGTACAGAGCACTTGGCTTTCTCCAGTGGACTCTCCGAACAGCTTTAATCAGGTTCGTTCCTGCACAATTGAGGGCGAGGATGCACCACGAGTTTGTTTGGCAGCTGTTCCACAGAATCCAGTCAAAATCCAGGCTTCCCACTGGAGTGAACAGGGCTTATGGATGCACTTGAGTGCTTTGCTGAAGCAGGGCCAGCCTGGGTGAAAACATCTCACCTAGGAGCCAGACTCACCTTCTTTGGAGACATTTTCAAGGTATGAGATTTTTATTTTCCTTTCAAAAGTTGCGGGGGTGGGGGGAGGGGTTTGATTGGTTTGGGTTGGATTTTGGTTTGGTTTTTTTTTCAATCAGGAATAATCTCTCCAGAATGAATATGTATGATATCCTCTTGTATATGAAAAACTGCATAAATAAGAACAGATGCTTCCAGTGCAGAGGCCTGAGAAAGGCATTTCTTTTGAAAACAGCAGTCAGAGGCTCTTCATAACTCTTCCCTTTTTGGCTGATGATATGCTTGAGCACTGAGACCTGGGCTGGGAAGCCCCAGTAACCAATTCCTTCCTCTATAAAACAGACGCCGAAGAGGAATTTGATCCAGATTTCTCCTGCACATTCCACCACACACCTTGGGTCTGAGCTCCAAACCACCGAGGGCAGCTGGCTGACTCCACTGCAGTTCAGGGGATATCCTACCTGGGGTAAGCTTGGAGAGTGTCACAGAGGCATTCCTGGCTTTGCTAAGGATGTGGGCTGCTCCCATTAATCAAGGTCTTAGAAACAGACAATCAGGACTGCATTTAAACTAAAAATGTAGAGGAAAAATAGGAAAGAAGATCAGAATAAATAGTGGGCCCATGGGCATTCAGATCCCATTACTCACATCACCAAAATAGAAAGCAGAGCCTAGAAGGAAGCAAGATTTAGTGCTGGCTTCCTTCTAAAAAAGCTGGGACTAATACCTTTTTATCCTATTTCTTTAAAGAAAAACTAAAATGAGGGAAGAGGAGAAAAGAATCCTTGCAAAAAGATGATGGTCCCTTTTGCTCATGGCCTCTCAGGCAGCCTGCACAGTGAGTGCTTCCCTCACTCCTTCCTCCTGTACCTCCACTTCCCTGGTTGCTTGTGGTTCAAAGACTGCTGCACCCTGTGAATCTTTCAACAGAGGAGATTGAATTTTTCCATCATTTGGGAACCTGGATACAACTCCACACCTCCAGCAAAACAAACAAAACCCTCACAGTGCTCATTTTGCAGTGTCAGCCTCGATAAAATACCCTTTGGAGACGTTTTACTCATCCTTTTCCCCTGAACAAAAGCAGCAGAATGAAGTTGTGGACAGGCTGCTCATACACCCATGCCATTTTAATTGGTTGGAGTTGATGGGTAGCAACATTTACTGCAGTATAAAATAAAGCCTAGCTCAAGACTGATTGTAGCAAATTACCCTCCCTTCCACCAAAAGTAAAACTTATGTTTTGATGTACGAGAAAATTCTTTTTAGTTGTAAATGACCATTTAAATTACCTCATTCAGCTGGGTAAAAACTGTTTGAGTGGAAACCCTGGCTTAGGTGAGTCAGTAAATGTTTGTACAGCTAACAGCAGTACAGGAAAAATTAGGCAAGTTTGCTTTTGTTTAGGCAAACAGAATGATAAAAATAAAATTGTGTCATGTAGGATGAATGGTTAGTGAAATCTCACTTCTTGAAGCACTGTTATTAGGTGAGGCTGTGGATCTGTCAGCACTGTCCTAATATCAAATACATGAAAGAGAACCTTTTCAGTGTCCCAGCAATAATATTAAGAGGTTCAAGATGCTTTCAGACATGTCATTTCATCTGTAAGGAAACTGTTCTTGAATGGCTTGGGCACCAAAGTGCTCTTTTGTTCCAAGATTTCAGAACAAATTGAGGTGGAGATGCAGCAGAAGATAAAATGTGATAGCTGAGATCTTCCAGGACAACGAAAAAGACTTTCCTTTTCACAGATTTTCCACAGTTGTCTCTCATTTGTAATGGTAAATCCACATTGCTGGGATTTTCCAAAGCATGCAATTTCAGGGGATTACTAAACCTATTCCTAAATTATTTGGGGGGTTTTACAAAACTCCACAGCCATTTGTCAGTGACTTTCAACGGTATTTAGGATTTCCGGGACAGCCTCAGGCACTTCTCTGGAATGCAACTGTGGGAACCTGTGGGGATGGTTCTGCTGCCATTTCCCAAGACTTGCAGGTCATTTGTAGGTGCTCCAGCTCCAGCTCCCCGCAAGTATGGATGCTTAAGGCAGTTGGATAAGGATCTGCCATGTCCAACTCATCCCGAATAAGCCCAAAAACCAAACCAAAAGAACAGAAAACCTGATTTTTATGTACATATGAGAGGCACTGAACATTTCAAGACCACTCTGCTGTGTGGCTTCAGCTTGCTGTCTGGTTTCCAGAAAACCTCTCATCAAGAGTTTCAGTCTTTTAAATTTATCTAAGTAGCAATTCGGGTACCAAATCTGTATTTATTTTTAACTGAGGGACTTTTATTGCTGTTATGCTAAAAAGCAAGAAAAAGTTCCAGCCCTTAAAAAAAACCCCAAACCAACCAACTAAACAAACAAAAAAAACCCCACGAAAGCACTAGGGTAGACATTAAGCTGAAGGCAATTTATTTATTTTGTGAAGTTAACGTTCAGCAGTTGGTGTGGGGCTTTCCAACAATCAGCAGGTTCCATCTCATTCTTGCTCCTGGAGGCAGAAAAGCTGGAAAGGGCAGGTAACAAACACACTCAACATCACAAAGATCTCCCAGCCTTTTAGCAAAGATTTTGCAAAACTATTTCCCATTTTTCAGGAGCTTTTCAGCCTTTAGTGAAGGGAGTCAGAGACAAAACAGAAAGCAAAGCAAATACAGGTTGAACATTCACTAAATACTGTTAACAATCATTAAGCACTGCTGCCTGAGTCAGTAAAATACCAGTTGTCTCAGATTAAAACACTGCCTAACAGCCTTTGGGACAGCATTCTTTAACAGAAGAGAGGTTTCATTCTTTCTACATTCATTTTTGAGTGTTTTTTTGCAAAGGTACAGGCATTATCAACCTGTTGTGAAAGACACAGTCAACCATGGGTCTGATTTTTAGAAAAAAACCAAGCAGAGAGGTTGTCCTGCACAGGGCTTTAAATCCAACAACATTTTCATAACCATTCAGCAAACCTCTCATGGAAATATTTCCCACTACCACCTTCCTCCTACTCCCATCAAAGTGTTGTGAAAAAAAGCTGGTAAATGATGACTTTAAATCCTGTTTCAGCAAAGAAAGTAGACTGCCAACAACAAGGAGCTTTACCTAAAGTATCTTTCTGAGTCTCAAAGAAAACAAATCTTATCTCCACATCAATTTACATGCTGTAATCTGGAGTGGTTTCACATTTCATTTCGTTTGAAGAAGTAGAAAAAAAGAAACATTTTTCAGGAATTTCCCTTATTTTAAAATGACCTAATTAGTCCCCAAGTTTGCATAGATTTCAAACTAAAATTCAGGTGCAGCGAGGCAGGGCCGTTCCTTGCTTTGTTTGCCCATCTGTTTCTCTGCACTTGGAGCACAGGGGAAACGTGGCAGAACTGTTTAATGCAAATGGTGCTGAGAATATGGAACAAGTTACCAGAGTCGGGAGTCAGTGCAGAGCATACATGTGTTCAAATTACCAGAGATTTGTTCCTCTGGTAGGGAGGATTGAGGGATGAAAATGCAAAACCGTGGGATTCAGCTAAACTAAACAAAGGAATCCATACTATGTTTTGGGCCAGATGCCTTTTTCCTGAAAAGATTTTGCTTCCAAAATTTTCCAGGTGCAAACTTGTTGTCTGCTGAGACCAAGAGCCAAGAACCCTTGGTACTGCTTTGGGTGTGACACGTGACTGCAGGCAGGGGGTTCTGCCTGGTTTTCTTCTGATTCAAGTTATTCTTTTATCTGCAAAGTACATGCAATAGGAAAGGAGTCCTACAGGCTTTGGCTAAGGGCTAGATTTTGGCCAGGCCTGAGAGGGTGCAAAGCAAGGCAGAGAAGGCTGGTGGAGGTTGTTAAAAACCTGCTTTGTGTTCAACAGGGTCCAAAGAGGCTCCCTGAAACCAGCTGTAGGCTCTGTAGAAAATTCTGCTGGGCCAGAGCAATGGTTATGGCATAACAGAAAGCAGAAAAACACCTCCTCCCCCGAGTGCTTTTATTCTGAGGCGAAATTCCTCTGACATCCACGGAGGCAACAAAACCCCGGATCACCTGAGGACTGAGCTTTACCTACAAGGCATCATCTCAAGGCAGATGATTGCAAGGGCTTTGATATTAGCTCAAACACAGAACTGAGCTAACATGTCTGCAGGACTTCTAAATGAGAGCTGGCTCGTGTCCAGACAGTTCCAAGCACGAGCAGAGGAGCCTCAGGTCTGTCTGAAATGTCCTCTAGATGGATTCTCAGATAGGATGCTCTGAAGTGTTGCCTCTTGTGGTTGCAGTTGCCGTGTGGGTGGCTGGGCTCTCTGAATCACACCTTGTAAAAACAGCACCTTGACAGTCCCATGAACAATACAGAGAGTTCTGGGTTCAGTATGAAAACCTTTCTTTTCGGAATTCCTCAGATCTGAGCGGTGGTTTGAAGGGAAAAAAAGAATCTGATTCAGAGCTTGAAAGGAATTCATGTCTTTCCCACAACATTTACTACTGGGAAACATTACTAACTTTTGCTCTAAGAGGCATTGACCAATAACTCTCCCAGTGTTTTCCTGGTAGCACAGCAAAGTGCAAGTAAAGAGGCCGGAGAAAAAGAGTGTTTCGCTTGCCAACATTAAAAAATAAAATAAAATCACCCCCATTACATGCACACAGAGTGCCCTCAAATCTGCAGAAAGAGCCTGAAACTCAAACTAAGGGCATTGCTAAAATCCACCAGGCCATGTGAACGCAGGGCACTCACACCACAACGTAATGAAAACCATCAGAGCTCCAACTTCATGTGGCTTTCATGGACCCACAGCATCTGCCAGCTTTGTTTTGGAATTCTGCCTCTGCCCCACACGAGTCACTGTGTCAAGAGAAGTATGTGAGGGAGTCCTCTGGGCCTGCAGAGCAGGAACAGCAGGAACATCACAGCTGAACCATTCCAGGTGCTTGTTAAAACAGGGTTAGGCAAATGAGGGAGGAGAGAGGGCCACAGGGGTTACACTGCAGACAGCAGACAGTCTGATGGGCCTTGCATGTCGTGCAGTCATTCATTTCCATATGTGCATGAAGGCTGCATTCTTGCAGCATTCCTTGACTATTTAGAATGGGGACTACTCCATATCACTGTAAAAGAACACACAGGTCAAAAAAACCACCAAAACCAAAACAAAACCAGTAACATACTGTGCCTCAGTCAGGGTTTGCTTCCAAGGACAAGTACAGCTTGTGCACAGTGATGTGCAGTGAGGCTTTTTGTCAAGGACTTGCAGATTTTCCTCAGCCACCAAATGTTTTCTCCTTGTGCTGGTTCCAGCTGGGGTAGTTAATTTTCTTCCCAGTGGCTGGTGTGGGGCTGAGTTTTGGGGTTGTGCTGAGCACAGGGTTGATAATACAGAGATGTTTTTGTTATTGCTGAGCAGGGCTCACACAGAGCCAAGGCCTTTCCTGCTTTTCGTGCTCCTGGGGAGGAGATTGGGGGTGCAGGGGGACACAGCCAGGACAGGTGACCCCAACTGACCAAAGGGATATCCCAGACCCTGTGACATCCTGCTCAGGATATAAAGTAGGGGGAAGAAGGAGGAAGAGGGGACATTTGGAGTGATGGGGTTTGTCTTCCCAAGTCACCATTACATGTGATGGGGATCCCTGCTCTCCTGGGGATGCTGAGCACCTGCCCATGGGAAAAAGTCAGTTAATTCCTTGTTTTGCTTTGCTTGTGTGTGGGTTTTCCTTTCCCCATTGAATTGTCTTAATCTCAACCCACGAGTTTTCCAGCTTTTACCCTTCCAATTCTCTCCTGATCCCGCTGATGGGGGAGTGGGAAAGCAAGACTGCTATAATGCTCTTCCCTACAAAATTGGTCTGACCTCATCTACACCAAACTGCAGACAGACTGTTCTAAGTAAGACAAAAAATCCCCTGCAATTAGAATTTACCAAAATGAGCTCTTCAGAAGATGCAAGCAGGAAAGGACAGGGGGTGTTTATGTCTCTGTGAAGTGCAGGAGGGAGGTGCTACCTAAGCCCTATAAGTAGAAACGTGTCCAAGCAGCCAAAACAGGGCTGGAGTGAGGTCATGTCTTTGTCAGTGGCACTCAGGAAGCCTGACTTCACTCTGAGGGACCCCAACAGCCACGTCCTACACAGCAGCCCTGGGGCTGGAAGGCAAACGCCGCAGCACGCAGGGGATAGGGAGGAAGTGACTGTACAACCAAGAACTGTTATTCATCCTCATTATACTGTGGTTGCTCAATGTTGTGCATGTGGATTTGCTGAGGTGTAGAAAACAGCAAACAGTGACTAGACTGGAAATTGAGAGACCTCAATGTGTGATGGTAAAGAGACAGTATCAAGCAAGACTTTCCTGCTCTATACCAAAATACACAACTCTTAGCACTACACAGTTTAATAATTTTATCAGCGGCCTGCAAATAGACAGAGAATCATGGAGTCATAAAATAACCTTGGTTGGAAGGGACCTTAAAGATCACCTGTTCCAACCCCACTGTTGTGGATAGGGACACCTTTCACTATCCCAGGTTGCTCAGAGCTTCATCCAACCTGGCCTTGGACACTTCCAGGGATGGGGCAGCCACAGCTTCTCTGAGCAACCTGTGCCAGGGCCTTCCCACCCTCACAGGGAAGAATTTCTTCCTGATATTCACTCTAAACCTACTCTCTGTCAGTTTGAAGCCATTCCCCCTTGTCCTGTCACTCCTGGCCCTTGTAAAGAGTCTCTCTCCATCTTTCTTGTAGGCTCCCTTCAGGTCCTGGAAGGCCACACTGAAGTCACTCCAAAGCTTTTCTTCTCCAGGCTGAACAATCCCACCTCTCCCAGCCTTTCCTCCCAGCAGAGCTGCTCCTGGTGTGGTCTCTGCCCAACAGAGTTATGGAAGTCAAGTTGCAGCACAGCTTTGTCCAGCAGCAATATCCACAGCTTAGAGATATTTTTGATTAGCTGAAGGAGGCCAAGACATGGACTGGAATATTGAAAAATTGTTCCTTGCATACGCACAAGGTCCTTACTGTGCTTAAGCCTCTCAAGGGAAGGGCCAGAGTGATGAGCTATTATCTATAATTTGACTGACTAGGAAAAAGAAGTAGCAGACTCTTCAGACTGGCAGGAAAATGTTTAATAAGGTGTGATGTCTGGGCACTGCAGCTAAAGGGATCCAGATTAGGAGTTAGATGCCACTTTTTAAGGTTAATAAGCATTGGAACACCTTTACAAAAGCTCTCATTTTCTTCCCTGAAAATACCAAATTTTAATGAGTCAAATGGGTCAAGCTGAGTGTTTTGGGTGTGAACACATGGCAAAAACATAGTGCCAACACTCATCTTCCTCACATAACAGCAGCTGGCACCTTGTGGGGCACCAGGTGCCTGTCCTGAATGGAGTTCCAGCATGGAAAGGGGAGGTTTTTGTTGGGAAAGGTCATGGGTGGGACATTGCTTGGTTATGTTTTCTCTTAAAACATGTCACCATATGGTTTCTGTGTTTGGAAGTGGTGAACTCCTGCTCTGAGCAGAGGAGAATGGTTCTGCTACACCGGGGATGGGTGAGTTTTTATGAAGCATGGAAAGTCGTGCTGTTCACTGGCAAGGGCTTGAGTACACACATTTGTCAGTTCATACTGGAGCATATAAACCCCAGTAAACATCAGGAAGGAAATAAGGTTGCCCGGTGTGGTTATGATCTAGACCATGACATGAACATTTCAAAATGTTCCAAGGGGAGAAAAAAAATCTGAAAATATTGCAGGCAAGGCAGCAGAGAAGCAGAAGTGTTCTGAGAGAGAGTAGGTGACTTGGATAACAGCCCTGAGGCTATGACGAAATCTCTGCAACTCAGACAACATGGGAGAGCAAAAGTTTGGGTTGGTTGGGAAGTTTCTTGCTCTGTTCCAATGACCTGAAAGGTGGGCTGGGTGTTTTGATACTGCTTTGCAAATCCATTCCAGGCCACAAGAGATGTTATAGCATGATGTAGAGTGGAAGGGTGTTTTTGTCTAGGGGACCTGCTCTGGTTTTTCTTCTACTGAAGGTCAGGATAGATGGATTTTGAAAGGACAGTTGTTCACATCAACTCAAGATCAAGCTGTTCTCTGCTCTGCCCATCTATTATATCTGTTAAACGCTGCATTTATGTATTTATTTATTTATTTATAAATTTCTTTGTATCATGGCTGCTGAAGATTTCCAAGAGCCATATCTGATGATATTCTGGGTGTCCAGCAAAGAGGGAAATAATTTCCTGTGGCCCGTTGCAGTATCAGGTAATAGAACTCCCCCATCCCTTTCGAGCACACACCCTCCCGGAACAATGGTGAAAAAGGAGTCGTGATATTTATCAATTTCCACCATTTAACTTCCTGAAATGGAAACCCTAATGACAGCCCATGCAGGCTGCATGGTCAGGAAAACCAGACAAAGTCTCCCATTGTACCGGTCTGGTTGTTACGGGAGAGGATCTGCCTGCTTTGGTGTAACAGGATGTACTGCATATTTTGTATTTTTGCCCAGTGCTCCAATCCCTGTGGGCTAAACCTTTTCAACAGCAGCAATAAAAGAAGAAAAAGACTGAGGCCCTTCTCTTATACCACTTTTATTTTCGGGGGATATTAAATACAAGGAGTTTCACTCTCGGTGGAAGTTGTCCAACTGACTCCAGGATACTGTGTAATCATTAGGAACTGGAAAAACTCAAACTGCCTGTCTGTAGTGGCTTGGATAAGACCTGCTGGGCGCCTTCCAGAAATGAATATTGCAGCTGTGATGAGACTTGTGTTTGGGCTCTTCTTTCGGGGTGAATCGCGCCCTTACGCCCAAGGCCAGCCTGAGCCTAATGCATCATTTGAGACCCGTTTCAGCCCTTAAAATAAGACTAAAATAGCATTTAAATGTCACACGGACCTCCCAGCCCTTCTGAGGGAAGTGAGTGCTCTGCAAGGTATGTGCTAAACATTAAAATGTATGTGCTGATCATTAACATGTCTGCTAATCATTAAATTGAAGCTTTCCACTGCTAAGGACAGGAAAATATATCCCAAAATCTGCATCCGTGTCTTACAGATGCAACATCTCAGCCTGCACAGTGTCTAAAACCTTTAAAAAGGAAGGTTGCATAGGGCTCAGCTGACACGGCAGCCTGTTTGTGTCCTGATGTTTCTCAAAACTAGCAGGACTGGCTAGGAAGGAAAGCAGCTAGGTGGGAGATGTGGACGTGAACAGTTGGCTCAGGATGTGCATCCATCTCTAGGTGGATTTATTTGGTCTAGCTCTATCTCTTCCTGTGCCCTGTGTGCCCATGGGATCATATTTCTGGTTTAGTTTCATCCCAAAGGAATCCTCCGTGACCCCTCCCTGGTGCAAACCAAAGCACAGTCAGGAGATAACAGGAGAATCCAAAAGCAGGTTCATGATCCTACCCTAAAAGCACCCTGGGAGCACCTACACGCCCTCTTAGACAGCAAGAGCTCTCAAAATTATCCAACTTTGGGATTAATGTTGGGAGAGCAAGCTGTAGGTTCTCCACCTTTCCCTTTCATGGCAAAAATTCCTCTTTGGAGTGAGGACAAGCCAGAAGAAGCTCTGGGCCAAGCAGTGGTGCCACCTGGGAGCATTCCCTCCTTCCTCACAGGACCTGCAAAGTCCTTCCTCCCCCAGTTTCAGGGCAACCAGGACTGAGATGGAAAAATCTGTGCACACGGCAACCAGAACTCGATCTCTGAAGTGGTGGAGCGTGTGTATTAATGCCAGGTGAGATCTGGCAAGCCAATGTTTGTTTTAAATTTCTCTTTAATCACTCTTACAGTTTCGACTTTGAAGTCTAGGGAAGTACATTTTCTGGTTTATGCCTCAGATGACGTGGAAAAAGATATTCCACCTCCAGCACTGGAATATCATTTATAGATGTGTAAATTCATAAAGCTATGCCTCTAACAATTTGCCCACGTGGAACCGTCCCAATTTGCAGCAACTGAGAACTTGACTGAAAAAGAAAAGAAAGAAAAGAAAAAGAACATTTGAGGCATTTCTTTTATTATCATTGCCCCAGAATTTCAGACCTAGCTATTTCAGAATATAGGATCTATATCCAGGCTGTGTGCAAAAGAAGGGCTGGGAGGACAGGGAGAAGCTGAACATTCAAATCTTTGGAAAAATATTTAAAGAAATAATGACAAAAAGTGGTAAGGTTTGGAGGGGTGCAAGAGAATGCAGATTTATTTGAGCTCTGTTTTTCTACTACAGATGTTCTGCTAACTAGAGCAGAGATGTTCAGAGACCACATATTGGCTGTAAAATTCTAGGGCTGAGATTAATTAAATGTCTGCTGCTCCTCATATAAACTACACTCGAGAGTTTTTCAGGCCTTCTACTCCTCTGAAGGAACAGCTGTAGAATACATCACATGCATATCTTGCACCCTTAAAATGTATTTTTATAACAAGTGTCATTTTTTTACAAGGAAATTTTAACATTTTACCCTTCCTCTGATTATCTTGCTGCTGTTCAGAAAATAAAAAAGGAGAAGGGTCTGATGCTTACTCTACTAACATGTGATACTTCCTGCAGAGCACTGCCTCCACCCGACATGTGTTTTTAAACAAAATTCATGGTAGGTTCAATGGTCACAATTATTCACTTGTGTTACGGCTTATATGAGTCCATTTCTTGCAGCAGTTGTTGGAAGGTGAGGACCCCATTCCAGTCTATTCTCCAGGTTAATGCCTGAAAATGTAAGAAATACAATTTGTCATTTACACCTCCTTTTCCTCTTAACTGGACAATCTCATTGCTTCTTTTATCAGTCAGTTCACCCCTCCCCTGGATACCTGTAAGAGGTGTACTTTTATTACGTGATATATTTTTATATGTGATTAATCTTGCAGAAATCTCTTTTCCTCCTCCATGAGCTGATACCTCAACAATCTGATTTCTAGCCAGGCCTCGGGCAGTTTCCTATTTTAATTTGATACGGTACCCACAAACGCATAATATTCTTGTGTTGTTACAGTAAAACAACGCGGTATTTTAGAAGTGCCCAACCCACTTAACTCCACACCCCTCAGGGCCGCCTCCTCAGCTCTGACAGAAAAATGAAGCTGGTGTTAAATGTAAAATTTTCAGCCTGCTTGAACTGTGATACCCTTGATCAACTGCTTGCACATGCCACTTACAAAAACACAAACCCCAAGCCAAAGGTGTCTCCTTTGCTCCCTTGAAGATGTTGTTGACCATAAAGAAGCAAGTAAAACATTTTGCCTTAGAGCCACAGTGTTCACACCAAAAACATTTGCATTCCTCACCAAATGTGATGGCTTTAAGTTCATGGTTTTGTTTAAACTGAAGAGCCTGGCCAGTTACAACAGCTATGGGTGGTGGCCAAATGCAGGGGTGGCTTGTGAGGGGCACAACCTGGCTAATGGCATCCAAGAAACTGAGGAGCACCAGCCTGTGTCTTCCTTGTGAAAATACTTCCTGATTGTTTTTCTGAGGTAGATGTTACTTGACCTTTAAATAAACCACTACAGGCCTGTAAAAACTTTGTCCTGGACTCCTTGGAAATGCCAGCTGTGTGTGGAGGGAATGCCAACTGTGGAAATGGGAGAAGGTGCAGCCCACAGCGAGCTGCCTTTGCCACAGGCAAGAGGAGAAGGATGCAGAAGTTACCTCAGTCTCCAGGAGCACTCAACTCCCAACACATCTGGTGAGACTGGCGGGAAGGATGCACCAATAATGGTGGTGTTGTCTTATTTGTCAACCACAAACCCATTTCAATATCAACAAGCAAGATAGAGTCACTCAAAACAGCTGCCAGGATGTCTCCATCTGAGTGGGTTTTCACAGCATCCAAGCCACAGAAAGAAAGACACATGGTCCAAAAAAAGAGGTAATATTGATTGTGTTCCCATCTTAGGGTGCGGGTTAAAGGCTGTTTAACTTATTCTGAATGCTGGAATATCCAGAACACTAGCCTAAAATATTAATCTGTAAGAGTACTTTGCAGAATTACTTATAATGAGGATTTTATTTAATAATGAGCTCTTTAGAAATAAATTTCTTCAGTGGTTTTAGTGCATCACTGTAGGGAAGCTTTAAAATGAGCAGCCTTGAGCACTGTAATCATAATGTTTGCATTGTTGAAACTGCTGCAAGACCAAGAAACCATGGCCTTGGATGCTTCCAGGGATGAAGCACCCACAGTTTCTCTGGGCAACCTGCTCAAGTGCCTCACCACTCTCAGAGTATAAATTTTTTCCTAATATCTAATCTAAACATACTCTCTTTCGATTTGAAGTAATTCCCCCTTGTCTTGTCATTACAGGCTCTTATAAATAATCTTGCTCCATCTTTCCTCTACGTTCCCTTCAGGGACTGGAAGGCTGCATTAGGTCACCCCAAAATCTTCTCTCTCCAGGCTGAACAATCCCAGTTTTCTCAGCCTCTCCTCATTAGCAGAGCTGCTCCATCCCTCTGATCATCATCATCATAAAATTTCCTATCAAGTTAACAGAACAGAGGCTTTTGACCCTCAGGAGGGAGAAAGCTGCCCTATGTTAAGAATTGTGTTCCTACAGGTAGATTTTTGGATAGGATCTTACCCAAGCCCGGGTCCATTCCCAGCTGTAGCTCTGTGTCGATCGTGATCTATCAAACGCTGACTTGTTGGTATTTAGAACATGTTGGGCGGGCAAATTTCTTGGGTGTGATTCGGCCTTCTTGTAATTTTACAGAACAAATGTTACTTCCCACAGTAATTGCCATCCTCCCTGTGCAATGACAGAGAAATGCCAGACAGCCCTAACACCAGAACAATGAAAGCTGAACAGAAGTATTTTAATTTCCAGGAAGGAAGAGTTAAATTCATGGTGAAAGACAGGTGTGTTGGGTGGGACATCCCTGCTAGGCCTTGACTACTGTCAGGGGGCTGTGGGCAGACACAGGACCTTGGATTTATGGTTTTCTACCCCTTCTAATGTGCCTGAAAATTGAAAAAGAGGTGATGTAAAACAGGACCTTTTTATAAAGAATTGGAAGGACACCTGGATAAAATCATTAAGATCTTTGCCAGCATCTCCACATCTCTCAAGCTACTCCTTCATGTGAGTGTTTATAATGCTCAGAGCAGTTTCTTATGTGGCTAAAACACTGTAGGATCAGGAATGCCCTGCTACCCAGGCACTTATTTGAAGGGTTTCATGGACGAACGCAGGGGGTGGAACACAACTGTAATGACAGCAGCTCGTAGCTCACAGACACTCCAGAGGATTGCGTCGTCTTTCATCGGGATTGAATTTGATCCAAAGTGTACAAAACTTGTGTTGTGCCTCAAAGCTAATTGAGGATTTGTGGCTCTCTATCTCTCAGTTGGGGAAGGTCAGCCTTGAAATTTCCAGGTCAGAACTGTTTGACAAGGATTTAGTGTCATCCACAACTTGGGACATGCTAACAGGATTTCTTGTTTAAAGGCAGTGCTGTAACTGTAAAAAGAGGCTAAGAGGGCAAAACTGTGAGGAAAGAGATGATTCATTCTAGTGATTTATCCTTGCACTTCCAGGCTCTCAGACTAAAAGATGCTCCCTCTCCTTGCACGAGGCATGACTGGCCCATCTTTCCATTATTGCACTGCTGTGCTGAGTTATTGCAGTTTTGAAATGTAAACAGGACAGATTTCCTAATCTGTGAGGTAATTTGCACAAACTAATTTGTACCTTCCTGGAAAGCCTGGATCCTTGCTCAGTGAAACAGGGCAGCCCAGCCAACTTCTTCTGACATTTGGGAAATCAAAGAAAACTCCAGAGATGAGCAGTGGGACACACCATTTAATTATCACCAGCCTTTCTAAGCATTCCTGTTTTTCCAAGGTTATATGGCCGGACAGTTGGAATTAGGCTGCAGCCTGGGAGAACATTACACTGGCCTCTTGTGCACCATATGCCTTTTCATTGACAAACTAACACTTCTTTAATGAGACTTGCTGAGGTTCTTATCCAAAATACATTCCTTATCCCAGATCTCATCTCTAGCACCTCTCCCAGGGGTATCTGGGATTTTGGACCCAGACATATTTGCAAATCCAGGGCTTGATCAGGTCCCAGTGAAGTCAATAAAAATATTGTTGGTGCTGAGCAGACATGCATTAGGCTCAAAGGAAAAGTAAAACCCATCCAAGAAAATCACAGGTTCTTTTTTCAATCAAAATATGTCTTCTCTCTCTCTCCCTTTAAATTTTTTTTCTGCTCTTTTAACTTTACGACAAGTTTAAAGTAACTGAGAAAATGTTTAAATTTTTAAATGTTGAATAGTCCTGGCCGAATGCCCAAAAAAGTTAACGTGACCTTCCTAAAATAAAACTCTTATTAATTTTGAAACTTACTGACTCCAGTCAAGAATTTTTGGTGATGATAGAACACTGAAATGCAGAAAAAGAAACCACCACGAGGTTGAGAAATGAACTTTAATTCGCAGGTATCACCATTTCCAGAAAAATGGAAAAAGAAGAATGAACACCTGCAAAACTTCGGTGCTTATTTCATAAGCACAACCTCAGGGTTATGTTAATGCAATCATTAACATGGGAATATTAATTTTTGGAGCCTTTGTGGCTTTAGTTAAGCTGTCCCTTAGAGAAGCGGTGGACTCACAAAGCAACCCCTGGAAGCTACTGGGGCAGGTCTGTGCGTCCCAGCCCCCATCCTGACCCTGCCAAGCATTACAGGTGTGCACGTCCTTCTCTTCCAGACAGAGTGGTCAGGCTGAGTTGCTGCTTGCAGGTGAGGATGAGGTTGGAGACCTGTAGCCCTGTGGAGTCCTGCAGCCAGAGAACACCTGTTCCTGGCACTGTCTTGGGACGTGGAGAGGAAACATGGGACAAACACACACTTTTGTTTCTCAGTGGGGGGTCTGGACCTCAGCAAGGGGAAATGAGTCAGAATCCTCAGGAGCCCCGTTGCTCTCACCTTCCCAGAGCCCTTCCAGCCCATGACCTCGGCAGGGAATGAGCTGTTTGCCATCTCCCCTCACTCCATTGGCAATGTTTAGGTGCAAAGGTGACTGCAGTCACCTGCCCTCTGCGGTGCCCCTGCCGGAGCCCCGAGCAGGGAGTGGCAGACGAGTGGACCGGGTTAGTGGGTCTGTGTGACAGCGGGGGGGAGATCTAAGGGTCCGAAGTCACCTCGAAGGTCAGAGCAAGCATTACCTCCTCCCCGCCCACCCTGCTGCCGGGGCTCGGGGGAATCACAGTCCGCCCAAGTGGATGACAGCTTGCCGGCCCTTAATGACAGGCTGGGTGCAGACCGGCTGCCCAGACAAAGACGGGAAGTTCGGCGCTGCCCGGGGCAGGGGCCGGGGCCGAGCGGGGACACGGCGGGACCCCCTCCCCGCTGCCCCCGCCGCTCCATCAGCCCGGCAGAGCCGCGGCCGCTCCCTCCCTGCCTCCGGAGCCAGGCACGGACCTCTCCTCCTCCTCCTCCTCCTCCCCGAGCACTGCGAGCCGCAGCCCCGGCAGGACGCGAGGTAAGCACAGCCCTGCCGGCCCGGGGACATCCCGAGCCCCGCGTGGCTCTGCGGCTCCCAGCGATTCGGGGCAAACCTCGCGTTTTTCACACACACACACGAACATCTTTCTCCTGCCGGTCCCTCTCTTCCCGTTCCCGGCTTCCTCCGGCTCTTCTCCTCTCCTGCTTCCCTCTCTCCCGCTCACTCTCGCTGGTTTTCTCCTCCTCCCGAAGCCGCCCCCCCTCCCCCTTTCCGCCTCCCCTCAAGTTTCTCCTTCTGTCTGATTAAATGAGAAGGAAGTGTGGGAGTGGTGGTTTTGAAGCTCTCCCTTTAAGAGGCAGCCTGCAGTGACGAATTGTTGAAATTGCCATTGCAGGATGGCATTCCGCTATAAATTCATTGTTCCACCTCCTCTCATCTTCACATTTCTCTCCCTTCTCCTCTTGTTCACATCGACAGACTGGGGATAACAACAACAACAACAGGAAAGATACAGGGAGGGGGCTTTTACAGAAATCCAGGACGTTTTCCGCTTCTTGGGCTTTTTTCTTTTTTTTTTTTTTTTTTTTTTTTCTTTTTAACCATCTCACCGGAGACGATCGAGGCGGTTTTGGGTGCCTGAATTTCTTCTCTCCCCTACTCCTCCTTCTCTTCAAAACAAAAGAGGGCAAAAGAAGGAAAGGAGCCCACCGGAGCCCCGACAAAGTGCCGAGTCGCAGCAGACCTGCCCCTGCTGCAGCTGCTGGTGATGATCCGGTGACTAGAGCAGAGAAGTGGAAGAGGAGTGGGAAGTGCTCAAACTTCTCTACTTGCCGGCTCCGAGCCGTCTCTCCTCCTTTTCCTCTCTCCTCACTTTGCCTCCCCGGCAGCAGCGATTTGGGATTTTTTTTTTTTTTTAAATTTTTTTTTTTTTTTTTTTGCCTCTCTCTCTCTCTCCTTCCATGTGCTCCCGGCTCTTCCCTGCAGAGAAACACAAAGTTCACACGCGAGCGGCTTTTGTTGACATTTTTTTCTCTCCCACTCACACTTGACTTGGGGAGGGAGAACTTTTTTTTCCTTCTTCTTTTTTTTGTTCTTTCTTTTTTCCCTTCCCCGCATCTCCCCTTTTCTTCCCATCCCTTAACTACGCTGCCGCGCTCCGCCGGCCGGCTCCTTCCAACGCCGTCTCCCGTTATTATCATCATTATTACTACTATAATTACTATCACCGCCACCCCGCTGCCCCGCGCCGAGGCGAGGATGCTGCCGGCGCTGCTGTGGCTGCTGCTGGCCGCCCGTGCCGGCCGCGCCGCGCCGCCGCCGCCCGCACCTGCCGAGCCCGGCGCGCCGCCCGCCCGGCCCCCCGCCCCCGGGCCGCCCCGCGGGGCCGTGCGGCGCCTCGACCCGACCTACGCGGGGGGCGGCAGGGCGGGCTACGTGCTCTACGCCGGGGGACAGCGCTTCCTGCTCGACCTGGAGCGCGACGGGCCGCGCTGCCACTACCGCGGCACGGTGGACGGCAGCCCGCGTTCGCTCGCCGTCTTCAACCTCTGCGGCGGCCTCGACGGCTTCTTCGCCGTGGGCCGCTCCCGCTACACCGTGCGCCCGGCGCGCCGCGGCCCCCGGGGAGAGGCCGGAGCGCGGATCTATGGCGAGGGCCCGGCCCGCACCCCTCACGTCTTCCGCAGGGAGAGCTTCAGCTTCGAGACGGTGCCGGCCCGCACCAGCTGCGAGACCCGAGACCCCGCCGGGCCGGCGGGCGGGGACGGGCGGCGGCGGCGGCGGCGGCGCTCCGTGTCCCGGGCCCGGCAGGTGGAGCTGCTGCTGGTGGCCGACGCCTCCATGGTGCGCAAGTACGGGAAGGGGCTGCAGCACTACCTGCTCACCCTGGCCTCCATCGCCTCCCGGCTCTACGCGCACGCCAGCCTGGAGAACCACGTGCGGCTGGCCGTGGTGAAGGTGGTGGCGCTGGGCGACAAGGAGAAGGGGCTGGAGGTCAACAGGAACGCCGCCACCACGCTCAAGAACTTCTGCAAGTGGCAGCACCAGCACAACCGCCTCGACGACGACCACGAGGAGCACTACGATGCCGCCATCCTCTTCACCCGCGAGGTAGGCATGGCCCTGGCCACAGGCATGGCCGTGACAGCGACGAGGTGTCCCTCGAGCGTGGGGTGGCCGGGCTGGTGGACCTCCAGTCGCCCTGCTCGGCTTTGCCCACGGGTTGCCTCCCCTCTCGTGGATCCAGCTCTTCCATCAGGGACCGGCACCCGTGCACAGCTGCCGGCGTGGCAGAGGGGTTGAGATGTGTGCGTCCCCTGCCCTGTGCTGTCAGCCCTGCTGTGGGTGCACCAGTGCAGTGCTGGGACCCCAGCCAGGTGGAGAGGTGGGAACTTTGGTCGTGGGACTCAGCCTAAAGTCCCTCTGCTTGAGACGTGACTTTGTCCTGTCTGTCCCAGTGGCTCCTCTCTCTCTGCGGAGGTGGTCCAGGCAGGAAGGGCTGATAGCACTTCCTAAACTAAATTAGTCCCCAAACAAACCTGCTAGTGAAAGTGGTGGAGAGCACCTTAAGAGTACAGACGTCCTGCTTGTGGAGCACATTGGGACGCTATTTCCAGCAAGAATAGCTCCACCGCGCTGGAAGCCGGCAGCACTTGTGGTTCAAGTGTAGGACGTAAATGCAGACCGCAGGTAAACAGAGCTGCACAAGCTGAGTTGGGCTGGTGGCAAGGGGCTGCAGTCCCTGTCTTGTCCCCCAGGTGGGTGCCCTGATCAGTTGTGGGTTGGATGTGGCCGGTGTTGCCCATGCAAAGGTGTGTCCTGTTGCTCCACGCTGGGTTGTTGATTAATTGCATTGCCAGAGGTCGTTAAGGGACATTGCTCTGGTAGACATGTGGCCGAGTTTATGCAATGAAGTTCTTCTGTAAGAATATCCCTGCAGCGGTTTGGGTTTGGTGTTTTCTTTTTTTCCCTTTCCCCAAGTACGAAAAAAATAACTGCATGACTTTCCGTTCATTTGAGTTCTCCGGCTTTGCTACATCGCAGGAGCCTGCCAAAAAGGATGCTTTGGATGGTTTGTGGAAGGAGTTGCTCCAGAAGGGGGAAAAAAAGCGCCTGGCTCGCTTTTCTAGCTGTAAATAGTTGAGACATTAGGTTCTGTGTCAGTCAGGCATCGCTTGTACAACAGGAGCCCCTTTTAGCAGTTTAAAGCCCATCAGTATAATGTGCAAGCTTTCATTTTTTTATCACTATAACCTGAATGAAAGCAGGCTACCTGGACTGGGTCAGAAAGCTTCTGGGTTTTGATATAAACATCTTATCTAATGGCTTATTAAGCCCGGGCCAGCATCCATCATTTCTCTCTGAAGAGTGTTTCTCCCTGCCAGTATTCCCACTTATTTCCCTGGGCTGTATGACAATTCGGACAATTAATTAACGTAACATCAATTATTAAGTTAATTTGGATTGAGATAGGATACGACTCTAAAGTGCACCTGCTTTATAGATGCTCAGCTGTATTTCTTTGCATGGACACCCTCCTGTCAGAGTGAGAGGGTGCTGTTAATCAATAATCCACTGTCAAAGACTCGTGAGCAATGCATAGAGTTACTTCTTTGGGATGTAAGTAGTACTCAAAATCAACAAAACACCGGAGTTCCTGTGATCTGCTTCCACTCTTAAGATGCAAATGTTGCTTGTACTGCTGCTCAGGGCTGCTTTATGAGAAAAAAAGCACAGGCTTGTGTTCTCTTGGTTTACATTTTAACAGCTTTAACTCTGGGATTAGCTCCTAGATGCAATTCAGGACAACTTAATCTGCTTTAATGCTTTGCTGTGTGCACACGAACATTGTTTGGCAGTGTTTGACTGAACTAAGAACCAGACTGGAGTTTCTTGCTACATGTGTTCATGATGTTCTTTGCAGGGAGTGTGTGTGAGCCCACACGATTTTTATGTGCTTACCCTTGAAATGTCAACATGAATCTATTTGCTCCCCGTGGAATGTAAACACGAAAAGGGTTAAAGGATGAAAAAGCAGTGGACATGTTTCCTGGAGAAAACAGCCCCACTTTGAACTAAAGGAGAGATTTTTTCCAGTTTAGCTTTTCAATGAGAGTGGCAGCAGTTGGCAGGAGAGCACCACTTTTACAACTCTGTTTTGGATGGATGAAGTTGGTTGCTAAGCTACACGACGCCAAGCCGTGGCTGCGTGTTTTGATGGGCTCTGAGTATCGTCATGCTGATTTTTAAACATCCAGATGTCTCTTTCTAAGTGCTGTGGGTTTCAGGCCTTGGGCAAACGTGTGAGGTACATTTTCCATCGTTGTTTACTAACTGAGGCCACCTTGAGCTTCGTGTCTCTCCGTCAATAGAATAATATTTGCAGATCGTTTGTCAGCTGAATGCCTGGCCTCGGCTGTATGGAACTGGTTTTGTGTAGATAGAATCTGCGTTGTGCATGGCTGGTGCCATACAAATCCCTAATATAATAATTATCTTTGTTCCAGAGTGACATTTGCTTGGATGTTGGTTTTTTACACCAAAAGAGGGCTTTATTTGAGTTCCTCATGAGGGAAGAATCCCGACAGAATTCAGCAGTGTTGCTTTGCCCTCTGTGGTTGTCTTTACTTCTTCAAAGATAAATTAGTAACCATTGATAGACTGAGAGTGCATTGGCAGCTCTCCTTTATTATTAAATTAGTAGTGGTTCAAATTATGTTATATAAGTTCAAATTATGGTCATCATCATCATTCATACTAGGAAGCACTTCCCATGCGAAAAAATTTAGAAGGAAATTTACTGATTCTGAGTTAAAACAGCCACTTCTTTCTGGTCATAATCTGTATTTAATTGGATAAGGGCTTTAAAGCAATTATGCTGCAGACCATAGTAAATCACTGTGAACATGAATTCAGTTTGGGGTGATACAGGCAACATGTTAAAGCTGGTTTTAGGCTTTGTGTTGCTTATCAGTGATGGCAAGGGTCCATTAGCTGCAGTGGGTCCTTATGTTTACTCTGTAGATGAAAGGAGCACTAGAGGAACATGCCTGGCCATTGTGAAAACCTGCAGTGGACACAGAAATTATCTGTCACTAAATATTGCAGGAATTTAGTTGGGTTCCACAATGATTATTTAAATCTGATAATGAGAAGTGTATTTTCCCAGTGATCCCATCTCTCATTTTGACCCACGATGAGCAGGATCAAGCACGACAGAGCTCTGACTTGACAGTCAGAAAACGTGATAATTTTCTGATATTTCTAAATTTCCTCAAGGCAGCTTGACCATAACAGCCTTGAAGAGTTCACGGGTCCCCTGCTGTTGGACAACTTTGTGGTTGAGTCCTTGACAGCAGCTGTAAATCTTAGGGCCGCGTGAATCTTAGAGCATCCTCCATGGAATATGGTGGTGCAGGGATTCAATTCTGGTGGCCACGTGAGTTCTCCACCCCATAGGGAAGTGGCTGTGTGGTGGGGAGGAGGAAGAGCTTGCAAAGCCCTCTTTCCCTGGAGATTAGATCACTTGCTCTCAGTGGCAATGGAGTCAACAGCAAATTTAGAATTCAGTGTTTCATCACTGGTTCTCAGTGGCAGTGAAGTCAACAGCAAATTTAGAGTTTAGTCTGTTTCAGCCTTTTTTATTGTGAACAGTTTGCAGAAGCTGGAAGCAGACAATCTTCAGATTTTTATGGGTGCAACAAAACACTTGCCAGATTATTTGTCACAGTAGCAAAACAGATTAGATGGGACTTGCAATCTGCAGTTGAACTCACACTGATCTTTTTTCTGAGGTCCAGCCTGCTCGGCAATTATCCTCTAGAATTCATCCAATCTGTTTCATTAATGGCCCTTAGTTAAATTTCAAGTGAACTATTGAATGCATGTGGACAAAATCCAGCTCTCTTCCTCTCCCCCCAGTTCTGAATCATCTGAAGATTAAAATAGATGTTTCTCACAGTAGATACAGACATTAGGAGCAAGAAAAAATCCTTTCCTAAGTGCTTGTTAGCATCATCTGTGATAGTTCCATCATGCCTGGCTCAAGCTAGAGTTCATGCTAGAGCCAAAGGCCACTGTCCTGCCTTTTCCTACACAGTAATTATATGGGGCTGGTATGTTTGATTTAGTTTAACTGTCCATCTGGCAGTGCTGTTGAAATTTAACAGCAAGCTTTGTATTATCTCAGCTCTGTAGATTATTATTTCATTGCATGGCGCACATGCTTTCTTTAGCTCTACTTCTTTCTTCTTCTTTTTCTTTTTTTTTTCTTCTTTTCTCTATTACTATCTTCCAACAATTATTATCCCCTAGTAGTAAAACAAGTCACTGTACCAATGATCAATAGAATAGATTTCACTGGTTGTTATTATTACTCTGAAGAAATGGTAGTGTGATGTGTCTAGCAGTTTCACAGTGTTTTCACCAACTTTGTTGCACGTCTAATACATTTAAATAATGTCCCTAGGGAAAATAAAGTGGGACATAACTGATAGAGGAGAAGTTTGATTCACTCTGATCTAGAGAGATGGTGTGGAGTTTTCCCACAAAGGAATTGTGGCTTAGGCAGGTTAAATCACACATTTTTACTTGGTCACCAGTCACCAGTTTTGTAACTGAAACTTCTCCTCCCCATGCAGATTCCAAATGCTTTATGTGCATTTTGTCCATATTTTTAAATAACCTGTGGTTTGCATAACTCTGCTGTGTTTTCTTTCAAATGCCTAAGCCTCAGGCCCGTATTTATCACATGAACCCCAAAAGCAAACGACCTCAATTTTTAAGCTAAACTACTGGAAAAAAACATGTGGGTTTTGTTTTGGTAGATATGGCAGGTATCACCCTTGTGGTTTTCCTCAGAAGGGAGCCAGGTTTTGGCCACTCTCTCAGAATGTGGCCAGGAAAGCCCAGAGCAGTAACCCAGTGAGTCTGACAGGAGTCCTTCCTCACCCTGAATCCTTTCTGTTTGTTCAACATTACTTCTTTAAACCACGTGTGCCATTCCACGTTGCTGTGACATCAATAAAAGTTCACCCACTTTGCCGAGGAGCACAAGGGAGGGTGGATGTGTGTGTTCCTAACACCACCTCACCCAGCCTCCCTGCCCAGGGCTGCGGTGGGAACGCTGCTGCTGGAAGTCGGAAAGTCGTGCTTAATTCCTTCCTCTGCTTGAGGGGTTTTGGGTCTGTATTGCCCACCTCCCAGGAGGGGTCCTTAACCAGGAGGTCGTAAGCTGTTCCAGGTGTTAAGGAAACTTTCCACCCCTCTGACCAAAGGTCTGTCACTGTGTAGTGAGTAATTCATATGGTGAGAACGAGAGGAATCATGACCTGAAGCCGCTGAGTGGAGTGCAGCACTTGGACTGAGGTGGTCTGGGTTCCTCAAGCATGGAGAGAAGGCTGTTTCTGTAATTTACCACAGGCTGTTCAGTGGGAAAGAAGGAGGATGAGCAATAGGGACCAAAAATTGGATCACTTCACTGACTGCACTTCAGGTGCAGCCTGGGCTAGAGAAACCTTGGGCACAGGGGCTGCTTCAGGAGGAGCCAGAGCTCCCTGTGTGCATGGCAGTAGCCTGGTGTAGACCATACAGTGCTCTCCTAAGAAACATTCTTCTAGCTGGCCTCATCCCTGGAAGGAATTTGTAGCTGGATCACATTCTTACTGGGAAAAGGCTTTAGCTGATGAGCTGTTGTAAAGGAACCAGAAGAGCAAGTGAACAGAACTGTAAAGGTTTTAGCTGTGCATTACAAGAAGGTGAATGTGCAGCTTGGCCTGGTACAAAGCCTAATCCTGTGGGTTCCTCTCATTCTGATCTGAGAAGCTCTGTAGGCTCAGCATCCCTCAGGGGCAAAGGTGGAGAAACATGAAACATCTGAACCCCAGTAAGCAAAGTGCCCAGCTGTTCCAGACTGTGAAACTGTGGCACTTAGAGGCCCACAGGATCCCAAACTGCAAGCCCTATGAGGGGTAGATAAAACACCTGAGGACGTGTTCTTCCACCCTTACCTTCCACCAAATTGTCCTCGTTGGTGCTCACATCCTGTTTTAGATCTGGTCAGCAGGCTCTGACCTAATACCAGGTTTCACTAAACAGTTGGTTCTTGTTCTGAAACCTACTGAACACGTTTCAGGTGAAATAAACTCCCTGCTCCAGCCAGGACGTGGTGACACTTATCTCCCTTCACAACAATGCCATGTATACATGGCAGCCAGCCAGCTGCTCCTGATGGATTTAGAATGCCAAGAAATCTTGGCCTCTAATGAGCTGTCTAATTAACTACCAGACTTGTGATGTACAGCTTAGCTTTACTAAGCCACTCCTTTGCCAAAGCTTAAGTCTTAGCATCTATTGCCTCCTGCATAGCAAATGCATTTCCTTGTCATTCTTCTGCTATGAAACTACTGTAAAGCGGATCAAGGGCCAGGCTGCTTTCCTTCTTTAGAAATATCAAAAAACATTCTTTAAAGCTTCTGCCACTGATTCAAGGCAATTGAGTATACAGAACTGAGTAACTTTCTTTTTCTAAAAGAAACAGAGTGAAATAATAATTGGAAACTGATTTTATGTATCATGAGTCGCCTCTTTCCTCGTGCTTTAGCTGGAGTATGAAAAGTTGAGGCTACCCACACAGATTTTTTAGGATTGCATCATTACACTGAAGCCTGTTTTTAACAAAAAATTAAAATATTTTCCAGGAAAATAAAACCTTTTACTGTACTCCCAGAAAGTTTACTTCATGAAAGTAGTAGACTGCTTTCCAGGACTGCCCAGGAAAGCAAAAAACAACGTAATTATTGATTTTGGTAACAAGTAATCCATAAGCCAGTGTTTGATGGGTAAGCAGGCATGATTTTCAGTAACATCGTTTGAAATAAAGCTGTTTAGAAGCTAGTACTGGTGAATTGACCCAAAAGCAAACTTTTCAGAGTATTTGTCTCAGAAATGCTGCTTGATAGGCTGCAGTTCTGTTTATAGTATATACCATGAATAGAAATATATTCCAGTTCAAATCGTGCAGAGGCAGGAGAAGGAAAGAATGAGTGAGACAATGACAACACAGAGGAGCTGAGCTTTCAGTAATCTGCCTAAATGGTTATTGACAATATCAGCCTTAGCTGCAAATGAGCATCCAAGGGCTGGAATTGGCAGGGAGAACCATGATGCTCAATCCGTGCTCTGCTCAAAGCACAGCCATGGCATGCCCTGCTCTAGCAGCAGATGGGCAACCCACAGACATCCCCCTAACAGCTTCTTACAAAGGAGCTAATGCCAGAAAATATTTCCTGTCCTTGTTCCCAGAATCCTTTACAAGCCCCTCTGCTGTTTCCCAGCTGGGATTTGGCAGCGGCTGCAGGACTCCCACACCGACTGCTGGGGGGCCACAAGGACTTGGCCACGGAGCTGCTGGGCTGCTTTGCTGCAGCACTGGCCACCACTTTCTGACCCCAGAGTGGTCACTCTTCTCCTTTCTGGGGATGGCTGGTCGCACACTGTCTGAGGACACCTGTTTTCCAGCTGTCTTTGAGGAATTGGAGGAGCTAGGTGATTTTACATAGAAGCAGTTTGCAGAATCATGTCTTTCCTGCTGTGGGATTTCCTAGGACCAGCCTCTGGTACAGCCCTAATGTCTAGGGAAGACAGTGTAATGCAGTCCTGTGCACAGCTTTTGAAATGCTGAGGTGAGACTATGGTAACATCCCTGCCCTAATGTTCCCTGCTCTACACATCCCATCAGAATTAGCTCTATGGAAGTTTATGAGAGTGCCTGCTTAGAGAAATTATATTCTTTTAGTTATATTTGTGTCATGAAATCTGGTGAATCATTGTGAGGTCTGGCTGTGCCTGCTGGTGTAAATTCCCAGCATAGCTGCTTCTTGTGTGCAAATGGGAGTAAATCCTGACTGGCATGAGGCATCTGGGTGCTGATACCATTGTGCCTACACTGGGAGCAGCACTGATGTCAGAATCTACGTGATAATGACACCCAAATACAAGAGCAGATGAGTGATATAGAATCTGCCTGCAGAGGCAAAGCCTGAATTAATGCAGTTTATACTATTACTGGCACTGTCAACCTGTCCTGCCCTTCTCCAGTAAGTTGCTTTCTGTCTGATTTATGTGCTTTTTGGTACTTGTGTAAGAATTTCAGTTCAGCTGCTTGTGTGGATTCAGGTCAGATTGCTCTGTCACAGAATCACAGGATCAGTTAGATTGGAAATGACCTCTGAAATCATTGAGTCCAACCTGTGGCTGAACACCTTGTAAACCAGACCATGGCACTGAGTCCACATACAGTCATTCCTTGGACACCTCCAGGGATGGGGACACCAAACCTCCCTGGGCAGCCCTTTCCAATATCTAATCACCCTTTTTATGAAGAAATTCTTCTTCATGTCCAGCCTACACATCCAGTTTAAGACTGTGTCTCCTTGTCCCATTGATAGTTCCTTGGGAGCAGAGCCTGGCCCCACCCAGCTGCACCCTCCTGTCAGGGAGTTGTGGAGGGTGAGAAGGACCAAGTTCAGTGTAAAGGGTTAATCGGATATGAACCCAAACAAAAGTAGTAGGAGTTTAAGGATGGTGACTTCTTTGTTGAATATGCCCCAGATATGTGACATAAGAATAACCTGACCTCACTTGAGGCCTCTCCCAACGCTGGTTGAGAGCTGCTGAAAATGATGCAAAGTTTATTTGCCTAAACAGAACTGGAAAAATTGTGCATTTCTTTTAAAATACTTCGAAATATGCATCCCATACTTCCCATAACCCATGCAGAGCAAGAGGCAAAGTCTGGGGGCCTGGGGGCTTAGAGAGAAAATTGTCTGCATATTATCTGCAGTGGTACAGAATGGAAGTTTGCCTTAAACCATGGATTACACCTGTGAAAATTTGGAAATTCAATACTTTGCAACTACATTCCCTCTCTTCTTGCCAGGCTGTTTTGGTCATTGGTAGTGAGGCATTTAAAGCTTGGTGTTAAGTAGCAACAAGAGTGAATTTACCAAGAGTTCCCAGATACCTGGAAGCCAGAACTGAGCCTGAAATTTCTCCTCCATATATGTAATATTGCTTTGTATTTCAGCTTGAAAAATTTCTTTCTTTGGAAAAAAAACCCAACACCTTTTTTCTTTTTTTGTGTGTGTGTTTGTAAAGAGACGCTCTGTCACAGTATCTGTGAACTCTGTGTGGTTTTCTTTGACTTCAGTGGGATTTGAATCCTCTGCATTTCCAAGTTTGCCTAACCTGTCAAAATCAGTGAACACTGCTGCTCTGAAGCCTCCTGCAAGGTGTCTCTTATTCAGATGGATTAATTATGAAAGGCTTCATTAAAGAAAGTCCTTATAGAAAGAGATCAGAAGGGAAGAAGAGAATCTTAAAAATGAAGGGAAAAAAGTGCTCTTTCATCATTTTGATAATACCATTTGTCATGCCTTGAAAATGACAGTTTCATTCAACCACAATGAAACGTTGAAGTGTTCCAAATAGCATGGCCCCTACTTTTCCTTCTCATCCAAAAGATGTAGACATATGCACATTCACACTAATATTCTTCCCTCTGCTCCAACAGAAGCACAGAAAAGTTACTGCTGGTGATAAAACCACAATGTCTGACCAAAGCTGAAAGGAAAAACCTAATGCTACCTGCACGGTTTTTGGAGACACCCCATATCTACATGTGGGAGAAGTGGTTGAGTTGTTGGGATTTTGCACTCTCTCGTATCACTGACTCTCAGCAATCTCTGAGAATTGCTTAAATGCTTGGTATATTATTGGGTAACACACTGTTAATTGTACTGCTTTACAGATGCAAAAGGAGGTTTCACGCGTAACAATGTCATTTCTTTTAAGTGCAGGTATAAGATTTGCTTCAGAAAAGCAAGGTGATCTCTGGCTCAAGGACTGATCAGAAAGCTGAAGCTTTCTGTCAGTGTAAATAAAAAGAATTTTCTGGTTTTATTGTCCATGAGGAAATGCTTTCATAGAATGTTTGAGGTACCTACCTCAATGCAAGTGTGAGCACCACAGAAATACAAATGTAACTAACAGCAATTAGCTTCAGAATGTATCCAAATTCTGTTAAAGTCCATAAAAATACTCCCACTGACCTTACCATAGACTGGCTTGCTGTGCTTTTAACATCTTTAGCTGGAACCTTACGTTGATATTTTCATCCAGGTCCTGCTGTTGCCGAAGGCGACTTTAACCGGTTGTTACCGCTGAGTGCCAAAACTTAATTTAATGATTTTTTGAATTTTTTTTTCTCCCTTCTGGGGCAGGATTTGTGTGGGCATCATTCCTGTGATACCCTGGGAATGGCAGACGTTGGGACCATCTGCTCCCCCGAGCGCAGCTGCGCGGTGATTGAAGACGACGGCCTCCACGCAGCCTTTACGGTGGCTCACGAAATTGGTATGCAGTGCCTTTTCTGTTCCCCCGCCAAGCCAAACACTCGCAACAGCTGCATTAGGAACCAAAATACCCCGCAATTAATTCCAGATTTCCCCCGGCCCAGAGCCCCGCCTGGGGATTAGGGCTGTGTACATATGCACTTCAGGGTTAACTAATAAGGGATCAGAAGGCAGGGGAAGGCGCACAGTAGGTGTTTCCTCCCTGACAGTGGCCTTTCTAAGCAGCAGTTGAAGTGAAAATTCAAAGGCTGCTGCTACTGCCCAAAGATGTCAATGCATGGCCCTCCTGAGAAAGCTTTTGGCCCATCTGTTGTAATTTGCATGCGTTTATTTATTGGAAAATAAGTCACATTTTTCAACTTGTTGCATGTGCTACCGTTAGGAAGATTTTTTCCCTTGTATTACCTGCAGAGAAAAGCTGTTGTGGCAACAAAACCAACATAATTCTAATATCTTCGTAAGTGTATGGAAATTCCACCTTTATGAATCCTACAATAAGTTAAATAGTATTTAGGTGTAAAGATTTGGTCAAAAAACCTGTTCAGCTTTGTTTCAGTTTCCACCTCAGTGGACAGCAATTAAATCAGGAGCCTTGCATGTACCCTTCAGAAGGGTTTAAGATAGAATTAGTGACAGAAGAAAGTTTGTGGTCTTGTATATTACATCTGTCATTATATATCCCTTCAGAGTGACTGCTGCCATCTTGATCATGTTTAATTTACTGGTATTTTGTGAGCTGTGTTCACTGGAAATGCATTTGCTATAAGGGCTATTCACTTTGGGGAGTGAACAGCAATTTAAAAGTGGAGAATGTTCTTTTTTTCTTTTTTCTTTTTTTTTGTAATATTCTTGGAAGGAAATAACAAGGAAAGGAGAACTTCCACAGAGAGCCAGCTGCTGAATTGCCTTGTACCTCGTGCCAAACCAAAGTAAAGTTTGCTTTGGGAGTATCATTGCAGTGGTTCCATTTTCAAGGAGCTTGCAGGTAGAGGCTGAGATCTGAGTGCCTTATACATATAGCTCAGGAAACAGAGGTCACCAAGGATGGAAAATGACCTGACTGTTCAGTGACAAGTGATCCTAACCCTGCTCCTCTTATAGCTCTGCAAAGGAGTTACATCAGTAGTGGCTGGAGAGGGGATCGGGCATTGCATGAAAACATGAAATACTGTGTCAAGATGAGCCCCCAAAGCAGAAGTTCTATTTTAGTAAGCAATTTTGTCAAAACAAAATAAAAACTCCTCTGGAGTCACTAATTCAGTGCATTTGGAGATAGCTACAGCAGTGCAGAAAGACAGGTTCACATGGGATGTGGATGCTGTGAATGAGCCGTCACAAACCTGGGATGTGTTAGATGGCAAACTTAGCCTGTCATTCAGAGCCAGCGTGCTGGGGACACTGCTTGTGTCCCCTTGCACCCAGAAGTGATGCCTCTGCTGAGGGTCAGTGGGCAGGGTTGGGTGAGGAGCTGCCTCGTGGTGCCAGTGTTGATGGATCTGGTGTGTGAAGAGGAAAGCAATGTCTTTCCTGCCATTTTATCAGCAATAAATACATTTTTAGGTAGATTAAAAATGAAAGAACACAGATCAGTAAAGACAGGATGAGCAGCTAATGTTCACATTGTTACCTTGAATTCCACACAGAGAAAATACAAGCAAAAGTGAATTATTTTTAGTGATCTAGAAGCACATTTTGGAGAAAGGCCATTTTCATACCTAGGAATTTACAGGAATCTCTAAAAACTGTAATTTTCAATGTAAAAAAGGTATGAATTGAAATGAATAAATAAGAACCCTAATGGACATAAAACCTCTACTTTGAGGCTGTTTAAAATAACATCCTTTTTTTTCCTCCTCACCAGAAGTTTTTAAGAAAGGAGGGGTGTCAGGTCGCAGAATGATCTTTGTGTGTGTGGCCTGAAGTAGGAGAAGCTGAGAAGAAAAAACAGCTAAAATTGCTTGAGTACTTAAATCAAAGGTCAAAAAAGGATGAAAAATAAAAGTGTGGCATGGATATCCTTTAGTTAAGCACTTTGGGGAAAACCTTGCTTTATTTTATTTGGAGACCAGGTTTCTTCCTACAATCCAGAAATCTTCAAGTTCCCCCTATCCTGTGGGCAGGGTGTAGCTTTAATTTTACAGTGGCTCAGTTCCTCAGTCAGAGGGGATGCTCTGAGCCTGAGATGTTCTTTTCTGGCAGTAGGAAGGTCAAGGTGAGCCACTGAGTGAAGGAGAGTCACTCTCGGCTGTTTTTGTGCGTGGGGAGCAGATGCAGCACCATTAACATGGACTTGATTCTCAGAGTGTCCTCGCTGTGGCTTCCAGGGGGATGCGATTGCTCTTGTTTCCCCTGTGAAGGATCCAAGAGCATTTTCCAGGCTCAAATTCTTTCTCTGGAAGGCAACCAAAGTAAATTGAACTGCAGCTAAACCTGACAGGAGGATGGATGCCCAGCCCAGGGGCTCAGGTTGGATTGGTGCACAGGAAGCCAAAAAGCAGCTTGCTGCAGAATAAACCTGCTGCTTCAGTTGCCAGGGTTTGTGCCACATCACGCGTGAGATGTTTGTTTTATTTCTTTCAGATAAAATAGATGGATTTTGACCAGTGGTTTTTGAGGGGGAGAGAATGGATGGGCAGCAACAGGCAAAACCTCCACAGGCCTGTAAAGGAGAGCACAGGAAGGAATAGATGCAGCCAAATTCTTGGTACAACTGATTAGCTGGCAATAAGAGGTAGAGATCTTTATATAAAGTTTGATAAGGTAGGACCTGAATCTTGTCATACTTGCATGTAGGAAAATCAGTAATAGCTTGTCTGCAAAAAAAGAAAAAAAAGAGGATAATGCAACATAAAAGCATCAGGAAGAAACCTTGTAACTTAAAATCTGATAATCTTGTTTCTCCTGAGAATACAGGGGGGCAGTGCTAATACCATAAATGTTATTTTGAAATCATAGCCTGCCAAGACATCCAGCCACCAACAGTAAATTCATATCTGGTTATTTTCTAGCAGGGGACATGCTGCTGTCAGCTGGGACAACAGCAGCTTCATTTTCACAAAAATAACCCCCTGGATTCTTGCCTGCAATCATCAGTTCATCACCATGTTGTGGCATATGGATGCTTTTTTTTACTCCTAGCAGCTCCTTCAGCTACACCTCCACAGCTCTGCAGAGCTGTCTGAGCTTAGGCACAGTGTGTAGCATTCTCCAAGCCTTTGTTATCAGCAGCTTGTTGTCTGTAAAAATGATGTTTCCTTGCTTCACGCACTTCCCTGCCTCTTGGGGACATGTGGAGGAGAGCATTGAAGAACCTGAGATTGCTCATAATCTCAAGTTCTTTAATGTTTTTCATAGGGCAGCACTGTATTGCTTCTCCATATATCCCTTATTAAAATAACCATCAGGAAACAAAAACAGTGAGATTTTCACTCTGATACTCTGGACTTTTGGGTTGAAGATTTGTTGCTTTGACAGTGCTGAGTTATAAAGTGAAGATAAGCATGATCCAGCATCAGCAACAGGCACAGTCAATCTGTTGGAATTACATTTAACGTATTTTGTGATGGGTTATATCCATGTTTGGCAGCTTGGTGCTGTGTTTTGAGGTACAGTCATGGTCAGAAGGTTTCTGCTGGAGTCCCACATGCTTCAGCAGACAGCCCACCACCCTAAACAGTTTGCTATCTACAAAAGCAAAATGAGGAGAGTTCAAGGGGATATAGATGAAGCTACTGCTTGTTTTATCAATAGGAAGTTTCCCCAAATCACAAAAGGATCCCAGGGAAAGCCAAGAATTAAACTTGAGTTTTGACCTAGAGTCTCTTGAGTTTTGATCTAGTCCTTAAATACAAAAGCATCCTTCCTGCAGCCTTCAAGCAGGCAAAGCTCCAGTTCAGCTCCGTGGGAGTTACATGGGTCTAACAGCTTAAATCAGATCTATCTTTGTTCTTTCCATCAATCTTGAGAAACTTACTTTTAAAAAAAGAGCCAATACAGCCTTTTTTCTCAGTGATAATGTTCATTTGACCTTTTGCAATGTTCCTACTCCTCTGTTACACAAACACTCTGGCAGGCAGTTACTCCTTCTGTCCTCCTGAGTAATATGGTTTACTGATGTTCTTTCCAAGTATTTTATTTTTAGGCTATAGCTTTAGCATTGCTACGTGGAACTCATTAAACCTTTGTTCATTAGTTTCCTTTTATCTTTCACATGTGACTTTTGGGGAGGGAAGACCAAAGGGTGGGATAAAAGCAGCCTTCAAATATGTTTAAAAAATCACTGCAAAAATTTGCATAATAAATCATTCCCCCTGTCCACCTGGGACAGCACAAGGGGTAATGGCCTGCAATTGCAGCAGGGAAGATTTGCTTTAAGCATTAGCCAAAATCATCTAAGCAGGACAGTTGAGGGCAGGACTGAAGTGCTTGGGGAGGCTCTGTTTCTGGAGGCTCACAGGAGCCAGCTGGCTGAAGCAGCTGTGGCTCAGGGGATGCTGATCCTACCCCAGGGCAGAGGGATGCACAGGATGCCTTTTCAAGGTCCCTGCTCAGCATCATTTTCTGTGGTTATGAGGAGTTATCACAACATCCTCCACAGCTGGGCTGTGTAATGCCTGAAACCAAGGGACTGCACAGAAACTAAAGCTAGAAAATCATGGAATGGTTTGGATTGGAAGGGGCCTTAAAAATGATCCAGTCCCACCCCTGCCATGGGCAGTGACACCTTCCACTGTCCCAGGTTGCTCCAAGCTGGCCTTGGACACTTCCAGGGATGGGGCCAGCCACAGCTTCCCTGTGCCAGGGCCTCACCATCCTCACAGCCAAGAATTTTCTTCATATATTAAGTAAGGAGTATGATACCAAATCTTTTCCAGCATGGCATCTTTCTGTGGCCTCTGTCACCACTGAGGACAAAAGTGTCATGAGCTACATCAGCAAAATGTATTTGAGAGCATAATTTTCTGTAAAAAAAGGCATTTTAGAAGTGAGGTATCACTCCTGGCATCTCTGTTCACCTGGTTCACTGAAATAACATCAGAATACCATGAACTATGAGTGGATTGGAGCTATTTATTCAGAGCCTGAGCTGTGTTGGAGCTGTAGGCCACTGAGGAAGGAATACCATGTCTAACTCACAGCAGACTCTGATTCTGACCCTTCTTCAGTGACAAATGAAACTGAGAACAACGTGTGTGATACTTAAAGGAGTCTTTCTTTTGATGTCCATAGAAGAGTCAAAAGATACTCCCACTCCTTGTTTTACCACATGTGCTCATTTTGTGTACACTCAAAAGTAACTAAATACAGCAATCTCTTCTTCCCCATGTTCTGCTGAACATGCAGCCCTTTGATTTCAAGGTTGTCAAGATAAAGCAGATAAAGGCAAGCTTTAGACCTGACAGCTACAAATCTCCTGTAGCCTTTCATTTCAAGGGGGATACATTGCCAAGGGCACAGAGTCTCACAGCCACATGAAAAAAACAGTGGAGGTTGTCTGAGTCTCATATTATGTTTCCTTCATGACAGATGATGTTTAGACGAATATCCAGGTAATCATAATTAGGCAGATTTGCTTTCTTAAAACAACAAAAAACCGAGAGAGTACACTCATCCAAGTCTTCTCTGCTGACATGCATCAGGAAAATTACTTGATTCCTCCTCTTTGAACCTTTTTTCAAAGTTCTGTTTTAACTTCTGCTTGCAAAAGCTCTCAAATTAAGCCTTCATGAACGTACCCCTTTTGATGAAGAGATGGGCAGACAAAGCTAAGCCTTCACAAGAGCTGAAGGTGGGGCAGAAAATTAAGCTGATGCCTCAAAAAGCAAACATCAGCTGTCTAAAAGGTTGCTGGTTAAAATTTAGAATAAAAATTCTTGGCTTGCCCAGAAATACTTTTATTAACTTGTAATATAAAATATATCATCGTTCCACCTGCAGCAGACGTGGTGCTTAAAGCAAACTGTAAAACTCTGTGTTTTGCCTAATATTTCACAGCAGTCCTTATCAAAAAATATGTTAAGGACATGGTTTAGTGGTGGCTTTGGCAGTGTCAGGTTTATGGTTGTACCCAATGGTCTTTTCCAACCTAAGTGATCTCTGATTTTATGATCCTAAAAGAAGCTCAGTGTTCAGCCTGTGCCTCCAGCCTTCCAGACTGCAGGGTAGAGTAGGGATTGCTTTCCTCCTTGGCAGGTAGACAATACCGATACAATAAGGTAACTTTTGTGGGGAAGGTGCTTCTGGTACAGAGTAGGAAGGCAGAATTGCCCAATAACAGGCAGCAGGCAATACAATTTTTACATTCCTGCAGTGTGTACTCCCACAGAGTTCATTCATTTACCATGAACTGCTGTGAATTACATTCTTTCCAAGTTCCTCTGAGTTGAACAGGTGTGAAATAGGTGTCACCCTCTCCCACTTCTTCATTAAAATGAACATTTCTCTTCTACATGCCCCATTAATTAGTGCAGCAGATGTAGTGGGGACCTCCAAGGCCACATCTTTTTAATGATTATTTAAGTCTGTGTGGACACAGCAGTCTGTGATTGCCTGGCCCACACTGGCTGGGCAGAATCTTGCCTGGGAATTGCCTGTCTGACAGGGGTGATGTGTCTGTGATCTCCCACAAGTCTGTTACAATGAGCCAGCTCAGCACAGGTTTGTTTTGTGTAAAGTCTGCAGCACTGGTGGGTGAATGTCTGATTGGGGCTTTTTTTTTTATGTCTGCTCCTGAGAAGAAGCTGCACTCCAGACTATTGTTTTGTTGAGTCTGAAGAACTCTTTTAAGCCAGAAATATTAAAAACTGCTTCTGGGCTGGAGATTGAAAAGAGAGAGTGATTTTTTTTAATCCTTTTTCTTTCGTAAGTGACTGATAGCAGTCAAAGAAAAGAAAACTGGAAGGAAAGCTCAATAATATAAAAACGAGGAATGGCCAGTTTTATATTCTATGCAATCTTTTTGTAAGCTTGTGTAATTCAAATCACTTCTGTTTTATAAAAACACTAGCTTTATTAATTGTTATTGCTTAGGTCCATCATGACTTCAGGAGGATTCCTGAGTGATACCAGCATGAATTTCTTAAGAAGGAGTCACATACTCACAGGAGTTAGAAAAAGAGCCCATGCCAGAAGAAATGGTTTTATTTTGACAGAGTTCCCTCATGCAATCTTTGTTTAGTGAGGGGAGGGCAGGAGGCTAATGCAGAAGGTCTGGGCTGGTGATTAGCCTGAGGAATGTTGAGCCAGGAGCTTCCTGAGCCCTGATCCCTTGAGAGCCACCGACTCACGGGGTAACCTGGGGCAAACCTCTTGACCTTCTTTTGCAGCCCAGTTGTCCCAACTGGAAATGAGGTGAAAGACATGACCTCACTGGCAAACACATGCTTCATCCGAGCTGAGCTTCTCTGAGAAAACAAATTACAGTGCCTGCAGCATTTTTCAGCCTGCTGTGTCACCTTGCATGTGTCCTGTGGTCAGATGGAGTGCAAGAGCTGCTCTTTGACGTGCTGTTCAAGTTCTTGGCCATAAGCAGGGATTGGTGGCTTTTTTCCAGGAGACCCACCTTGGTTTGTGCTTTAGCAAAAGCTGGGGTTGGCTTGCTCTATGTTGTGGATATTTTCTGTTTTCTTGTTTCTTATGCTTGAAATACCAGTGAAAAATGAATGAGAGTAATTTTGCCTGCTGTTCACTCAGAGAAACTCTGCAGATAGTCTAGAACTGTGTATTAAGGAAAACCAGAAACTTCAAGAAATGTTTGGACAACACTCTCAGGCACAGGGTGGGATTCATGGGGCTGTCCTGTGCAGGGCCAGGAGCTGGACTTGAATGATCCTTGTGAGTCCTTTCCAGCTCAGGACATCCTGTGGTTCTGGTTTGCTTCCCAGTGCTCCTGGGAATATGAGAGTTGCTTCACCACACATCCAGCCCAGCTCTGTTGCACTCCTGGTTTCCCTGTAGGGCTCTCGTGTCCTGTTCCTCAGAGAGGATGAAAGTTTTAACTTAATTGCTCTGGAGTATTCCCACCTTGTATAGGGAGATACACCCCATTCCTGCAAGGTACAGAGATCATTTTTGAACACATGGAAGATATTGTTTCCTGTTGGGCTGTAGCAGGTGTTGGCCTTCAGCAGGGAAAGCTGTGAGGGGAGGATGTTACTCCATGTAGGTCGTTGGTCTCTTTGGAGTTTGAGATGAATTTACAAGCAGGCCACCTCCTCCTTGGCTACAAGAGGGCAAACCCTGCCTCCTCTCCATCTGTTTCCTTCACCATTTCATGCATTCCTACAGCATAACTTAACTAAACACCATCCTGCTGGTAAAATTATATTATGTCATTTTCACTCGGTGGGAACTGTCAGCACCAGTAAGATGCTTCATTAAGTAGAAAACAGCAGATGATCTACGAACCCATTCTCAATCAGTCATCATTTCACACAGCTGCTGGGAGCCTTTTCTTTTTCTTCAACAGCCTGGTTTGACATTCAGAGTCATACAAAATGGGGTGGGACTAAAATTGGCATTGTTTTTAAAAGCCTTCTTCGTAAGATTTGTATTCCTCGAGTCTTTACTTCTGTCCAGAGCTTTCTCCAGAGCTCTGCTTCCATACAGGGTCACTTGAAGGATCAGCCTTTCCACTTTGGAAGGGAAGCACCCCACCAGAAAATGCCAGAAACCACCCTAATATCATGTAATAACACCAGCACGGTCATGCACGTGAGGCGTGGTGGGGAGAGACTTCTTGAAATAGGAAGGGAAGTGTCCCATCCTTAATTTTTGGGTGCAAAAGGATGAAGGGCACAGGTGTTGAAGGACTTTGCTGCTCTCACTTCTGTGCTAAAAAGAACAAAACTTAGCCAGGCAGTACTTAGAGATTACAGAGCCGTGTGATATTTTGAATTTTGATTTTTTTAATGAAATGCAAAGCCAGGTTTCAGCATCATTGGGAGTTTGTCATATGCTTTAATCACTTCTAAGTCTGGTCAGAGTGCCTTAAAAGGCAAAGTTAGGACAGGGAGAAATTTAGGTTGTGGTAAGAATTAGGAATTTTAGCTCCATAAAATCCTTTGAGAGTTGCATTCATGGTGTTTGTAAGCATGCATAAAAAGTTAACTGGCAAATCAGTATGGAGAGCTAAAATCCATATATTTAATGCTATTATCCTCACTAACATCACTGGTGGCTAATTTAGAAGCTCAAATACTGACAATCAGAATTACGTATTTTGGAAATTATATGCTACTTACTGCATCCTTGTCATGATGGCTTTTTAAAATTATTTCTGAAAATTTTAAACATAACAAGGGAGATTCACAAATCCTTTGGGAAGCTTCTCCTCCAAAAGGTTGAAGTCTGCCAAGTAAGTGACTTAGTTCTCGTCATGCACTGGAACAATTGCCTGATTTAATATGACAAAGTAGACGCTGCTAATGAGGTGTGTCCTCAGCTCACCCCATTTATCACTGTAAAGCATAGAAGTTGTGCTGCTCTCTCATTAAAGGTGAATTCAGTAGCCTGACACTTTCCAGGAGATGACCCTGTTTCAGGTTCCTCTGCTTTTGCCAAAGTATTTGGGATGAAATGTTCTGTGCTGAACAATGGCCTGAGAAGCATTTCATTTTATTTATTTACTCTCAACTTCTCCACAGAGGCTGGCCAGCCTTTTTCTGAGGAGGGAGACTAAATTGCAACAGTGTTATGAAGAAATCCTCAGTCTCTCTGCTCCAAGTGAAGAGCTTGAAATTTGCCTGCAAGCTTCCTCATATCCAAAGCATATTTTATTATTTGGCTCCTTGAGGAGAAAAAAGAAAGATGTCATAGGTAGGAGAGAAACTCAAGAGCTGCCCAAGTTGCAGAAGCATTAACAGGCCTGTGAATATGTGCACTGTGTTAAGTGTTTAATTGTGCACTTACATGGGATGTCCTTCACGTAAAATGGGCCGTTCTGAAGGGTGAAGGACAGTTACGCAAGAAGGGATTTGTGCAGAGAGCAAAAGTGCATCTTACATGGGTGAAGTGCTGCAGAGTGGTACCAGAGGCTGTGGCAAACTGGGATTCTGCCCTAAAAGACTGGAAGCTTCATGCCACAGAGTTCTGGGTAGTTCTGAATGGTGCTATAAAATGCTGAGCACTCCGAAAAATTACATCCTCGAGTTTCTGGTGTGTACCCAACTATCATTCATATCCCACTCTGAACCAGTGCTGAGTGCCATGGGATGTTACTCAGCCAAACTCTTTGGATCAATGCTCCAGCTTTTTTCATTCACCCAGAGCTGTTCAGTACCAAGGCAGTGACTCAGAAATGAAAATCCTTTTCCACTGAGAGACCCTCATTGCCTTATTTCACAAACATTCTGCAGTGAGGTAATTTCTACAACTGTGAGCAGTCTTGGATCAGTAAATACAATGTAAATACAATGTATTAAATCCTCAGCCCACTTCCAGAGAATTTGCTTTGTAGGTTATAAGTGATGCACTGATTATTTGGTTACTCTGTCAGAGGAATCCAGCCGTTTGAAATAATAATCTTAGCAGTGAATTGTTTTACTCAATACCAGCATTTGTCTGAAATGAAACAAAGCTGTTGTCATCTCTTCAGAGCAAGTCTTTATGTAGTTCTGTGTCAGATTGAAGCTTGACATGTACCTCCTGACAGTCAGCCATGTCTTGAGTGCAGCAGAACAGCATTATCTGGCCTTACGTAGAAAGTATTGCCAAAGAAAAATGGTTTTACCTGCCTGAAAAAAAGAAAAAGGCCAAATCTTGCAGAATGTGTTCCTTTCAGGGCATCAGGCTTTTTTTCTGTAGTGGCCTTGATGGGTGATCTTGTCCCTGTTGTTATAGCGCTCTTAGTTTAGCCCTGCATATTTTACTAATCAACTTCTGGCTTAGGTTGGACTTTTTTTTTTTTTTTGAGTGTTAAGTTCAGGCTTGAGCTCTCTGCAGCTTTATTCCCATTCATTCTTTTACCATTTGTTTAGCTGCGTCATAAATGCTTTTATTTTTATCTCTTAAAAAAGACGCAGCACCTTTCTAGACAGTTGCAGAACGTCTTCACAAAGTTTTTCTTGCCGAAGATGATTTGGAAAAACAGTAAGAAGCCAATTGTTGATAAATATAAATGAGTACAGTTCCCTTCCCCCACATGACTGTAAGCTCCAGCTGGTCAACTCTGGATAGTCATATAATGTTATTTATTTGCTTCATTTCCACAGGGCACTTGCTTGGGCTTTCCCATGATGACTCCAAGTTCTGTGAGGAGAACTTTGGCTCCATGGAAGACAAGCGCCTGATGTCCTCCATTCTGACCAGCATTGATGCTTCAAAACCCTGGTCCAAGTGCACTTCAGCAACTATCACAGAATTCTTTGATGATGGCCATGGTATGTGTTATCACTCCTTGTGTCAGCTACATGGTACTTTTTACAGTGAATCGATATTTTTTTAATAAGAACATTTTATGGCAGCTTATTTGCTTAATATGACATTTACCCCTTGGGGAATAAGTACAAAAATTCCGTTTTCCGAAAGTAGAAATAAAAAAGCATAATCTTCACTCTTTAATGAATTTTAAAGTCTTCCCTGTGCTCCCAAAGCAACTGCAGTTATTAAGCAAACCACTCAAATTCCAAAATGCTGAGATAAAAATGACATAATTGAGTGAATGGATCAAGTTGTTGTGGTAACCAAAATGCTTATGGATAAAAAGTATGGTGTGTCTGCTGAATGTCAAGGTTTGCTTTCAAATATTTTGTCGGCTGATTTCAGTGCTCTCTGAAACATTTTTCTCTGAATGACTTAATTTCTTCTCTCAATTTTATTAGATCCATTAATCTATACTATCCTGTTTTATGGTCCATATTGCTCTGGCATTGATTTAATATTACCAAATTAGTTTCCACAAATGAACAGAACTTTCCCTTTTGAGTTCCTCTCCCACCATCCATGAATGACCTCTCAGAGAGTGTAAGGAACTCTGAACTGTTTTCTCCTCAGTTCATGAGTAGTTATCACTCAGGTGTGTAGTCTTCAGGAGTTATCGGTATGATTAAATTATTAATAGAAAATTTGAACCTCTCATCAGAGAGGTCCATAGTCCTCTGGGAGTTAATTTTATTACTGATGCTATTGGTGTGATTTCAAATACAAAATGTTTAGGGAGTCTCTTTTCTTGATGGATCACCCCTTCAGAGACCTTTTTTAAGTAACACTCTTCTTTTCTGTAGAAATTTACAATTTTCCTGCTATTTGTTTTAAATCACACATCTGTCCTAACAGAACACAAACGCCATCCATGAGGTAGAAATGGAAGTCCATGATTTGACTTCAAATGATTTGGAGACTTGATTTGACAGTCAATGGCCTCAGCAGCACTGGGTGCATGGGTGATGCTGAATGACACCATAAACTCATTTTTCTCAGTAGGGAAACACCTGACAGCTGAGTGCACTGCAGACACCAGCATTACATGAAGTCAGCTGAAGAATCCCAACAGAAATGTCTCGTCCAAGGTCAGCCAGGGGGCTGGGGAGGATCAAGGTGCTGATTCTCTGTCTCCTGGGGCCTGCTCTGAGAACAATAAACAGCTCTGTCATGATATCACCATTTGTTTTACACTCATGAGATGACCCCAGACAACAGTTTGACATTTAGGAAGAAAAGGCTCGGTTCGTGTCCAGAGGAGAGTGACATTTATATCCATCTGCTTTTAGCAAAGCCTTTCCAAAGGTACTAATTGCCTTTATTGTCATGCCAACCACCAGGCTGTGGGATGGTTGCTTGGGACCGACTGTGTTCAGTCCCAGTGCTCTGTGCAACCTGGAACAAGGACTGTTTGTATTTTAATTAATTTATATCCTGCTTATCTGCTTCCTGCACAGATCTTGTTCCGCCTTTTTTTTTCTTCCCCCCCAAGATACATTACACATAGCATTGAGAGAGATAATGAGATGGCTTAATTAGCACTGTCATCAGCCAACAATGTTGCTCTATTCCAGGGCACAAAGATGTTCTTTGGTGCCCAGGACAAAAAAAATGGGAATAGCAGTACGTACATGCTCTGGATGTTGAAATGGAACGCAGTGAATGGAAGCCCTGCCTGCCCTCCCAGCCAGGGGCCCGCTCTGTCCTTTCTGACCATGACAAGCAGGAGGTTGGACCAGCTGGTGGTAAAAACACCTCACTTCATTGCAGCCTGTCCAAACACAGACACTGCTACAGTCTACCCATATAAATACGGGGGTTTTTTCCCATGGGAAATCCTTAGGGGCCTTCCCTGTCTTCAGTTCTGAATTTATCGTGTGAGATCAGCGGGAGCACCTGGCTTTGTAGAAATTAGACACCTTTCCTCAGTAAAGGAGAGGTTTGGATCTCCTTCCCCTGTGTTCTGGAGGGGCAAGAATGCTGTATTTGCTGTGCAAGCTTGTGAAACCTGTTTGTTATTCACATATGAATGGGTTTTAACTGAAATGATTGACAGATGAGTATATGCAAGGATGAGACTTTTCTTCCTTTTTTCTCTAAATTTTTATTTCCAGCCAAAATGAAGTGTTAATATGATGTTTTAGAATACTGAATATCAGCCCTACTTGGGAGTTTGATAAACTTCAGTGTAGGTACAAGAGCAGTATATAAACTAAACATTGACATTCTACAGCCTTCCCATCACTGCCCTCACATTTCAGTGGCTTCCTCCATCCTCACAAGGAATATGAAGGAGGATTTCCACTGTTACGTACTTTTTACAAAGTGTATTTTTGCCAGAACTTCTGCAAATTATGTCCAGAAACTCCAGGAAAAAGATAGGTGCTTCCTCACTCCTCGTCATGTCTCTCATATTTTATACTACAGCAACTCAGGGTACCTTTAATTATCTTTATCTCATGACATCTAGCATTGGCACACCTTGTCTGCATTAAAAATTCAGCATAATCCAGATTAAATATAAGGCTAGGGTAAATCAGGGTCAGCAAATGGAACAGGTTTATTAACAAGACAGAGAGTTTTTGGTTGCAAGTCATCATGCAGAAAGAATTTTTGGCTAATTTGGCTAATTGGCATTAGTCTTTAGAAGGACAGAAGAACAGTTGCAGTAAGTGTGTGTTTTGGAAGGAGCACTCAAGCTATTGAGAAATGGGGTATTTGGTTTGCTTAAATCCCTGCCATAGCTTGAAATTCTATTCCATTTTGTGTAAATAGTGAGGGTTTTATAGATAGGCTTTTTTCAGCCATGATGCAAGTGAAGAACGCTGGTGTGGATTCCAAAGTAGGTAAATTGTGGTGAGTTATTTTGGCCGAGGATGAGTGAAGCTTGCCCAGACCACATATCCCCTTCATGAAGTGTGAAAGAGGTTACACTGAATAATAGTTCTGCATGTCAACAAGTGAGGTTTTCAATAGTAAAACAAACAGTTATCAGAAGATAGCTAGAACATAAATGGGAATTCTCATTTTTAGAGCATTCCAGACAAATCTTGAGCACTGCAGACCTTAAAACACATACAAATCTTTACATTCATGCAATTTTTTCTTCCTGTTATTTATGGTTTTCTGTATTAAATGGATAGCCCTTTTCAAACTTGTGGACAAGCAGCCAAGTATCATTCCTTAGAAGTAAAGTCCAATCCAGCTTTAATGCCAACATTAGTTTTGATACGCAGCTTTTATTTTTCCTTTGGCCTGGGAGAATTCTTTATTTTTTGTTCTGTTTTGTTTGGGTTTTTTGGCCTCATTGGCTACAAGTCTGTGGTTTTTGATATTTTTGGCATTCCTTTAGAAGCTGTACCATTTCTGACATCCTGATTTAAAACTCAAATGAGAACTCTGCTTACTTTGAGTCTTGCTTACGTGAGTCTTGCTCAGTCCTTAAATCACAAACCAATAAATAGCTCAGAATGAGTTCTGAGTCTTGCACAGAGGATTGAAATGCCAAAAGGACCTGGGTAAAACTCATTTACACCTCAGGGTGGGAATAGGCAGCTCAACAGCGGGGTGAGAACACGGTGGCAGCAGTCTGACGTCATGCAAGATCTGGTGTCACCTCACAGCCTTCATGTCACCATCCTTCGAAGGAAGTTCTCTGTCACCCGAACGACTTTGCAGCACTGCGGAGAAAACTGGGAAATAGCAGTAAATAACTGAGTAAACAACAGCTTGGCCTTCTCTTCTAGGGAACTGCCTGCTGGACCAGCCCAGGAAGCACATCGTGGGCCCCGAGGAGCTGCCGGGGCAGACGTACGACGCCATCCGGCAGTGCAAGCTGGCGTTCGGCGCCGAGTACACCGTGTGCCCCGGCATGGACGTGTGCTCCCGCCTCTGGTGCGCCGTGGTGCGCCAGGGACAGATGGTGTGCCTCACCAAGAAGCTGCCCGCCGTCGAGGGCACCCCCTGCGGCAAGGGAAGGATCTGCCTCCAGGGGAAATGCGTGGACAAAACCAAGAAGAAATACTACTCAGTAAGTTAGCGGCCGTGACCCCAGGGGGAGTTCTGAAAGGTGATCCCTCAGAGGTGCTGATTTTTGTGGGAGTGAAATGGGCTGTGTGGAAGCCAGATTGAAAGCTGCCTTGTTTTTTTAGCACGTAATTGGGGTGTTGTTGGTGAGGGTGTAGGAAAAATGCTGCTGAGGTTCAGGAAATGTATTTTCTTCTTTAAGGAGAGCCTTCATTCCTGGAAAACTGGGAACATCCATTCAGAGGAGGTGATTTGCCCATTCAGTAAATCAGTTATCAGGGCTTCTTGGCCACGGAATGCAAGACAAATTACATCTCTAAATTAATTTACAGCCCTCATCTGAAAGGCCCCAGGGCCCTAATTCTAATGAAGAAAAAGGCAGATTAAATTAATCCAGAATATAATCTTTGGAGCAGAGAAGTTTATGCTTCCAGTGACAGAGAACCTATGTCTACTTTATACCTCTGCAGAGTCCCCAGGCTCATGAGAGCTGTCAGCTGCACAGTTCAGATACTTCTAAATTCACTGGGTAGACTGTAGCCCCTTCTGTTTCACCCACAGAAGATCCACAGACTTGTAGAGCTTTGTGAAAATATTTGCAAACTATGGGAGCCTTTCAAATCAAGCCACAGCCTTTATAACACCCTTTTAAAATGGATTTCTATACCCTTTTTCATGGATTTATATACTTCTACATGATATTGCAATACTGTAGCCAATGCAGCAGAGTTGACAATTCCACCTCTTGCCAGTAATTCCAGGCAATGCCTACACATCACAATAGCTGGATTTAATTCATCTCAGATTAGCACTACGGATATGTTCTGGGAGCTGAACCCCTTGGAGCCAGTTTAAGGGGCCTTTTTGGTAGGAATAGCAAAAAATAAGAGAACAGCACATGAAAATGTGAGTGTGTTCTGTGAAGAGGCTGAAGGCGGCTGTGCAGAGCAAGGCCCAGTATTGCCTTTGCACCCACAGTGCAAATGAGATGTCATCAGTGTGCAAATAAAAGATAGAAATTAACTCTGCTGGGAGAAGGAAGGTTCCTAAGACCTGTTATCCCTGATAAAATGGCCAAGGAATTGCCTTCAGTTGAGGAAAGCATTAGCAGTGACTTTGAGATGTAAGAACTCCATTCGCACTCGGGTGACGCACTCACCTCCCACTGTTCGTGTGTTTTTCAGGCTTCAAGCCATGGCAACTGGGGGTCCTGGGGACCCTGGGGACAGTGCTCCCGTACCTGTGGGGGGGGAGTTCAGTTTGCCTATCGTCACTGCAACAACCCAGCCCCCAGGAACAACGGGAGGTACTGCACGGGCAAGAGGGCCATCTACCGCTCCTGCAACGTCACGCCCTGCCCCGCCAACGGTGAGTGCCCTCCTGTTCCAGCCCTCCCTTCGCAGACACCGAATACTGATTGTCTGCCTGAAACCACACAGCAAAGGCCCACTGTAGCCTCCCCAAAATGTATTTATCAAGGCAAGACATTCAGCATTAGTACAATATCCTAATTCTTCACCCACACCTCGCCCTGGACGTGGTAGAGAAAGGACGCTTGAGTGAAAAAAAGTCAGTCCTCTAAAATGAAACATAATGCAAACTTTAGACCTTTAATGCTTATTATGCCATGGGGAGATTTCCAAGCTAAAACAGTAGAGGGATTGGAAGGCCAGTTCTAAGTAAAGAAGTGGCGTGACATGACTTAAAAATGATGTAGGAAAGAAATCGGAATAATAGATGGACATAATGATATTTGCAGCGTGGTCTGAAATAGCCACTGATGATGTGAATAATTCCACAGCTAAATCCTTCCGACAAGAGCAGTGTGAAGCAAGGAATGGCTATCAGTCTGATGCAAAGGGTGTCAAGACTTTTGTGGAATGGGTCCCCAAGTATGCTGGAGTACTGCCTGGAGACGTCTGCAAGCTCACCTGCCGAGCCAAAGGAACCGGCTATTACGTGGTATTTTCTCAGAAGGTAATGGCAGCTCCAGTCAGGGTTTCATGCTCCTCTTTAGAAGTGTCCCATATTTTAGAAATCTTTCTCTACCACCAGGGAAAAGAAGTTAATCATATGATTCAAAGATTTAACTGTGTGATTAGATTTAATGGTTCAATCCAGTAGTTGTACATTAGGGCCAGAACTGGCTTCTAAGATGAGAGAAGTTTTTCCACATCTCAGTATGTGAATTCATGAAGAATATGGGCCTCTCTGCGCTAGTTTGTTTTCAAGAGTGGATAGAGGAGTTTCTGCCTGGAATTTTCTGTCATTCTGGGGTTTTCTGGAGGAGAAAGAGTATTAGGAGAAAAGAATAAGTCAAACCCTGAACTATGTTTAAGGAGTCCAGAGTAACTCTTACAGAAGCAATTAATATGGCATAATTAGCCAAGTAGTAGAGATGTGACTTGTGGTCACTTCTATCAGATGCAATCCAAACTGAAAGTTATCTGTCCTTGCTTTTGTCCTTTTGCTAAATTTCATCTGATTTGTGCCAAGAACATGGGAGAAGATCAGTCTTGTCTGTCAGGGGAGGTGACCTGCTCTGAGTTGGTGACTTAAATAAGGAACTGGGTTTTGCCAGGTGGATCCAAAAAGGCAAATTTCTGTGGCAGTTTGAACCAAGTTTTATTTGCTTGCTCAGGTCACTGATGGCACGGAGTGTCGACCCTACAGCAACTCAGTTTGTGTCCGAGGGAAGTGCATCCGAACGGGCTGTGACGGGATCATCGGATCCAAGCTCCAGTATGACAAGTGTGGGGTGTGTGGAGGAGACAACTCCAGCTGCACTAAAGTCATGGGAACCTTCACCAAAAAGAGGTACTGATCTCAGTAGTAAATGCATCTTGTTGTGCAAATAGTAACTCTGCCACGTGCTGCTTGCTTTCTGTCTCGGAACGCAGTTTGCTTTCACGTGGGGGAAAAAACCACATTGCCTGTAGATTATTGCAGTTTCCAGATGTGTGCAGCTGGCTCTTAGCATTACCCTGAAATTGGCAAAGCATCAACTGGCAAAACACTGCACCCAGCTCATTTCTGACACAAAGCGCCAGTGATGCAGGTGAGCATCAACAGGAATAAGGCACAGCAACTCGTGCCACTTGCAGATCTTGCTGTGCCAGATGGACTGTGGCTCCTAGAGGACAGAGAAAAAGGGACAGGAGTGAATCAGAGTTGTTTGGATCAGAATTACCTGCATCTCTGAAATTTTGCCTTTCCCACTTGTTGCTGCATTAGCAATGTTTTTTCATCTCATCTCTTTTGAGTGACACTGAGGACACCCCACCTGATTTTGTGACACACATTCCTTGTATAAGTGGTGGAGAGAAGCAGGCAGCAGTAAACAGCTTCCTTAATAGCTGAGAGAGGTTATACCCTAAAATTACCTTTTCCCACTGCTGAGTATGTGTGGAGATCAAGTAAACAGATGAGATACCAGAAATAACTTAGGCGTAAGCATGACTATATCCCTTCATATGCCTTCATCTCCCTTCATGTCCATTGGCATAATATCAATCTCCAGATGGATATTTTAAAGTCAAAATATTTAGAGCAGTTATCCATGAGCCATTTTTCTGTCAGAGTTCACCTTTTCACTGTAATAAAACTTAATACTAGTAAAATAAAAGGAACTGCTGCCATGGTTTTCTCTCACCCCATTGTGGGGGCAGTACTAATAGAACAACCTCAAGTCCTTTCTGTCTGAACTAATTTTTTTCCTCCTCAATTCTTAAGATTCATAGAAAAATGGGGATTTTTCATCATCGTTTATACAGATGCCAAAGTCTCAAAGGACTGATCTATGCATAGAAACTTTTAGTTCACGATTTCTACTCAGAGTCAGTGACTGCATTAAACATCTTTTATATATAAACTTGATTTTGTTTTATACCTTCCAAATTCTTACATGGCATATTGAAAGCTACCGGAAGTTGAAATCTGATTCCTGAAATGATCTTTTATTTCTGTACATTTCAACAGACTGATTAATAGCAGTCAAAAAGGACTTGGAGAGTGAATTTATTCTAAAAATAAACATAACTAATCTCCATCCTGGTAAACCAATGACTGCTCACCTAACGACGCCAAAACACCTCTGCCAAAAAGAATGGCTTTCCATCCAAATTAGTAATTATATAAACCAAACCTTTTCCAATTTGTAAATACTGGAATGTCTGGGATGTCTAAATGAAGATGACAGTGGGAGATACATTTCATGTGATCCAGTAATAATCAAGCTCCAGGAAAAGTGTTAGAGGGGCCCATGAGTTTCAGGGAGGCCAGATTTGTATAATAGATACATTTGGAAACGGAGAGATTTATTATAATGATCCCTGTGAAGTTACCATCTTTCTCCTCAAATCATGCCTTTAAGTGTCATGAGACTGGCTAGAGGGTAAAATTGTGTTCTAATATGATTTTGATTGGATTTTGGACTGCTGATTTATTTTTACTGGAAAAGTTGTTTGAGGCGATTCTTCTCTGCGAGTAATTGACATTAAAATAAACCCCTGGTTAAAATAGTGAAATCTTAATTGTCTGTAAACTGTTGTTACAGTTTTGTATGAAAGGGCAGTGCTGGTAGGAAAATTTTCTTTCCTCCACTGAAAAATGGCAGCTCCCTTGTTGCTGTCCATTATAAACCAAATTTTAGCAATCTGTACATTAAGCGTAGAGGAAACTTAAATTTACAGGGCAAAACCAGTATTTCCCATTGCAGACAATTGCCGTAACAACATTTGTTTGTACTTCTTTTTTCTTTTAAAGCAGGCAAAACAGAATCTTCTGGGAAATTTGCTTCCTAAGATTTTTGTTTAAAAAGCTATAAAGCCAAGTTATCAGAAGTTGGGAAAGAGGAGAATTAATGCTGCAGATGCTTCTCTGTGCACATGGAGCATTACAGCTCTTCGTGCAGACAACTTGAATTCTCCAGGACTGCTTGTAGGTTTTGAACAAATGATTTTGTAACTTTAATGACATGTTTGCACTGAGTTATTCTGGCAACTGTTGTGTAAAAATATTTGTGCAGTGCTGTAGAGCAGTCCCCAGGCTGGGTTCGCACCATATTCCTCCAGCTTTATGGAGGTGCTAAATCAATGGAGTCTTAAGTCATTGTCCCATAACTGCTGGAAATAGCAGGGGAGCAGCACAAATCTTTCATCTGTAATATGTGCAGTCTCTACTTGTGCAGCCAAAAGTTCTCAAAATTAGCAGTCTGTTCTTTAAACAATCCCAAAGGAGATGCCATCACTTTCATGTATTTTTAATTTTTCTCATTAAACCTTTCAGATACGAGGTACTTGAAGGATGGCTTTGTCACAGGTTTAGGAATGAAAACACATCTCCAAAGTCCAGCTGGTAGCTTACAGCTGTGTAAAAGCCTTTAGATTTTCTTCTATATATCAGTAAAGTTAAAATAACATACTTGAGATAGTGATAAATTCCAGCACACTTGCAGGTTTTGAATGCTTGTCACTTTTGGTAAAAGAGTTTAATCTCCTTTTCTAAATCCCAGTTAAGATACTTCATAAGTAGTAGTGAACTCAGTGATGGTACAAATGAAGCCATTGGGTGCCCCTCTTATTAGACACTTGACGATTAATCTGCGGCTTTATGAATTTCAAAGTAAACAAATTTTTTCTCGGTGATCAAGATTATTTTTAAATGTTCCCAAGGTACCTCTACCCAGCTGTTCCTCTGCTCGTGCTTTCCTTAATCATCATTATAGCAAAGACAGCAAGAAACAGCTGTAACCAATGCATATCTCATTATCTTTTCCTTGGCAGGCAGCGCACGCATCGTATTTCATATCTCCCACCCTTTGCTGAAATCTATAAGCTATCTGTTATTTTTCATTCCTCTGGTATCTGACCCACGTCAGACTGTCCCTAAAGCTAAAGATGAAGCAATCTGCAAGAAGTGCAGTAGGAATTTCTTGGAGAACACGAAGAACAACACAGTAGGCCAAGAGCGGAACCTGGTTAAATTAATCTTAGGGAAAATCCAGGTGGCCTGAGCTGAAATGAAGCAAGATGTTGTTGTCCGTAGGTCGGACTTAAAGGTCCCTTCCAGCCTAGTTGATTCAGTGATTCTGTGTCATGCCAGTGAGACTCTTCCTTCTTTCCCTTCCTTCAGCAAGGGCTACACGGACGTGGTGAAGATCCCGGAAGGGGCGACGCACATCAAAGTGCGGCAGTTCAAGAGCAAGGACCAGAGCAGGTTCACGGCCTACCTGGCCCTGAAGAAGAAGAGCGGGGAGTACCTGGTCAATGGGAAGTACATGATCTCCACCTCGGAAACCATCATCGACATCAACGGCACCGTCATGAACTACAGCGGCTGGAGCCACAAGGATGATTTCCTGCACGCCATGGGCCACTCGGCCACCAAGGAGATCCTGATCGTGCAGATCCTGGCCACCGACCCCACGCAGCCCGTGGACGTGCGCTACAGCTTCTTCGTGCCAAAGAAACAGGGGCAGCTGGCAAACTCTGTCCCCAGCAGCAGTGGCGGCAGCAAAGTGACTGCGCCGGCCGCGCAGCCCCGCTGGGTGACGGGGCCCTGGCTCTCCTGCTCGCGAACGTGCGACACGGGCTGGCACACCAGGACTGTCCAGTGCAAGGATGGGCACGGGAAACTGGCCAAGGGATGCCTGCTCTCCCAGAGACCCTCAGCATTCAAACAGTGCTTGCTGAAAAAGTGCTAACCTGTGGTGGTGACCTTCTTTCTAAGAGGTTTGAGTAAGCCATTGTTGACATACTGGTGTCAGGTCTGCCCAGACAGAGAGAAGCAAAGGCTTCAATGTACTTGCGTTCAGTCTCTAATTATGGGCAGAATCTGCCTATTTGGACCAAATGAAGATGTGCACTGCTTTAAATAATAGTAGGGTGGTCTTAATATGTCAAAGAAAGTAAGCATTAAAGTTGTTATAAGCCCTCTGTGTCTGCAAAAATGTAAAATAAAATAATGCAAAAGAAGAAAAACTAGTGAATGGAGGATCCTGGGATATTTGAAGGTTACAGAATCATCTCCCCTTTTTCACCTACCTCTACTACAGTATGTCCTTAGGAAACGTCACACATCCCCATGATCCCACAGTAGCTTATTTTATACTGTTTTGTAAATATCTTTCATTTGGTATATCACTTGATATCACTTCCTTCTATTAAAGAAATCAAAAGACAAACTACATAAGCAAAATGATTGACCAAAGTATATCTGCAGCCCTTGTGGACTTGGTCCATCCTTCAGAAAGGGCCACAGATGTTTTACTGGAAAATGAAGAGCTTGCTGCTGGTTTTAAAAAGTGATACCTTTTGGTTTTGACAAAAGGAAATAGGTTTTTGTGGTAGGAATTTCCTGACAGCATATCAATTATCTCTGACAAATCCTATGTTTCCACACAGAAATTCTCAGGAGGAGCCTTGCAGCAGCTTGCAGAGCAGGGAACCCCACATTGCTCCAACAGCAGGAGCATCAGCAGCTCCTCCTCATGTGTGTGTCAGGCATGCACCAAAGGAGGAGTTGGCTGCCAGGAGGAGTTTGTGTACACTGTGCTTGTAAACCTCCCCCGTTCCAGCTGTGTCCCAGCCTGGGGTCCTTGTTGTCACTGAACAATAGCTGCTCGAGCTGCTCCTCTCCATGAAACAAAGGCATACTGTATTTTGTAGAAAACTAGTTAGAGAACCAAAAATTACAGGTGAGGTATTCAAGTGTCTTCTGACTCAGATGTTCTGAGGCTGTGTTCAGCTGCTTTCTCTGTTATTTTCTCTATGGCTTCCACCTTGAACTTAACAATGTGTAATGTACCTACATCTTTTCAAGAGGCTATAAAGGTCAAAAAAACACAGCAAACAGTTAATATTTTATCACTGTTTTGTCCATCATGTCTAACTCTGGTATTCATCTTACCAGCAAAAGTTTATAACTATTTGTCTTTTTTTTTTTCTTTTTTTTTTTTTTTGTGTGTTTTGTGTGTGTTTTGGGGTTTTTTTAAAGCTATAGAAGGCATTCACGTTTTGTATATCTACCACATTGGGGAGGAAGAGGGGTCACTAGGAAGTCAAACCACATCAGGATGTGGAGGACTTGTCCAATATCAATAAAACTGTTTCCACAGCACAGGCAGTAGCTGGTAACAGTTTTCCTTGGCAGCAGTTCCTGAATCCCGTTATTGTCTTGTGGAAGTTCTGTGACTGAGGATGGGCATTTCACCTTGTGCAGGTGGAGGCCCAGGAGCAACCCTGTTAAAATCACTCTCTTCAATATCAGCAGGCTTTGAATTAGGCCCTAAGATAACAGGTACCAAAAGAAATGGTAAAAAACCACTGATCAAAGCAGAACCCCATTTTTTACTCCTTTGTTGATCCACACAGGAGAGTAGGAGACTGCAGGAGGATTTTCAGACAAGCCTCAGCTGTAAGTCAGTGGTACTTGAGCACTGAAACACCTCAGGCTCTTCTGAAAATCCCAGGCATGAAATCAGCAGGGAAAACTTGTTGGAGTGTGGAGCAAGAAGGGCAGGTCTGACTCCAGGCTGACACAAACATGTTTTTGCAACTGTTGCATGTTTGTGTGAACTCTCAAAAATCATGTGATGATTTCAAAACAGCATAGAGTTGCTACATCTACAACTGTGAAATCTGGAGAAGGATCTGTTTTTTACCCTGTTTTAAATAAACAGTACCAAGGGCAGGGCCTCCTCCTCTGTTAAATGGATTGCCAACAAATGTTATTAATCAGCTTTCAAAAATGGTGTGGCCTTCTGTTCAGGAGTAGTCCGTGTGCAAAACTGTGGATCTTGAGGAATACTCCCCATCTAATCTTGATCCCAACCTAAGAACTGAGATCAAAGCTCAGAATATTTGCATGGTGCTGGAAAGTAAACATTTATGCCTCCTCTGCCTATTAAAATAAGATCACTTTGAAATGCCTTATTTTTCCTTTCAAGTAATCTAATTTTGATGCTTATATATGTATTACACATGTCCTAGAACCTCTCCAAAAATCCATAACAAATAGAAACCATCATGAGAGGAAAAATCAGGAGATTTAATGTGTCTCAGCATAGACTTAACATTTGTCTCAGCATACAGCTGCTGCATTAAGTGGTATTTGTGTTCTGTCATAATAGAGACAGAATGTGCAAGTATTTGTGTGTGCATCATGGTAATAATTTATTATATATTCAGCAGGCTGAGTAAAGCTTCTGGATGCTATCTAGGCGTGCCATATGCGGGTATAAATTCAAAGCTTCCTTAGATTAGGAGTATCTTTTAAAAAGGAAAGAGTTTACTTAGAAATAAATACAAGAACAAACCACTGCAGTGACTTTTGTCACCAGTGTAGCAATGAAGCGAATTCACACAAGCAAAGATGTGAGGGGGCAAAGGGGACAGACCAAGGCAGGACCCTAAAAGTGTAAGATAAAGGGTAAGTTAACACTTGCTGTTTCAGGTGTTCCTAAATCACACTCCAGTTCCAAATCTTGCCTGTGCCAGTTGTAGCTGTCCCATGCACCTAATGAATGAAGAATTGGTGCAAGGTCTGTTCTCAGCTGAATTCTGTGTCACTCACACTGTGACATCATTGTTTACATTTCTACCCAGTGTTGTACAGCTGGATTCAGGAAATGCACCGAGGGATGGAAACCTGGAGTTCTGCTTTTGGCACGGCCAGGAACAATCTCAGTGTTAAATTCACACTGACTTTGGGACACACTTCCATCCAGTGCCCTTAGGTGAGTTTGGACCCCTGAGCATCAGTGGGTTTAACAGCATCTGCTTTTCAAGTAGGATATTCTCGTTAGGAAAAAGCCTGGCATCTTTGGTTTGACTTTGTACAAGAAATTAAGTTTAGCTGCCCTCCTGTGGAAACAGTTTTATCACAAGGGGAAGAGGGAATAATCTTGTGGATTAATAACAACTGTTAAAAAAAAAAAAAAAAAAAGCAACACAGCACTGAAAAAAATAAAATAATTTATTGTTTTTACAACTGGTATGTGAACGGATGTAATGAATTTATTTATTCTTATTTAACAAAATACCAATTGTGCAAATTCTATATTTAAAATGTTTTGCTATCGTCTCTGGCTCTCTTTCTGGCTCTCTTTTAATTTATGCTTCGGATTTGTGTTGGAAGTACACCTTGTGAGTTTACATAATATATGGCACTGGTCATTTTTTGTATGATTTTATTTAGAGGACTTTGCATGGAACAGGAGTATATGTGTACACACATGTATAGATGTATATTCTTTTTCTGCTGCCATCTTTTCCTTAGAGAAGTTGTAGATTTTTAATTCCATGACGCCTCGTGCTCCAAGCTCCTTGTTAACATTTCAAAAAGCTCTCAACAAGTAAGTCCCAAAGGTCTGTGGACCAAAACAAGCCCCGTAATGGCTCCTAAAGAAGTCAGAAGACAGACTTGTGTCTCAAAGGCACATGCAATTCATGCTAGAGGCCTCAGTGATTGACCCCCGAGGCTGACCCTACCCCCTTGCTTTAGTTGTAGCAGATTTTCAGTAGCTGGGAGTCCTCTCAATGGGAATGAAGTTACTCTGAGTTGCCAGGACTCTTCTCTCATGCAGCTTCTTACATTTAAGTGACAACACTAAAGAGAAAGCTCCTGGGTCTCTCTTTATAAAATAGCTTGAACAACATATGATTTGGTTTATGAGGACTGAACCATTAAAAAGCTGGTTTTTCCATGTTTTTGCTGTTTATATGCATATATAAATATGTATATATGGCTATAAAAAGTCAAAAGCCCAACTTGGAAGCCTTTGCAATGTTTTACTTCATTGTATTTCAGCTCTTTGTACCACATCAGGCAAAGTTAGATGAAAAAAGCCAGCAAAGCATGTTTCCATGAGAATAATACCTGTTTGTTTCCACTTTTCATCCAGTTCAACTCCTGCAGACCTCAAGGGAACTAGAATTGGGTGCAGTGTGAGGGGAGAAATGCGACGTGGCCAAACCTTCGGCTTTCCCGCAGTCAGTTCATTTACCTGTAGCCCCTGCTCTGCAAGGGCGGTGCTACAGACTGCACATGAACAATTCCAAACTGCTGGAAGTCACCTCGCTCCCCAGTGCCCACATTCACCTGAGTTAAATTCCAGCTCAGCCTCTCTTCTGCCACCCAGGCGCTGTCCAAGGCCAGAGTCAGCCACGAGGCTTGAGAGGAATTAGGGATGGCTAGTGGGGGATGCTTCCTCACTCAAGGCCCAATCCAAAACCCCAGGGAATACAAGCCTGGGCTTTGATGATCTTAAGGGCAGGCTTTGAACAGGGTTTAATGGATCATTAATTGTGGACTTTCAGCAGTATGTTCAGGTGAACGTTTCTCCTCATGCCATGCTGTTGTCACTGAGGAAGATGGAGCCTATGGCAAGAGGCAAAATTAGATTCTCTGGGCATAGACTGCAGTTGTCAGGACAAAAAATTGTTGCTTGGTTTGGAGGGGTTTGTTCCTTTTATTCATGAAGTGATTCATTTTTATAGAGCTGCCAGAGTGCATTCATACTTGCCATGTGCAGCATTTTCAAGGGGTTTTTTCCTATGGGTGCCCTGATACTAACTGGTATAGTAAAGCTAGTTCAATTCTTGTTTCAAGTAACATTGCAAATGCAGATATTTCTGGTTTATCACACCCACCAGCAATGATTCTTAATGTAAGAGAGATTATTAGATCCTCAGCTGCCACCCCAAAAGGTGCTTTGGGGCTTAGAAGGTTTAACCACAAGCACAAATTTTCAGTGATAAAATTTGAAAAGCCCCAAACACAGGTGAGTGGTGTAAGAGCTTCTCCCCACACCACACCAAACATCCCAACACCATCCCACTGCTGTGCACTCTGTGAGTCACAGGACAAAACTCACAGCATCTTTTGCCCTGGAAGTTGTCAGTGGAGGCTCAGAGTCAGTGTAAGGACAGTAAAATCCTCTCCACAAACATCAGCCTGGCATAGCCCGTGTTCAGACACCCGTGGCTAAGTGCAGGTGCGTATTTCATGTGTGTGCTTGGGTATGTGAGTACTTGGGTCTCCATTCCTCCCACTCACAGGGAAAAAAAAGTTACACTGGGTTTAGTTATGCCTATGTAAATTTAGAGTTACTTCGTGGCATCACTTGGCTTTGCAGGAGGAGCTTCAGACTTACACCACTGTAAGTGACAGCATAGTTCTTTATTTATAGTAACTGGTTTACACAATTTATCATGTGAACTGTGAAATCTGCAAATAGTTTATCTTATGAAACATTGTGACAGGCATACAGGCATTGTTCAAATCCCATCAGATACAGGAAATAATGTGCTGAATTAAGTAAGTTGGAGATAGGGTATAATTCTGCAGAGCAATAAATGTAACTTCTATTATTGCCAGGTCATCTGCTTAGCATCAGATAAGAGCAAACGAATGAGGTATTGCAGAGAAGACAAGGGGAAAGCACAAAGTTAGCGGTTGCTTAGTTTACTTTGTGTGCCTCTTTATGCACTGTTGGTGTCGGCATATTGTGGGAAGTCACTTTGTCACCTGGCTGAAATACCAGAACCTTTTGAGAAACCAAGATGCGTCACAAAAATTTATTTTTCATCCTAGTGTGTGTCTAATCAGAGGGAGTATTTTTAGAGCACTACTGTGTCAGCCAGTTTACATCATAAAAACATGTTAAGCAAAATATAAATTCATTTGAACTGAACTGTGCAAGGTCTACACTGTACTATGACACATGGAAGGCCAATAATTTGTTTTGTAAACTATTACATATGTATAATTTACCAGTTGTAATCCTAAAACACTTGACTCTGTGATTTCAGTAAAAGTAATAAATACAAACTGTATCATAGGTCCAAAATATTTGTTTATATGGTATATTTGGGGGCCTCTGTTTGCTGTTTGTGCCCCGCTGCAGGCAGATGAGCATAAAGAGCTTGAGCATAAATTTAAGGCGTAAATACTCTTTCTGTATGTGACCACTGCCTTTTAGTTGTGGTGGGGTGGAGTTCTAAAGTGTTTTGGGGAGTCACAAAACAGCAGGAAAGTGCAGAAGGTGGTGTTTGTTATAAGATTCATAATTATCCATCTAAACCAATCTCAGATCAGTAAAGACCTGCCAGAAGTGCTGATGTTGGAGCACTCTGTGTGCTGAGGTGGTGGCACAGGAAGGGGAGAGGTTTTTTTGGGGAGACAGAGCTGCAGACAAACTCCAGTTGAAGTGAGGCTCTTTGAAGGCACTATTAAAAATATCCTTTTCTAATAGAATCTTACAATTCATTTTCATGCTGATTTCTCGCTTATCCTTTCACATTCCACAACACTAAGTTGGAGTTTTTCTTGTTCCTGAAAACAATGTTTTGCAGAAAGATTTTCTTCCTAAAAGGAAAAGCAAACCTATCCTGTCTAAATCTTTCCTCATGTGTGTGTCTAATCCATTGATTGCTGGCGTCTTTATGAATTTAGGATTTTGTCTTTTATTAACTTGGAGGTTTTGCTTTCTTGTGTTTTACAAATCATGAATGAAATCAGTTCTTATTTACAGAAACAGTCTACATGTGCCTAGGAACAGCTTTTTTTCCTAGGCTGTTAAACAATGGCAGTGCAGCTTTACAGAGCTGTCAGTACCTATAGAGGGGCCCAAGCTCTTCCCAAAAAAGTGTTATCACCTGGTGGATACATGAGTGCCTCCTCCACAGCTTTGCATAACAAACTGCAATGTCCCTGTGATCATGGCAGGTCCTGTCTTCCCAAAATTCCATTTTTCTTCCCCACTTTAGAGTTTGCAGTAGCTCCGAGAAAGCCATTACTGGCAAGGGAAATCCATTGGTGTACAAATCAAACGGAGGCAGACACAGCATTACAGACTTTCCCAAATGTCCAGTGCTGCCATAATCCCATTAACTGTGTGGGACTGTTCTGTATCAGGAAGATGAACTCATTCTCTCTTAATGCATTTTCCATCTCATCATACTGTGACATTTCACCTCTTCAGAAACTATCCGTAATTACATGTGAGGAGGGACATGTCTATTCCCAAGATTCTCAACTTGTACACCCAAGTCTCATTTCTAGGTGGGGATGCAAGATGGATTTGATCCAATTTCAGTCTTCTAGCCAAACCAAATTTTTTTTTTTTTAAGAAAAAAAAAACCCATAAGTTTTGTACACCTCCAAGCACATCCAGTAATCAAACTAGAAAATGTACAAGTCTTTCCACATTGCTTATGCTGTTACCTCATTCTCCAGCACTCTGTGAAGTTTAAAGCAATAAATTCATCATGCTTAGACCACTCACCATTCTAAGCTGACCCAAGGACAGGATTGAAGAGTAATTGCGTGGGAAAATAATTTAACAAAAGCCAAGGAAAAAATATTTTCCACGCTTGGAGGGCCAGGGCGGCAATCTCTTTGCTTTCTCTTGATTATTCTGGGGAAAAAACCCACATCTAAGTGAAAACTCACAGACATTTTCTTAAGCAGCTGCTCAAGAAGGCTTTGTTGTAGCAATCTAAGGCTGAGCTTATTAAAACAACCATTTTGGCCATTGCCACCGTAGCCTGACTGCTCCAAGTGTTGCTAAAGAAATACAGCGAGACAAGGAAGTTGGATGAGATTCTGGAACACGTAGGTGTGGGAGAAAGAAGGGTGTAAGGCCCTTACTCCTTTTAAGCTTTAAGCTGCTGGGTAGCAGGTGCTGTGCCCTCTCCCAATGGGATGCGTCCCATGCCCATGGAACATTTTGCTTACGATCCAAGGCCAAATGCCCTGGTGAGGTTTGCAGATGTGAATTCTGCCCTAGTAACCCCCCATAAGAGCCATACACACGTGTTAGTGCACACAGATTACATTTTGGGGACAAAAAAAGTGCAAATTGCACCTGACTGGCAATGCAGCGGAGAAGCCCATTGGAAAGCAGCCCCGCAAAGCCACGTTGGTATCGGAGAGGAATGTCACAATGAGCACCAGGACGGTCCTGCCGTGCCCCAGAGCACCGGGGAACTCACATCTTGAAAGAGTTGAGAGCTGGCAGCAGGCCACCCATGCAAGGGCTGAGATGGCAGCTGCCCAACAAACAGGCTTAGTTACCTAGTAAAGGTGGTCTGTAACTAAAGGGGAGCAAAAATTACACTGGAAACTTTCCGAGAGCACTTTAAAGTGGTCGATTTGAGGCAGGGCCCTGCCCACTGGAAGCGGGCCTTTGCCGAAGGCCTCGCTGCGCTGGGCCGGGTTTTGTCCAGAACAAACAGTGCTGGGCGCATTCTGTGTGGGCTGGGAGGAATGTTTTCTCACTGATATTTATGTGGCATGCTAAGATCTGACAGCCATCCAGAGGGGGGTTTGGGGCCAATATTTCATTTTAAATACACGCTGCACACAGAGGAAGAAAAGCAACATGTGATGGCATTGCTTGTGAGGGCTGACCTGAGCAGCAGAGCCGAGACAGGCTCTGTATGGCAAACCAGAGATAGAGGTTGTTTCGACAGGAATTTGAGCTATGAAAGGATTTAAGGGGAAATTACCAACCAGTCTGGCATTCAGATGCCAAAATACACAGGCAGACTTGGCTGCACAGGCACGCTGTAATGCTCCTCAGCTTGGTTTCAAAGGGAGAAGGGAAGTGGCAGGACCTGGCTGTGGAAACCTCAGCCTCTCCACGCATGCAGGAAATAAAAAATCTCCATCACAACACCACCCCTTTGTCGGGATCAAATCAAATGCCGAAGAATTCTATATGGAGAACTTTTCCTTCAGAGGACAGAAGAAAGAACCGAAGGATGCTTTGCTTCCCTCTCCATCAGAGCATTTAGTATTTTGGGATGAGTTTGTTGTGCATTTTTTGCTATTTTTACCCCAAAATAGGCCAGGCAGAGATGAAGCCAGAACCTAAGGCAAGTTGTAATATTGCTGTGGAACAGCTTTGCCTCCAGAAGGTCTCTGCCTGCCTCAGCCTGCTCAAGGCTTCCCCAGTATGGCTCCAGTTTCGGGCTCTGCTTCCCCAGAGCCCACATCTTCTACCCCAGAGCCATTTCCTTTGGCTGCATTCATAATGCGTATTTAAATCATCACCTGGTTTGCTTTCAGAGCTGGTCAGGTTTCTAGAAATATGGAAAAGAGGATGTCTAATACCAGTTAGATCAAGAAGAAAAACACATCAGAAAAAAACATTAGGAGATGTAGTTTCTTCTCATTTACAACTACAAAAGAGAAAAAGAAGGGGAAAACTCCAAGAAGGAACATTATCTATGAACTGTATCTCTTCTCTCTTGAATCTGGATGTGAGCCATAACCAGGCAGCATCCAAAAGCTCTGGAAAACTCAGGGAGTTAATTTAGATCTCACAGAACTCAATATCTTGGGGTAAGCTTTAATAAAGCAAAACAGCTAAAATAAGAGAATGGAGAGGTGATAGAGGAAAAAATGCCTTAATTTTCAATTAGATACAGCAAGGAGGGAGAATTAACTAAGAAGGGAGCCCAGATGGTGTAGGATAATTTCATACAAGGTTAAACTTAACAGATAAATATAAGGAACAAAAATTTTTATTCCAATAGGATAAATATGGATTTCCATTAGAAGCATTAGCTGAAGAATTCATAGCCCATTTTTTTAAGAGAATGTGGATATTGTTACTAAAAAACTAAAGGCTGCAGCCCAGATGGGTTTATCATTTTAGGCCTTTTTAAAGCCCAGTTGATTTATTTAATTACATATTCCAGGAGGCTCCTACTACTGCGTGGAAGCAATGGTAGCCACTATGTGCATTACAACTCACAAAGGGGTGGGAGTGAGTCAGTCTCTCCTAAGGTACCTCTGAATGTAACACTTTTCAGAGCAAAGGGTTAGCAGGGAAAAGAGAATTTCTTTGGACACCTGCTCTTCCCAGGAAGCTGCACCTCAGAGACACAGGATTTAGGCATTAGCTTGGTTAACGAGATTAGCCCCAAGGGCCCTTGGTCAATGTACAAAGCCTGGGACCAGGGGGAGGGCCCCAGCTGAAGGTGCATTATGACCAGAGGTTGCAGAGGCTCTTTGAGGGACAACGTAGGTGCTGACCCCAGAAATTTGTGAGGAGGAAGGGATAAATCCTGCCTGGGAGCCAGTACTTGAGCCGGTGTGCGAGGCCAATTCACCTGACTTGGTCCTGTGAGTACATAATTTGGGACACAGCTCAAAGCACTGTGGGGAAGTAGCTGGAGGACCACCAAAACTACATTGGTGTCTATATGGCAACAGACAGAGGTTATTTTAGCAGTGTGAAATGTTTTTGGATTCCAACAGCATGCAAATAGTGCCAGAGTAATTTGCCAGGGACAATAATGTGTGGTGTAATGCTGAGGATGAAAAGCCTTCAGCTGGGTTTGACCCAGTATAAACCATCCCTGGGTTCTACTCCAGTTGTTTGCAGTGTTTATCAACTATATCTGGGCTTTTTATCTGGGTAGTATCTGTCACTTGAATAGAGATAAATATTAAATTATGTCTACAACTAGATTTACACTTAAAATGTAACTTCCATTTCTAACTCATTCCAGCGAATTTGTAAATCCCATCCTTAAAGCTTTTGAAAAACATACTCTTTTTTTATTCTGCTATTTAACACCGGAGTGTGGTTCCAGCCAAAACCTGAAATCCCACGCAAGGCAGATTATGTTCAGCTCTCTGGCTGGCTGTGTATTTTCCTCTTCTATGTACCTTACAAGCCAAAGCCTGAATTTAGCCCTAAAAGCATATCCTGAGCATACACTCAGGAGACCACATTCAGGATCCTGCCACCCATCATATTGAACTGATGGATTCTACCAGGATCGGTAACAAAACCATCATTTCAAAAATGGTTCTTTACTTAAAGCCTTTTTTTTTTTAATGGTATAGTAGTTATGGCAACTGCTTCCTGCCACCTCTGCTGCCAAAAGCCACAATCCATCCATGAAAAAGAGCTCCTCCATCCAAATGCATTTTTCAGTGGACAGTAGCATTCCCTGGCTGGAGCACACTCTTCCTTTCTCTTCTGCCAAACAAAATGTGTAACGAATGTGAGCTAAGAGTGAGGAATTAAGTGAACTCCTTACAAATGACTTTGTATTTTTACACATACATGCAAGAGACAAGAAATAAGAACACCTCTCAGGGAGAGTTGAGGGGGAGAAAAAGGTAGTGAACCCCCAGGGCTGTTCAGTGAAAGAAAATGTTTTCCTTTCTTAGAACACATGTTTGGAATTCAAACTCTTAAAAGTCTTGGCATAATACTAATTAAAAAATTGGTGAGTTATTTCCCCTTTTCCCTTAGTTTTACTCTACCTTCGAGGTCAGCGGCAGGATTTCTCAAGTCTGGGCTATTTCCTGCACGTTGATCAAAGTTTGCTGAATGAATTGGAAAATAAAATGTTCCTATTCTTTGCTAGTCCCATAACTCTGTTTCTATGGGCAGTTCTTCCTGGTCGTGACACAAAATAAGTCTTAAATTCCTTGTTTGACAACATGCTTTTAGAAAAGCTTTACAATTGCTTTTATGGTCTGTATTAATAACTATTATTTTCCCTCCCAAGGTGTAATTCCAGTGCAGAGCTATGTGGATCTTGCTTGTCTTTCCCTTGCTTTGTCGGCTGTGACCTTTCACCACTCAGAAAATAATTAGTACATTTTCCAGCAGATAGCTGGATGTTTTCATGCCCTCTTATTATGGGAAAACATTGTAACAGAGCATTGGAGCAAACAGCTCAATGTGCTGTTCTTTCAAGCCCCTGTGTGGCAAATGAACTTAAATTTACAAGAATGTCAAAAATGAAGGGAATCAAGAACGAACAGATGCTTATAAAGCAGGAATTCTCTAATATGGACTGAATTTGGAAGTTTTATCAAAATGCACCACAACCATCATGATTCAACTCCCTTGGAGATTTTTAGCTGCCTCTGAGAAGATAAGGCACGAGTTCCAGGTCTAATTAGGCATGGCATGCATTGGGGTCATTAATAATTTCCACCACAGTAGCTTCAGCCTATGAGATATTTTGCAAACAAATGGCAGAAGCACAGTGTGGGCACCCAAACACACATAAAAGCTGGAAATCATGGGAAATAGAAGGGAAGGTAACAGCAGAGACAAGGATCCAATCCTTTGAGGTCAGTATTTTCATGGTTTTACTTCCAGGTTCAGCAACACATTGCAGTAACAGGAGAAGCAAAAGAAATGAGAAGGCGAAGCTCATGCATATGATGCCATGAAGTAAATTGAAGTTTGCATGTCCAAGGATTGACTGATTAATTCATTGGTTGGACTTTCTCCCAGGTAAGTTATGCTGGCTTGATCCTGGCCTAGCCTAGCTAAAAGATAGTGCTGCCATTCAAAGCCTAATCCTAATCGAATATCCCCAAGTTCCCCTTAACTGTGAAGTTGAGCTGCAAGATTTCAGAATTTGTCTAGGCTTGCACAGGTCAAATGAAGTGGTGACAAATAGGTACCAGCAGATACCCTTCCCCCTGTTTCCCTGCTGAAGCAACTGGAAGACATAAAAGTCATAATTATCCTGGTTTAAGTCACACAGTGAGCAGAACCACAGCCAGGAATGTACCGTGGGCTTCTAGGCTCCAAAATAGTGATATAAAACAACTGTTCCTCTGTTACCAGGATTTTTTACAGCTGCTTTCAGCATCAGGTTTACGTTTGCAGCTATGTTTTCATTCCAGCCACCTCTTGCAGCTGCATCCACAGAACCAGCTCCACACTGCAGACAGGAGCACTGGCCCTGCCTACAGCACCTTTAATTAGTCAACCCAGGCACCTTTGCTAATTGACAGAGAATCCCAGAATCGCTGAGCTTGGAAAAGACCTCCAAGATCACTGAGTCCAAGCTGTGCCCGATGCCACTTTGTCCTCAGCCCAGAGCACTGAGTGCCACCTCCAGGCCTTCCTTGGACACCTCCAGGGATGGGGACTCCAAACCTTCCTGGGCAGCCCCTGCCAAGGCCTGAGCGCCCTTTCCATGGAGAAATTCCTGCTGATCTCCACCCTGAGCCTCCCCTGGCCCAGCCTGAGGCCGTTCCCTCTCCTCCTGTCCCTGTTCCCTGGGAGCAGAGCCTGACCCCCCCCCGGCTGCCCCCTCCTGTCAGGGAGTTGTGCAGAGCCACAAGGTCCCCCCTGAGCCTCCTTTGCTCCAGGCTGAGCCCCTTTCCCAGCTCCCTCAGCTGCTCCTGGGGCTCCAGCCCCTTCCCAGCTCCGTTCCCTTCCCTGGACACACTCCAGAACCTCAACGTCCTCATGGTGAGGGGCCCAGAACTGTCCAGTTTGGTTTCTTCTGCAACTGATTGAGGCTGCACTCAATCCCCTTATCCAGATCGCCTGTAAAGGTACTAAACAGGACTGAAGAGATCAAACAGGACTGACAGGCAGGCACCTAAGAGGTACAATGCTTGTGGCTTTTGCCACTGGCCTTAGGATCAGGTGAACCGTGCCCCACAGGCTCTTGCTTGTCCTCAGTGGTCTAGGTCCTTATAGATGGAAAATGCTTCTCCCTTTGACCAGACAAATCCATCCCTGGGCTCAGACTGCTCTACAGGCTGCATTATGGAACAATGGCTGACTTCTCTGGGAGCAGATCTATGAAGACAAACACTGCTGTCATAATTTATTCCAGTGCCACATTGTCTGCCAAGGCTGCATTACACTGCTCCTCTTATTTATTTATTTTTTAAAGCCTAAATATATAAAGCTGTTGCAACTGTTTAATGGACTTTCAAGAATGTAAAAAAAATATTTTGACACTGGGGAAGGGATTTCTCCCAGGACTTTTGGATGTGCTTCTGAACAGTGTTTATAGATACCTTTTGGATTCAGCAGGGAGAGAACGGGCACTTCACTTGTGCTCTTCTTTTCAGCCTACAGGGGATGTCCATGGTGGGTGAGCTGGATTGCACATTCCAAATATGTATTCCTTTCCAGGGACAAAGGGACTCGGGGTTCAGATGCAGACAGGCACAATGCAGATGTCTGAGGCTGAGTGAGATGAATCTCATTCCAGGTCTCAAAGGGCTCAAAGTGCTTGGGAGCAGTATCCTGTTTCCAAAGAGTTTTCAAGTAAGAACTCAGTTCCAAATGACCATAATTCTTTCCAAAAAATTGACTGGATGAAGGCAGGTTTGTTCTGCAGCATTTTTTTTCACTGAGCTACCATTGTGAGAATTAGTAATGTTCCAATTCAGCCTCTTTCCCTCCCTATCATCCCTCCCCTTGATGTCCTCCAGCTCTTACTTCATTGCAAAGTTATCTTCAAGCTCAAAGTAAGAAACTGTACCTCCTCTCTGCTATAGAAAATATCTGCAGTGCATTCAAATCCCCTCAGAATGTGAAGGTTGCAATGATTGTCAGAAAAATGCTTTGCTCACCTACCCCTGCCCAAGATATACTCCTGTGGAGTGACCTAATATTTATGCTGCAACTTATTTTCAGTTGTTTTGGTTTTGGGTTTTTTTTAATTAAAATGTGAAGTTGTTTAAAATCAAATTAGGAAGGCCTTGGAGAGATGGTAAATATTTGCTTCACTTGGCCTTGATACACAACATCAAAACTGTAACTACAGAGCTTTTAGAGTCTATTGAATTATATATTAGCAGTGGTTATTAGAACTCAGTATCCCTATTGCACATCCAATATTGGCAAGCCTTTAGCTTCAAGGAGCTGGGACTGTGAGATCCAAAATGTAACCATGAAATACACAGAGGCTTTGACTGTTCTGCATTGTGCAGAATCTCTCGGTGGGGAACTCTTGTTGCTGTGCTACCAGCACAAAGGGAGCCCAGCTCCTCACCCAGTTGCTGTGTGTGTATTTCCACTATCTCTCTTTTTTTGGCCTTCTTTACTCCGTGGTGAATAAGTGTAATTGAGCCAGCTGCTGCTTTCATGTCTGTGCAGTTTTTCTGCAGGTGGCACTCAATCCTCTTGAATGTGCTCCAGCTCATTCCCTGAAGAGAACCCCAACATCCAAGTTTCTTATTTTGATTATAACCAGATAGTTAGGCAGTAAGAAAGGCAGAAGTGAGTGAATTGCTCAACTCATGGAGGGGACAAGCTTTGGAGCAACTGGTGCAAGCTTTTCTGTCTAGTTCCTGGGAAGTTTCTTTTTATCCTCCTACTTTAGCTGTAGTTTTACAGGCAACCACATTCAAAAGAGGAGCCTCATAAAAAGGGGAGTCAAATATTTGTGGAAGGTGTTGGATCTCTCAACTTCTTTTGCTGCCCAAATGATTTCTGCTCCAAGCAAAGGTGGTGCTCAGTGTTCTTTCATTCATAACGTTTATTATTAACATGTATTTGATTAGAATCATGAAACTGAAGTAATTGTAGAAAATTACTCCCACAGGATGTGAGGATTCCTCCTCTAGCATTTTCTCGGAACACTCTCATCTTTATGGTTTGGTGTAAATTAGAGGCCACTTCTGAGCTTTTAGAGGTTATAAATATGAAAGGATTTTCTTTTTCCTCCTTCAACTATTACATCATAAAATGAAAAGTGACTAGCAAAAACATGTCTTGTTCTTCCTATTGCAGAAAATAAGCTAATTTAAAAATCAAAACAATCAGCCCTACCTATTAAAAAAGGTAGTGACCATCAGCCCCTTGCTAACCCTCATCATTCCACAGAGCTCCGTGGGCTTTGGTGAGATGGCTCCACATTGCACCCACATAAATAAAAATACTTTGGGCCCAATAACCACAGATTTATAAAGGTCAATGTACAGCTTCTAAAGAAACAAATATTTTAAGTGCAGTGCCTAACTCCTGGGTAATCTTAAGCCCCTTTCACAGCTCACCAAATGTCACATTGTCATGTTTACAAGAGCATGAATGCTTTCATGTGGGCCATGGGAAGTCGTATTTGCAGTGCAAAGTTTACCTGCTTATATAAAAGTCTCCTCAATTTTCCTGTTGGGTCTAACATAGAATTATCTAAAATGATTCCTACTTTTGCCCACAAAATTACAGAATTAAGCTAGTGAGCTATTTCTGAGTATTATTTCGTGTGTGTGGGTGCATGTGAGCAGGACTAAAAGTTGTTTAGTGCCATCTTTTGGGTGGTCCTAATACTACAGAACAGCTTAATCAAAGCAACTATAGACTTGCCACCATTTCTGTGCCTGGGAAGCCACGTGTCACTTGTTTCTAGAGAGCGCGGGGATGACAAAAAACTCAATGGGAGCAGGAATGGCTGGGAGCGTTTCCATGCTGCATAAAGAACCGCCCGCTCCAGCCCCTTCTTAGCACACAAATCCCCAAATCCCCAGCAGCAAAATATTTTCCTCTTTAGAAGCACTGCTTTTTTCCAGCTCTGGCCAATGTTTGTGCTACTTTATAAGATAATTATCTATGTGTTCAGTCACACCCTATAGCACCAAATTTCTTCCTCCTGACTCTTAATGTACGATCAACAATATGCTCATTACTTTAATTGTTTATATTTGGTCTTAATTCAATATTCCTTGCTAGCTCTAAAAGTAGATCTATGTCAAAACCAGACAAAACCCAAGCATCCGGAAATCCAAAGTAACGCCTGCTCTGACAACACAGAATTAAAAGTGTACATAAAATACTGCTCCTATGCTACCTGGTACATGAAAATTACAAAATCTAGCCATAAACCAATGCTTCTAATAGGATTTTAAATAGGATTAGATTACAATGTCCCTTTGAAAAGGTTGGTGGTCAACTAATTTCACCTTAGTGAGAAGAAATTGAGTGTACTGGAGTAGGTAATGCTTTTTCTTTTGCCTTAATGGGGTGAGAGGCCTTTCTGCCCCAACTCCTGGACAAATGAGACACTTCCCGTAGCAAAGCCTAATTCCACCTGGTAGGGAGAGCAGAGGTCTTGGAGGTAGCTGGGCTTTGAGTACCCCTTAGGAGTACAAAGACCAGGTCAGCATTTTTCCTGTGTTCCCTGACCCAGAGGCAGCACACACAGAGCCAAAGGAATTACTCACGTGTGGAGCAGCATTTATTTACACCACTTGGCCCTGGAGTCTAGAACACCAGCTGATCCTTTTTGTGCTATCTCTGAGGGTTGAAATGACATACAGAGCAAAATTTTGGACAAGGCAGCCTCTCCAGCAAAATGCTGATGTCTGTAATTAAACTTATCTCTGTGTGGTAATGTTCCCCAGGCACTGATTCCTGCTCCAAGTGCTTGTTGGAGGCTTTCTAGAAGTGTCAGAAGGCTTGCATTCCCCTACTCTTGGATAATCAAAACTGCTTGCAAATTTGTTCGGATGTTGAAACAAGCCCAGGCAGGGCGTTTGTGCACGGATGGTTTGCAGTGTTTTAGGGACAGGGGTCTGGAAGCTGCTTCCTTCACCAGCGCGTCCTTTCCATTGCTGGGGTGCGAGGTAGATACACGTAATGCAGTCCTGAAATTCATCAAATTCAATTTTACAGCCCTCTGTCTCCATCCCTCCTGCTGGAAAGCACATCTACACACGTGCCCTCCCCGAAGCAAAAATCACGAGTTAATGTTGTCACTGCTTGCAGTTTGTGAGTGCCTGACGTCATAGCTGGAGTGTTCATAGCGTTTCAATTCGTTTCCGACACCATGTTTGAGTTTGGATCCTTTTGAGGAGGTAAAAAGAGAATATTTTTCTTGGAGAGCTTTGAAATCCAAATTGCAAAGCTGGCAGGGCCCTCTCAGTTAAATTTGGGTTCACTTTTCTGCCTTATTAGCAATTTCTTGCACAACCTGTTTTAGCTGGTGTATTTACCATATAAAGCAAAGCCAGCTCAGCTGGCATCACTAGGATTACATAAATGTATGTTTTTATAAAGTGGAAAATTTTTACCTGTTTGCTAAAATACCTGATGGTGCCTTGGTTTTAAAAAGTGTGTTCTATGTGACAGCTGTGCATATTTGCACTGGAGCGGGGATTTTTATACCACACGCAGTTCATAAATGGTATTGAGCAAAAGCTTCTGAGATTTTTAAATAATCAAGAAAGGAAAAGTGGGTGAGGGAAGCTTGGAAATTGTGCTGTTCTACTCTGGGAGCTTGGAGGTCTCAGGGAAGGGGCTTCCCTAGACGGCTTTGAAGACACATAACATATAATCAGAATGGTTACTGGAATAATTGAAATAATTGGAATGTCAGCCTCAGAAGCCCAAGAAGTCTCCTCCAATCCACATCCCTCGTTAAATCCCACACTTAACGGGGACTAGCCCAACTCTGCCCTGCTCTTGCCAGTGCATCCCTGAGGATCAGCCCATCAGCAGGCACATGATCTCAACCAGCACCTCCACAGAGCCCAGACCAGCCCGGATCAGCCACAGAGAGGACTTTGCATCCTCTTGCCCACTTGCATTTCCCAAGGGACGTGCAGATGTCCCTCTGCCCAGCATGCAACAGAGGCAGGCAGAGCCAGCTGCAACCCAAAGAATTTGGGGTTGCCTCAGCTGTGTTCCCCATGGATCCAAACCAGGCACAAGAGCCAGGCCTCTTTCCCAACAGGAGAGGGCAATGCCAGAGGGAAAGGGGATATGATGTCCACCTTCCAGTCATGTCCATCTTATGGTCAGAAAGGATGGCTGAGCTTGTGCAGGCAATTAAATTAATTATTATGCTAAAAAATATTCCATGTGAAACAATGATGCATCTTTCTCCCTGCAATATTTTAACAGCATATCGAAATATATTTGGAATTAAAACTTCTAATCCTCCAATTAAACAGAAGGTGGGAAACAACTAGGAGAGAATGAGTCAAAATACTGACATTAACTGCTAGATATAATAATACTGGCAAAAGCTTTCCCCATGCCTATTTCACCTCTTCCCTCTTTTCTTAGGTCCCCAACAGCAAGGGCTTTGCATAAGGGTTTGCGTATCAAAGCAAGAGGAGAAATTGAGTCATGCTAAATGAAAGTTACACGTTTTGTCAACCAACTTTTTGATGTTTGGTCTTAAGCAGCAACAATGTTTCTTTCAGAAGACCTAAGAGCAGCAAGAGTGAAAATAGAAATTCTGTTTGCGTGGGTTTACTACTGTCTGTTGATTTCCTGCTGTGTCTGCGGGACAAGCTGACATGGGCGATGGATGGGTGTTTTGTTTGAAAGCTTCATTTCTTGTGGAAGACACTGCACATGCTTCCTCTGGATATCATTTGTAAACAGAGCATTTCGGCCAAGTTTTTATGAAGCTTTGGATCCTGTGAGGGGTTAGCACGATGCTGAGTTAAGCCTGACTATAAATATTCCCAGGAGCGGGGCCTACGTGTCTGCTGAGTCCCCTTTGTTCCTATTTTGTGCCCCAGCTCCGTGTCCCATTGCCGCGGGGGGGCTGCTCCTGGGGGGAAGGTATTGACAGTGGGAATTGCAGTTGTGCAAGAGAGGTTTTGTGCCAGAGGGGCTCCCTGAGCTCAGCCAGGGAGACACAACCAGGCCTCTGCAGGCAACTGGGACAGCCAGAGAGGTCAAACCTTCCAAAAACGGGAGGCAGCAGCAAAGGGAGGCTCTGGCTGCCACTGCTCAGCTCCTCTGCCCGCAACACCCGCCTGGGCAGCCAGAGGCTTCCTCACCTCACACACCTCCTTGGGGACGTGTCAGCGAGGGACAGCCAGGAAGGGGCAGCGTCGACTCAAACCTGATGGAACAGCTTGATCTATTTTGTCAGTTCCTGGTGGTAGGTTCTGGCATGGCTTGGGAAAATCATACGGCGTGAAAGAGGAGCTCTCGCGGGCTTAGGACAGCCCTCCATTCCCCATCCTCCTGCACCACGTGGGAGCGAGGCAGAGGAGGCAGGAACTAAGGGGGGAAAAACTAATGCAAGCAGGGGTTAGATCTTGTCTTTTCTTCTCACCATCCCACTCTAATTGGCAATAAATTAAATTAACTTGCCCCAAGATAACTCCGCTTTGCTTATGGCAGTAACTGGTAATTGATCTCCCCGCCTTTATGTCAATTCATGAGCTTTTCTATCTTGTTTTCATCCTCCTGTTCTGGAGGAGGAATGAGGGATCAGCTGACATCCAGCCAAGGTCAGCCCACCACAATATCCTGCAGTTCTTTGCCTAAGATCAGTGTTACAACCTTTTATTTCACTCTTTTCGTTGATAAAATGGAAATACTAGGCATCCTGCTATGTCAGGCAAAATATGTGGTGATGTCTTGCCTCCAGCTCAGCTGACCTTGTGATTAAAAGAGCATATCAGTGTTGACATATAGAAATTATGTGGCTTTAGGGAGACCTAAATCCAGGATTTAGGGAGAGCTTTTTGGACTTTGTTCCATCCCAAGACACCTAAACAAGTCTTACTGACTTACATGCCCTTGTACCTGATGGCAAGCAAAGATTTCCCATGTACTTCATCCCCAACATTAAAAGAGAAGCAAAAAGCAATCTGAAATTGGAGCCTAACGTTAGGAAACAAGGGGGATTGGAAGCATGAGGAAAAAAAAGAGGTAGCAACCAATGTTCTGATCAAAATGTGGATAAAACTGCCAAAAAGCAAGAACGGATCAGCAACATCATGAGCCCCATCCTGAAAATTGTGGCAGAGCTACAGGTTCTGCAAATGTCTAAGAATTGCATTGATGTAACAAAGGTATTTTGTCTTATTGCTAAGAAATCGCTTAATCTCTTTGTACCTCAGGATTTTACCAGTTAAAGAAGGGTAACACTCACTAGGGGATTTTAGGAGATGCTCCTTAATGGCAGTGAGTTGCTCATTTGAGCCACATCCCTACAAACCAAGAGGAAAGCCCATCCAAGCTTTTAGCAAAGCATGGATTAGATGAGTCTAAACACGTGTATAAATTGTTTGGAGAGTGGAGAGTGGTTAATCACTTTCCTTAAAGGTTTGTGCCCTTCGTTAAATACACTCATGGCCAACTTTTGATTACCCAGCATAACAAGGAGGAAGGCTGGGGGAAGAGGGGATGAGCCAGGGTGAGGCAACTGCCCAGTTTGATATTTAACTCCACTGAAAATGCTTGCTGCTAATATTCAAACTTCTTGGCAGGTGTATCAGCATTATATGGGCTCTGGTCAGAAAGAATGACCAGCACATTCAGGCAGGACAGCATGGAAATCTTACTGGACAGTGGCTTTGGAAGGAGTGTGGCATCACTCACAGAAGTCTCCAAGGTAAGAAATTAATACATGCAGTGATGAGTTTTCATTAGGAGGAATTCCACAGAAACTGTATCATGTCTTGCAGTGCTTGTGCAACCCCCTGTCCACAGCACAGGAGAAAGTGTGGGATCTGTTGAAATCCCAGTGTGATAAAAATATCAAAATGTCAGTGGAGCTCAGGGCACTATGAATGTGCTCCTTGCCATTTGCCAAGGGACTTTGGAGCCTTCGTCAAAGCTGTATTTAACTTGTGAAAGACTTTTAAAGCAGACATGCCATAATGCAGTGTTCTGTTTTGCCTGACTGCTTTTATTTGATCCCTGGCAGTTGTTTTGACCATGAAAATTCGTATTTAAGTCAGCTGTTCACAAGAAATTTAGATGGTGGCACAAATTCTTCAGCAGGAATACTTCTACTACCAGGAAGTGAGACACAGAGTCAGACCTCAACTCTTTTAAACCACTTACCATGGATTTATGTGGGATATGGCCAGGTCTGAATTCACATTCTCACGCAAACCACCTCCTTTTTAAATAGCAAAGTATTTGACTCACGAAGCCAGGAGTGTCAGCCCAAGTTCCTGCTGAATCCCATTTTGATAAGAGCTTATAATGGAAAGTAGAAAGAATAGGGAGCAGCTCATTTTGAGTGCAGAGAGGCCTCTGTGGGCTATTTAGCAATAAAATTTGGAGGCTGCCCAAATTTCTGCATCTATTTTTTTTAAGGCAACTTTGATAACCAGCAATGTACAAGCAGAAATTACAAAGAAACACATCACCATGTTAAATCCCATGATTCTCCTCCAAAATAAAAATGTGTACTTCTCATTAAGGTGACGATGCACATTGTTTTGCGTTTTAATATTTCTGCTGATTATCAAAACAGGCAAAATTAGAGGTTTTCTCTCTTAGCCCTGTTATCCTACTAACAAAACCCAACGGTTAATGGCCTCAAAATGAACAATAAATGGAAAAATATAAATTAATCACACGTAACACAAAGACATCATAGAGAAACAATCTCCAGAAATAATCTTGGAAGTGTTTCTCAGAGGACTTTTTCAACAGCATCAAGTCTTTTATCCCCTATTCAATGGGCCTAATGTGCCATCTGCTGTTTTAATTCTTAAATTATAACAGTTTCTGAAACAAGCAATCATTCTGCAGCATTTAAACAAATAAGGTTGGGGTAGTTGTTTGTGTTGCATTTTTAGATTTTGGAAGCAGCCGTTTATGCAAACAGTGGTGAAGAAATTAAAGCTTCAGTATTGTTAATCCTGCTCAGAGACCGACAGCACTTGGGTCTGAGCCGTAAAAACTATTCTTGCAGAGCAAAATACGATGATCTGACCCCAAAACGATGATGTGGTGGCGCTATCTGGTGGCTTACTTGGAGTTACAGCATCTTGCATCCCTGACTGGATTTGGTTTTTTCTCCAAGCACTAGAAGTTTCTTTCAAAAGACAAATTTTATGCCTTTTCTGGGTCTTTCTCTAAGTGAAATCCTGAGAAAGGTCAGTGCGTTTCTAAGTCTTAATTCACATAAACTGTGATTGGAGCTGGCACAGATTTGGTACAATGCAGCTTAAAAATATGTGTACAGAGGCTTCAGTGTCCTGAATAATCCAGCTAAACTCACTGGGGTTGGTCAGAGGAAGCACGTCAAGCACTTACAAGATGATCCAGGTGGTGATCCAGGTGTGACAGCCAGCAAACCTGTTGCAGAAGTTGCTTCCCAACACGATTTGTGTTCAGGTAGTGCAACAGAACAGTTGAGTTCTTTGCTGAAACACTTCCCTGGATATTACATAAAGGCCAGGAAAACTTCTGTGCTAATCAGGGAACTGTAAAGCTCGCTGCAAAAATGTAAGCCTTTGCACCAGGAAAGCTGGAGATCAACCACGAAACTCCCAGAACAAATTTTTATAGGCGAGTGCCACCTGGTGGGATATGGGGAAGACTTTTCAGCCTGAAAAAGCTGTTTTAAGGTGGTCAGGATCTTTTCAAATCGGAGAATTAACATCAAAAACCAGCAGCAAAACCAAAGGCGCAGCTGGCAGCTGCATGGACACACCTTTGGTGGCCTTGTTCTGGTCCTTGCTGATCCGAGTGACACTGACTATGCTGACAAACAAGGAGGTTTTCATATTTTTAATTCAGCTATTAGCAAGAGTTTCTATCTTGAACCAATGCTAGTTCAAAAAAAAATTACGAAGATGCTTTCCTTTCCACTCCACGTTTCTATTTCGAGGCTTTTAAACTGGTAATTCCCTGTATTAGGTATCACGTGCAACACCAATTAATTAACAGCATGAATGAATAGTACCTTTGTTGTGTTCTATCCTAGGAAAAGCCCAGCAGAGCTGGGCACAGACAGATCTCAAAGATAAGGGTAGAGACTGACACACATTTCCAACTCAAGTGAAAAATTATTCATAACTGAATGGACTTTGCTGCTGCTGAAGTATTAAAGGGCAGCAGTCGCAGCCTCTGGAAGTCAATCCAGCATTTCCTGCTGTGTCCCAAAGAAAATCCCACATTTGAGGCCTAGTTCTGATTTTGCTCATCACTTTGTGGGACAAGAGCACTTTTGTTGAGCAAGTAGCTGGGAAACTGGGTTCATCTTCCCATATGTTGGTTTTTTTTTTTTTTTTGCACAACTTCAAACAATGAGCAATTCTAAACTTGCAAGATTTACAGAACGCCATGGGAAATGGATGTATTGTCAGAACTTAGCAGGCAGTCAGACTGTGCTATTGACACACACATGTGGTTCCAAGTTTGTCTGACATGGTTTAAATTAGGAAGAAAAGCCTTAGGGTTATTAGATTTAGTGCCATAAATGGGACGCTCCATCCCAAGAAAACAGTGGATACATAAAACTTTAGAAACGTTTGCCCTATCCCAAGGTTTTGTGCCTTCTGTTTTCAGCCTCTGAGTTTCACACCTGTATTGAATGATGTGTTGACAGACACACAAGCGTCTTTGCTTAACTGGGAAGCCCAGGAGTTGTCACTAACAGGTACACACATTCTGGTTTTATTCACGCCACTTCTTTGCCCTCCTCCTCCAAAAAGGCCTTCAGAAGCAGAAAGCTGGGGCTGCACACATAGGAATTAAGGGGATTAGCAGCACCACCATGCTTGGGTTATGGCTTCAAAGCAAAACATTGGCTGCACCTACGTAAACGCCCCTGTTTAAGTGATTGGAAAGGAACCATTTCTCAGAAGTACAGGTGCATGACCGACTGCAGCTATTAGGGCCGAGAAAGGGCAGGAATTGCTTGGAAAGGGGGAAGGGGGGAAAGGGGGGGGGGATTAAAATTAAAAAAAAAAAAAAAGAAGAAGAAGAAAAATAGAAGGAAAAGCCACGAAGGCGTGCAGGGGTGTGTCCCTTCCCCCCTCTCCCCCCCCCCCCCCGCCCCAGGAGCTCCAGACCGTCCACCTGCCGCTCCCCGAGCCCCGCGGGGCAGGGAACGGACCCGCAGCGCATCCCGGCGCTCCCACGAGCGGTCCCCGCGGGGCGCAGCGCTCGGAGCCGGGCACAAAGCACCCCCGGGGCAGGGAAGGGGCGCAGCCCAGCCCGCTGCGGCAGCGGGGGCCGACCCCGGGCCGTGTCGGAGCCGTCCCGCCCCGTCGGGGGCGGCGGGAGGGCGGCGCGGCGGGGGCCGCCCGCGGGCGCGTTACGCACGCAGTGATCTCAGCGGCGCGGGCGCGGCGGCAGCGCCGGGCTGGGGGCGGCACGGCTGGACCCCATAAAGGGCGGCGGCGAGCCCCGCTCCCGCATTCACCCGCACGGCGGAGGCGGACGGGCCCGCGGCGCTCCGCTCCGCAAAGCACGGGAGGCTCCTCGGCGCCCTGGAAGTGCAGGCGGGACCGTCCCGGGGCTGCCGGAGACTCGCCGGAGCGTCCTCCCCGCCCGCCGCTGCTGCTGCCGGGGAAGGCTGAGGAGGAGGCGGGCAGGAGAAGCGGCAGCCAGAGCAGGACAGAAGACAGAGGGACGGAGCGAGGGGCAGCGCTGCCCCCGCAGAGCCGCGCTCCCCGGCATCGCCGCCGCGCCCCGGCCATGGGGAAGCCGACGCCGCCTCTCCAGTGACCGCGGGACGCGGCTCCCGCGCGGTCCTCTGCCGGCAGAAAGACTCAGATACCCCCCAAAACCTGAAAGCAAAAACCCACATCTCCATATCCATTTCCATATAAAGTGAAATAAAGAGAGGAGAAGGGCTGCGCCGAGCGATGAGGAGCGGGGGGCGGCTGCCGGCGCTGGCGCCGGTGCTGGCGGCGCTGCTGGGGCTGTGCAGCGCCGAGCGCAGGGCGCTGGTGCTGCCGCGGCGCCTGGGCGCGCCCGGCGCCCGCGAGCGCTTCCGCCTGGAGGCCTTCGGGGAGCGCCTGACGCTGGAGCTGGAGCCCGACAGCAGCTTCCTGGCCCCGGACTTCACCCTGCAGTACCTGGGCGGGCCGCCGCCGCCGCCCGAGGACGACCTCTCCCGCTGCTTCTACTCCGGCACCGTGAACCGGGACCCCGGCTCGGCGGCCGCGCTCAGCCTGTGCGCGGGGCTGCGCGGCGCCTTCTCGCTGCGGGGCCGCCAGTACCTCATCCAGCCGGCGCCCGGCACCGCGCACCGCCACGGGCCGCACCTCCTGCGCCTCCGCGGCGTCCCGCGGGCCGCCCCTGCCGCCCGCTGCGCCGTGGCCGAGGCGGGGGCCGAGGCGGAGGGGCCGGAGCCCGCCGAGCCCGCAGGTACCGTGGGGATGCCGCGCCGGCCTCCGCAGGGACGGGGAGGAGAGGGGCGTCTGGCGGGGATGCCTGGCCGCTGCTTGCCCCGCAGCCCACCCCGAGGTGCCCGCCTCGAGGTGCCCGCCTGGTTGCGGGATCGCCGGGCTTCGGGGGCGGGAGCACAAACCTTGGGTGCACATCTTGAGTGGGTCTGGGCTTTTTTAAACCGTGGTCTCTTGCTGTGCTCACCTGCGCGTTCCCTTCCCTTATTTTTAACGCAGAAACGAGAAGCAGGAGGAAGAAGAGGTTCGTGTCCAGCCCCCGCTACGTGGAGACCCTGCTGGTGGCAGACCAGTCCATGGCCGAGTTCCACGGCAGCGGGCTGAAGCACTACCTGCTGACCCTGCTCTCCGTGGCCGCCAAGCTGTACAAGCACCCCAGCATCCGCAACTCCATCAGCCTCGTGGTGGTGAAGATCATGGTCATTTACGAGGAGCGCAAGGGCCCGGATATCTCCTCCAACGCCGCCCTGACTCTGAGGAACTTCTGCAGCTGGCAGAAGCAGCACAACCCGCCCAGCGACCGGCACGCCGAGCACTACGACACGGCCATCCTCTTCACCAGGCAGGTGAGGGACACCGAGGTCACATCCAGCCCCACTGCTCCCTGCCCCCTCTGCCAGGAGACCTCCAAAAAAAAGTGTCCAGAGGCAGTCGTGTGTCACCACGGCTGCAGTGAAGCAGGCTAAAAGCAGCTGAGCTGCTTTTTATTTTGTTGGGTTTTTTTTTTTGCTGTTTGCACCATGTCGGGTGAAACTCACAGTTTGTGCACTGTCTTTCTGAACTCACAGTTTGTGCACTGTGTTCCTGCCCCATATATTTTTAGCAGATTTCAGATGGAAATTATGCATTTTATTTCTACGTGTAACCCTCGCCTATGTTCCAGAGACAGATTTTTGCCATCATACCCATTGAAGTGCTGAATATTTATGCTCTTTCCATAAGTAAAGGCAAACTGCCAGGGCTGGATGGCTCTTGCCAAGGTTAAGTCTCTGATCTGATTAATAATGAAACTGCCTTTTTTTACAGGACCTGTGCGGTGCCAAGACATGTGATACTCTTGGGATGGCTGATGTGGGAACAGTTTGTGATCTAAACCGCAGTTGCTCTATCATAGAAGACGATGGTTTGCAGGCTGCCTTCACAACAGCCCACGAATTAGGTACTTGAAAGCTATTCCCTGGGATTAATTGAAGCCAGCTTGATGCCGTAAAGCCCAGCCTGCACCTCCCCGGAGCAGTCGGGAGGAGGCAAAGCCCTGCCTTGGAGCAGGGTTGGACTCTGGAAAGCAAATCCGGCCTGCACAGCATTGTCTGCAAGAGCTGTGTGTGTGCCTGCAGGAAAAAAAAGGGGAGAGAAGATCCAGTGCCATCTGCTTGAAATCTGGGAGCGTTCAGATTCGGGTTATTAATTAGAGACCGGGCTATGAGCAGCTCTAGAGCAATATTTAAAATACTGTTGGTAATGCGTAGGACAGACTTCCTAAAGTCACAGACTTTCCCTTTCTCCCTTTCTCGAAGGCCACGTGTTTAACATGCCTCATGACGATGCAAAGCAGTGTGCTGGCATCAATGGAATGAGCCGGGATTTCCACATGATGGCATCCATGCTCTCCAACCTGGACCGCAGCCAGCCCTGGTCTCCATGCAGTGCCTACATGATTACAACATTTTTGGATAACGGTCATGGTAAGGTTATTAAGCTTTCCATTCATGTGGCGTTTGAGCTCTTGTGCTTTACTGCTTTGCTTTTTTTTCAACGAGAGTGCTTCAGCACAGACTTAACCTTTGGCGTGCTGTCAGTGAGTTTAGAAGAGCCTTACTTTTACAAAAATGCTGGCAGAAGTGGGCTCAAAGGCTTCTGTTAGAAAGCAAATGCAGATCCCTTTTAAAACTGAACCCACAGCATCATCTGACTTGGTTTTTTTTCCTTTTTTTTCCGACTTTTTCAGGGGAGTGTTTGTTGGACAAGCCCCACAGGCCCATCCAGCTCCCTTCTGACTTGCCCGGCACGCTGTACGATGCCAACAGGCAGTGCCAGTTCACGTTTGGAGATGAGTCCAAGCACTGCCCCGACGCAGCCAGTACGTGCACGACGCTGTGGTGCACCGGCACCTCCGGAGGGCTGCTCGTGTGCCAAACCAAACACTTCCCCTGGGCAGACGGCACCAGCTGCGGGGAAGGGAAGTGGTGCATGAATGGCAAGTGTGTGAATAAGACTGAGAAGAAGCATTATGATGTAAGTAGTGAAAAAGAAATCGGCGCAGCTTGGGTTGCGGAGCCGCTGGGAGAATGCTGCAATGGAAGGGATCTGTTAGAAGGGGTTGATTCAATGCTAATAAACAAACTTAGGGCAGGCTTTTTAACGAGTTTGGGTGAAAAGGAGCATGATGATGGTTTTTATGGTGTGGCTTTGTATGGATTTTCCTGTCTTAACTTGTGTCCTGCTTTTGTTGTCATTCCAGACTCCAGTGCATGGGAGCTGGGGGTCCTGGGGGGCGTGGGGCGAGTGCTCCCGCAGCTGTGGCGGGGGGAGTGCAGTATTCCTTCAGGGAGTGTGACAACCCCATCCCGAGGAACGGGGGCAAATACTGCGAAGGGAAGCGGGTGCAGTACAGGTCCTGTAACATCGAGGACTGCCCAGACAACAACGGTAATTTTTCCCCATTTTTGACACCCGGGATTGGTGTGTTGTGGAGGAAGAGCACGGACAGAGATGGTCTCATGCCCACCTGTCTTTTCTCTGCCTGCAGGCAAAACGTTCAGGGAGGAACAGTGTGAAAAGCACAACGAGTTTTCCAAGTCTCCCTTTGGAAGTGGACCTGCAGTGGAGTGGACACCCAAGTTTGCCGGTGTGTCTCCAAAGGACAGATGCAAGCTGGTTTGCCGAGCCAAAGGAACGGGATACTTCTTTGTTCTACAGCCAAAGGTATTTTGAAACTGCACCCCTTCCCTCTGATCATGAGGAGGATTTTTATTTTCTCTCTTTATTTGAAGAGTCATGCAGTGTAGAAATCTGAAGTTATGTCTGTCTCATATTTAAACTGGATTATTCCTCCAAGTACAGCTGGATCATTGCAGGCATGTTTTAAGTGTTCTGGCACAATTCTTCCACCTCCTCTACTCCCACTCCACCCTGGTTTCCTTCCCTCTCCTTCTACCAATCTGATTGCATTGGGATAGGTTTGGAAAACTCTGAGGGATCTTTGCCAGAACATTGGTGCTTTCTCATACTGGTTACTAATATGCTGACAGCTTAAAATAAACACGAGGAAAAATGTTCATCTTGCATAGCTACTTGAATTTGCTGTCATCAGATGGTGAGAGCCAGGAACTACCAGGGCGATGACACAGAGGGTTTTTGTGGAACAGCACTCCTAGAAATAAAGGATGTGCTGAACAGCATTAAAAGCAACCCTGGCAGTGTGCTTTGAGGACATGGCTGCCTTCTGGTGACACTAGAAAGCAATGGGGCTTTTTTATATGAAATCAGTAAAACAGTTTTGTAGGTTTTTTTGGGAGGGGTGTATTAATGAAGACTGAGATCATTTTCTCCTCTCACCATGGCATCATTTTTGCAAGTGAGATGAAGTAGCACCACATACCTCCAGCTACCTGTGGGCTACTCTGGTTTTTAATTCCAAAAGCCCTGAAAATGACCAGTGCTGCAAGTTTTCCACCTGTCCATATTTTGTGTTAGGCAGTTTCAGAGCACTGTGCATGTTGTAACCAGACTCCTTGTGTCCCCAAGGTGGTGGATGGCACCCCGTGCAGCCCCGACTCCACGTCGGTGTGCGTGCAGGGGCAGTGTGTGAAGGCCGGCTGTGACCGCACCATCGGCTCCAACAAGAAGTTCGACAAGTGCGGCATCTGCGGGGGCAACGGCTCCACCTGCAAGAAAGTGTCTGGCACCCTCGTTAGAGCCAAGTGAGTGTAGGGCTGCTGCTTCACCATCTCCTTGTGGGTGCTTTGTGGGTGGAAGCTCTGGCTTTCCAGTGGATGTTGCCTGAGTTTGTCATTAGAACTGAGCGTTTATTTATCTGTCTGATTTGGGATAACTTGCAGGGAGATCCCAGCACAAAAGAAAGCCCCTCTGCCAATGTGGGATTCATCCACTAATGAGTTAAATGCCTTGACTTCAGACAAAGTTTAGTCTTGTGCTCGGAGGCTTTTTCCCTTCCCAGGGAAGAGCAGAAGATTCAGTGTTTGTCTTTTCTCCCGGGCAGACCTGGCTACCACGACGTGGTCACCATCCCGGCGGGGGCCACCAACATCGAGGTGAAGCAGCGGAACCACCGGGGCGCAAGGCACGACGGCAGCTTCCTGGCCATCAAAGCCGCCGACGGCACCTACATCCTCAACGGTGACTACACCCTGTCCACGCTGGAGCAGGACATCACCTACAAGGGCAGCGTGCTGCGCTACAGCGGCTCCTCGGCCGCCCTGGAGCGCATCCGCAGCTTCAGCCCCCTGAAGGAGCCCCTGACCATCCAGGTGCTGACGGTGGGGGACCTGCCGCAGCCCAAGATCAAGTTCACCTATTTCGTGAAGAAGCCGGCGCAGCCCGGCACGGACAAGGCGCCCGGCAGGAAGAAGGAATCCTTCAACGCCATCAGGGAGATCATCTCCTCGGAGTGGGTGATCGAGGAGTGGGGCGAGTGCTCCAAGTCGTGCGGCTCGGGCTGGCAGCGGCGGGCGGTGGAGTGCCGGGACCCGCGGGGCCGGCCGGCCGCCGACTGCGCCCGCGAGCTGAAGCCCAGCAACCTGCGGCCCTGCGCCGACGTGCCCTGCCCGCAGTGGCAGCTGGGGGACTGGTCCCCCTGCTCCAAGACGTGTGGGAAGGGCTTCAAGAAGAGGTTGTTGAAATGTGTCTCTTCGGACGGCAGCGTGCTGCCCCAGGAAAGCTGTGAGCCCTCCAAGAAACCCAAGCACCTGATAGACTTCTGCAACGCCACGGACTGCAGCTAGATAGGACGACTTGGGAAAGCGAGAAAGTTTTTTTTTATTATTTTATTTTTTCCTTCAGACCAGTGCACTGAAAAACACAAAAGAGGGCTAGAGGCAGCGCGCGTGTTTTGCGTAAAAAATTCATGGTGAGGATCCATTGAGGTGGGACAGTGCAAACAGCTTGAGTTGGCTTTGCATCCCAAAAATCCCCTGCCAACTGAAAATTGGATGGGATAGCAGACCCATGTCACTCATTTGTCTTCAGCAGATAAGGCCCAAAGGCATCACAATTGCCTTTTTTTCAGCCTGTTACAAATTAAGCCAAACGTGAGCAGTGAGACACATTCAGGCAAACATTTTGGGGTTCCGTTATTTCTCCCTTCTTTTGGATTTATCTTGTGGTACTGATCAAATCCCCACGTGTAGGAAGGGGAGAGAAAAAGCTTAAAATAATTGGTCAGGGCTTACCTACCTCACAAAGGGCAAAAAAAAAAAGATTGGAAAAGGAGCTTTAACTATGTCATTCATGGCTGCTATTGTTTCAGAGAATAGTTTTATATAAAAATAAAGCCATATTCTCTACCTGTCAAGAGTAAGAAATACCAAGAACAAATATCAACTCCACAAATCACTAGAGTTTCATGTTTCTTTTAAAGTACCTTTATGTCACCCCAATGTGCCTGTCCATTTCTCTCAGCCACTCCAGTGCCGTTGTGGTGACATGTGTAATCCAGAGGCTTGGAAAAGCAGAAATCCGAGTCTGAGTAGTTGCTCTTTGTGCCTTCTGCCTACCTTCTGCTGGCTTTTCTGATTCCGGCTTGGTGCTGCCTTCCTGCCTAACAGATTCATGGAGTGTGTGAGCATTCCAGTCGTGCTTTCACACTCAGACCTTTGGCCTTACCCTAGCCAATGGATATTACGTGAGTTAAAAAGGAAAAAAGAAAGAATCCCATTACAAATGGGAACGTCCTCTTTGGCCTCTGCTGGGTTTGTAGAGCTCAGTCACTGATCAGGTGGGAAGGCAAAGCTGAGGGATAGCAGGTCCATCCACAGCAAAACGCCAGCATTCACATCATTGAAGATTGTGCCAGTCCATAGACCATAAGAGAATATGGCTTTCCATATGTATATAGTAAAATATATTACTATAGATTTTATATACTTCATAAGTATTTCATATTTCTTTCCCTTCTGGGAAGGGTTATAATTTGTAATAAATGCATATAATGAGCGTATTTATTTTTATACTTCTTGTCTAATGTGATCTTCTAAGTTATCGCTTTTTTAAAAGGACATATAACAAGGATAGAGTATTTATACAGTATAATATGTTACTAGAGGTAATAAATGAACCCTATAAATTTTGGAAATGGAGTGTCTTTATTTCACTGGACTAAAACCAGTCCATGGAGCAGAAACAGCTTGGAATCTGAGGAAAATATTAAGCAAAAGGCAACTCATTACCTGTGTTAGTGAAGAGGTTTGGAGAACTCTCCCCATAATATCCCACACCACCTTAAAAGAAGTCATTCTGTATTTTATTACTTTACCACTAACTCATCTCTTTCAGAAAATGGAGTGCAACTCAACTGATGCCACTGGTTGTAGTAACAGCTTGCAGAGGGAGCAGTGCTGTCAGTCGTGTTTAGAACCAATAAAATACATACAAAAGCAGCAGTTTTGCCTTACTCTGGTGGGAAGGGAGCAGTGAAAATCCAGAGCCGTTCATGAGCAGTCAGAGGTTTCCCTTTTCCTCTCTGATTTTCTCCTGATGCTACTTTTCCAAGAAGCACTGTGTGAAGGAGCTGTTCGAGTGCTGTTGGTAGCATGTTTCATTATGTTAAAATGGATACTAAGCATCAAAAACTGATTTTTGTTCCCTCATACCTGGTCTCATCACCACTGCAGTCAAGGGAAAATCTTCTGTTGGGCTCTGTCGGATTTTTGCTATGGAATTTGAGACATCAGTCATTTCTGGATCCTTTTGGCTTTGTGTCATGCAAAAATCTATTACAACTTCCTTTGCCAATGTTTGGACTCTGTCTCTGCAGAAATAGTTCCCGTTTTATTCCGTGGATAAAGTCCTGGCCCCTCTGAATCACAGAGTTGTCATCATGTCACACTTCGCTAGGCATTGCTTTGATGTGCAGGAATGCTGGGGAATATTTTATTGCTAACATTGTTCAGGAGGCAGCCAGTCCCTTTTTGGTTTTATAAACAGTTAAGAGTATTTATAAATACAAGAAATAACTATTTTTATATATGTATATGTACATATATATTTTATTCACCACGTAGGCTAGAAAATAACTGGGAGTTTGAAGAGAAGAACTATGCTGGAGCCTGCCAGGTTGATGAGATGTGAAATTATGGTATCTGCTGGGTGAGCACGGCAAATGGTCTAACTAGGAAATGTGGAGTAGCTCTTTTCCTCTGGTGCTGCTCAAATAATAATATGACTTACTGCTTGAAATTGTCCTAACAGTAAATGGGAAAAAACCTCAAAACTTATCCAAATCAACATCTCCAAACCCTGGAGATGTTTCTGTAACAAGTGAGACTTTTGCTTTTATCATTTTCACATCACAAGTGGGTCAGCAGAAGCAAAGTGATGATTTATTGAATTTTGTAGGCCAAATAGAGGTATTTTGGACAAAATATCTTAACCCACTAGGGAAATTAGGGAATGGAGAAGTAAATACTCCTGGAGAAATTCAGAAAGGCATCTTCAGAGGAATAACCCAGGCTGCTCAGCAGACAGTCCCAGAGTTCTGGCTGGGCTCTGTTTATCGGCTCCCTGTGAAATTGTTCGTCCAGCTCTGCTCCCACAGCCCGGTGTTATCCCAGCTCATCCACCTGGAAGGCTGCTCAGCCCCTGGAGTGGCAGACCTGCCTGCCAAGCACCATTTGGAGCAGAGATCAGTCCTGTGGGATGTGGCCACGGCTGCTGAACCCTCGAGGCACAGGGGGTGTAATTAGGTGAAGTTTCATCCCTAGCAAAGGTCACCCAAATATAGCAAAGGGATCTCCTGGCAGGCAGATCCCTTGGACATGTCCAGGCTACAACAGAAGTGTAAGAGAGCATTCAGCAGCAGCCTCATTTAGCTTAAATATTTGCATTTTGCCCTGTTCTGCACAAGCAGAGCTCTCTGTTACAACATGTGGAGGCAGAAGAACAGCCCAGGAGATTGCACCCGCTGGCTGTCCCTTCCACGGTGATCTATCCCATGCTTTCCTAGCAAAACAGCTCCAAACACTTACTCATGCCCAATGTTCCCCCTCGGAACGCAGAACAGGACAGAAGGGAAGCCAAAACACAGTTAACAGGTTCACAGGTGGTGCTGTGCACGGGGTGTTTTAGCACCTCTTTGTGCTCCCGATGCCTGGGGCAGAGGGACTGTAGGAAGCAGCGTTGCAGGTGAGTTTAAAGCCCACAACAGTGCAAGAGAGGCTTGTGCAAAACGGATTTAATGTTGGGCAAGAGAAGTGCAGTTTCCTACAGTCCCTCTGCCTGGACTCTGTGCTTGACAACCTCACTGGGATAAAGGATCCTCCTTGGTGCTATTGCAGCCCAGGACCAGCAGCTGGTGAGATTCCAGACCCCTGGACAACATCTGAATTTAAACACCCAGAGGCTAAGTTGCTGAATCTGTCATCTTTAATACATTGTATTTTTGTGTCATAATGCTGCAAATCTGAGTTTCTCCCATCTTATGATCCTTCACTCATATTCCAGTTGGAAATTAGTATTTTCTCCAATATTAGCTGCCCTCAGTTATAAGATATTTTCCTACAAACACACAAAAAGGAGCTGCATGTTCCAAGAGGGAAGTCATATGGTAAAGATTATAATCAGGCAAACTGAGAGCAGTGGCCATTTTAATTGTGCACCAAATATGTATTTTTTTCAGTATAACTAAGACAATATGGTTGTCCCAAACAATTTGTCTGCTGCCACTTCGTATGATTTTTCATGTACAAAACTGGAGATGATGGAAGAAAACAACTGAAATTCAGATATTCTGATTTAAAATTTCTCTGTCAAGCAGCACAAGTTAACAGAATATTTTCTAATTTGTCTTTCGAACGGAATACCTATACCCATCCTGGCTCAGGACAGCCCTGGTTAAACCTGAGACCAAAGAAAAATTTGCCTTCTTGTGTTTAATCTGAGTCTTAATTACCTGTTGAATTAACCCCAGAGGTGAAGCTTTGGTGAGAGGTTTTTCACAGAGATGAAACTGTGAGGAAAAGGGAAGAAAGAGGGAGAGGGCAAAAAGGGAGGTAAGAGGACTTTTGTGGAATTGTTAATTGTGGAAACTTGAAACTTATGTTGGAGATTAGATTTCAGAATCAGGCCTGGGCAGATTTAGAAGTGAATTAAATGCAGTGCAAAGTCCATCTCCTTTTTTTCTCCTGGTGAACCAATACACACATTTGGGGAGACACTAAAATAATGAACACTGGTGTTTTCCATTTCTCATTGTCCTTCTGCTGGAACAAATGCAAAGCACAACATGGAAGCATAGAGGGGGTCAGCTGCCTTTGATGACTAAAAAAAAAATTTTAAAAAGTCCTCTGCACATGTTTCCTCTTCACTCTTTTAATTTATAATTTTATTTATTTGCACTTTTAAAGGCATAATAGCTGATGTCAGAAAGGAGAGCCAACAGGAACAGCTGCCTGGCAGACAAGAGAGTCAGTCAGAGGCATTAAAGAATATAAATGTCAAAATCCTGCATAAAATAATTTTGAATCTGATCTAAGCTAGCAAAAGCCAGGCAATTCAGGGCTAATGCTGCCATTTGCATGGGGACAAAAATCTGTATAATCCTGTTCCCAAAGCTCAGGCTGAAGTGATGGATATTGCCCACATGAGGACACTGGCTTTAGGGAGGCTAAGCCATTTACTTACAAATTTATTCCAGGGTTTAAATCAGATTCCTGTTGGTCTGACTTGAAAAATCAGTAGGCTGATATTATTTAAGTCTGTGCCACAGATGTTCTCATCACTTGCATGACTGCAAGGAATGAATGAGAGAGTGGGGTGTAGCCCAGAGGAGGAGACAGGTGCTGACTCCATCCTGCTGGAGACACCCCCAGTCCTGGAAGGACAGGAGCAGGGTTTGCAGCTGGGCTCTCCTGCTGCGAGATGAGCTCTGGAGAGCCTCTGGATGAAGGTTCATGGCTGACATGGACAGAATGTTTGACAGGTGTGTAACAGGCTCTGGGTTGCTCAGGGCAGTTTGGCAATTTCACTTTCAAATATTGAGGGGGCGTGTCAAGGCTTGAAGGAGGAGATGGAGATACTGGCAACATCGGGTGGTTTAAAGCAAAGTGGTGACATCACTTTGGGGCTTTGCAAAGCAGCCTCTCTAGCCAGGTTCCCCTTCCCAGCTCCAGGAATTTCCATGGGGAAGCAGGGCTGTCCCTGAGCCACAGAACAATCAAAACCCCCTCCAGCGTGGGGCCTGCAGTGAACCTGCTCTGAGCTCCGAGCTACTGCAGGGCTTGTGTGTTTGGCATCCCTGGTTATTTGTTAAAAAAAAAAACCAAACAGAAAATGAAGCCAAGATTTGGATGCTACGTTCCCATGAGATCCTAGGAAAGAGCTTCCCACTGGAAAGGGTTGTTCTGATGACTGTGGAGCGACAAAGTTGCTAGTGTGGATGATTAGGGGTTAATTTCCAAGAACAGGGAGCAGCTCCCGGTCATGCATCCCAAACAAAAGCTTTGTAAAGGACCTTGCTAAATCAGGAGGGGACAAAATTTAGTTTAGACTTAGCAGAGATTTGTTTTAGTACCCTGGCCTGAAGAGGAACACTGTGTCAGAGAGCAGAAAATGCAACTTCATAAAGTAACTAAACTTATTGCCCAGGTGTTTCCATCTGTCTCTTCTGAGGGAGAATAATTTTTTTTTTTAATGTCAGTGATGATGGAGGGTTCTTTAGGAGAACCAAGTTGAGGAATGAGGTTTGACCTGGTGTTATCCAGACAGTCCCAGCTCTGCTCCCCTGAAGACCTGGCCTGTTGTGGGGCTGTGTGGTGGAAAACACAAAGATGGTGGATTTTTTTCAGCGCCAGGAAAAATGGATCCTACAATTCGCATTCAATTTCAGCTGAATGCCAGGAAAGTGCTTCAAAGAATGGAAAGAATTTGTTACTCAAGACCTGAGCTACTAAAAGATAAGTTTTTGGCACATATGTTTTTGAGACTCCAGAGGAGAGCCTTTAGCTTTGGGGCAAGCTGCTTTTTGACACAATTCACATGACCATGGGTTTTGCCTGAGCATCCTGAATCCAGTCCAGTGGCCTAAATCTCCTTCATGTTAGCCTTCAGTGGAGCCTGATGTAGGCTGTAGCCAGTTCCCTCCTTGTCTCACCAGTGAGAGCTTGTTTGCTTTTGCTGGGGGCTGTTTGACAGACTCACACAAGACCTGCCTGAGTCGGGCTTGCTCTTAAAAGCATTGCTGGCATAGTCATGTCACTGGAGAACACGGGAAAGGAAACCACAGCCCGGTTTGTTGTAGCTGCAACAGCACAAAATCCTCATGAAGACGCATTTATACTGGCCCAAGTCCTTTATTCTATTCTGAGAGCTGATCTAGGCTGCACCTACAAGGCAGTTTAATTTGCTGAACTGAATTAGATTTGCATTTTCGCATGGACTGAAATAGCTTCACTGGTTACAGCCGTGCTGGCAAATGCATTTACCTACAGAAAATAATTAAATAGCCTTTTTTTTCGTGCATGCTTCAAGAAATCGGAAATCCTCTTGGGCAGGAAAAATCCTGCTCTTCCCCCATCATGTCAAACTAAGGAGGGTGGGTGTTACACACATTCTCTAACATATCCACTGCCTTGAAATATTTGGGCTATCAGAAATTTCAAAACATTTCAGGAACAGAGTAGAATATGAGGTTTGCTGATGCCTCTGCCTTGATGAGCATAAATTTTCACAAATAAGCATCCAACACCCAGGAGAGTCAAAATTTCACCTCACTTGCCACTGGAGCTGGCTGGAGATGATAAACCCACCCCACACACTCCTCAGCAGGGTCTGGGATGGAAAAGCTGAGGAAGCCTAAGAAGAAAAAAGCACAGTTAGCAGCACTTTAAAATCTGAGAATGGCAGCATTGTTTGGGGAAACAATAAATGCTGGGTTTAAACAATTTAATGTCAACCAAATGTGAAGGCTGTGTCATGCAGGAGCAACAGTTACAGCAGTGTTGTTTAAGCTTGAATTTAACATCAAGCAGTAACTACAGGCGAGCTTTGTTCCCTAGCAATGAGATGTCTGCACATCACAGATGCACGGCTTCTTCAGAAAACTGCCAGATTAAGGGATTACTCCAAGGAAAATTTCGCAATGGCCTTTGATTCCTTCCTGATGAAGTGATTTTCCACACCACTTTGCTCACTGGCAGATGAGGAGAGACTGGGGAGTGAAATGAATGTGGTAGCATTACAGAGTAACAATAAATGCACTCATCGGTGTCTTGATTAAGGAATCCAGCCCTGTGGACACACTGATAACGGCAGAGCTTCCTGAGGTCAATGAGATTCAGTTTATATGTGGAATAAAATCAGCCCATTCCCCTTTGCAAAGTCACAGCAAGGAGGTTTCAGCCCAGAAATGCTGAAGTAAAAATTATGACTGGAACCACGTATCGAGTAGAGTTTGAAATATTCCACATTCCCCAATCTACTCCAGTTGTATCTGCAAGGATGGCCCAGCAGCAGGGGAAAAGCAGGGGAAAAATGCAGAGCATCCCAGGCCGGGAGGTTGCTGCACCTTCCCTGCCCAGCCCATGGTGATTAATTTAATGTCACCCAGGTGGCAGATACAGCAAATACGCCTCGGAAGAAAAGCCTCGCTGGCTGCAGCCCTTGGATTAGGAGCGGCTGGTTGGACTTGGAGTGGTGTCTTTCTCTCCCTGTCCCTGCAAAGTGCTTTGTGCTGCAGCCCTGCAATAATGGAGCTCATTGCAGGCCGGTGTTTGCTGTAAGTGACGGGGGTTAAGATGTTTTGTGACGTACTCTTTGGTTACTAAATTTCCTGCCTTTTGGGTACTTACCTTACAGCCTTTGTTCTTTTATGTGCGTACTAAGTGGTGAAATGATGCTGTTGAGTTTGAGATGGAGAGGTAGAGGATTATTTGAAGTGGCTTTATCAGAAACGACTGTTTTTGAGGCAGGAAGTTTTCCTGTTTTGTTTGAAATGTAAATATTGTGCAAGGCTGCAAACATTAGGTATTCTTAAAAGCTGTTAGCAGGTGCTAAAAGAAATACTGGGTATTGTCATGGCTGGTAAAGATAATTTATCTTTTACGGTTTGTATTAATAATTAATATAAATAATTAATCTCAGTAGTGGGACAAATAAGGAAGCATTGTATTTGTATTGTGGTTTTTCGTTTAAAATTGGTGAAGGTGATTTTTTAAAATTTGCCCAAGGTTGAGTAGGCCTTTCAGATGTGATGGGCTCTACATTAACAAAATGTCCTTGTGTTATTCAAGCACAAGAGCAGAGCAATACAGTCTGCCTTGTACAATAAGCCGCCCTGGTATCTGAGCCACGTGATTTTCTCTTTCTCCTCCATTCTCTTTCTGCTTGCTTTTTTTAATATTTTTTTCTTTCTATCCGTGAAATTTGCACTTTGCTTGGGCAAAGAGTGCTAAATGAAAGGGAGAGAGAGAAAGGTAATTTATTGGGTGAGATAATGTGACATCTGTTTTGAAGCAAAAATTCGAACTCCCTGGTGAGATTAAGGATGAGTTTCATTTTAAAATCATCGAGATGCTTTTGTCCCTGCAGTAGAAGAATTAAGCTTTCATTTTTTAATTTGCATCTTGATATGACTTCTTATCACAGACTGGCTGAGGTTGGAAGGGAAGCAGAGATTGTTTTGTGCTTCTCTGCTGCTGAGGGTCCACGTGGAGCAGCATCCAAATCCAAATCTGCAGAGATCCAGGCATTGGGACAAAGGAAGAGCTAAAACAAGCATCCTTCATCTGTTCCTGGGTGGAGAGCAAGGCAAGCACTGCACTGCAGGAAGGGAGAAAAGCTGCACAGCAGGTATTTAATGATTCTCTTCCTAAACTGCACTTCCCAGTATCCTCAGGGGAGAAAGATGGGCATGTTGGAAGGGGATGGAGGTGTAGAAATTCAGACCATCGAGACTTCTGCCTCCCCTCACTCATGTCTCCTCTTCCTGGGGCCACACTGCTCGGCCTTTGTGGGACAAGGTGAGACAAGCCAAGTCCAGACACGCAAATCCCTGTTCTCAAAGTGTCAGAACATCCTCTCCCCATGACACTGAACCCCTTCCCTTACCCCGATGACATTAAAGGTGTGGCTCAGAAGCAAGGGAGAAAGAAATATGGCACTGTAGAAAGTCTGAGAGCAGAATTAGGGTGTAATGATCCCTCTTCCCTAATTCTAATTCATTCAAAGACGTAAAAGATTGGCAAAATGGATCCTTTTGGAAATTACTCAAAATATGGCTAACATTGAAGGAATAGCCTTTCCTTTTGGCTGCACGACTGAGGTGCAGCTTTTGGGGCTTGTGAATTTTCAAGAGCTGGCTGATTTGCATAGGCACGTTATTTCTTCTAAGTGGAGCTGGCAGTGCTGCCAAGAGTTACACTTGGCCAACAGCTTCCCTTGTAAAATCCTGCCCCTGCTGGGGTAAATTATTTTTCAGTGCTCTGAAATTTCTTATGTCAGGCCTCTGTCTCAGCCAGTGAATACTTGCAGTTTCATCTTACAGCTATTGGTGTGGTTTTTTAACATTTCTGAAAAAAAACCCAAAAACCAAACGTAGAAAAGAAGTCATCTACTCTCAAGATAATTGTGTCATAATGTCTCAGAAAAAGGATGAAGCTGGTGGGACTGAGATTTCTGTAGCCCTACTTTTTCTGACTCAGACCAAAGCCTGGATGCTTTGAAATGCTCTACAGTTTAAAAAGATCTCTAGAATTTAGTAAAATGAGGATAAAAACATCAGTTTCTCAAAGCCATCTGCAAGGATTAGCTTTAAAGCCTGGGCTCTGAAAGCGCCCAGGTTTAGGATGGCTCAGTTACAGTCCCAGTACTTGAAATGTTCTGCTTAAACTCATGCCAGTCCCCCCTTCCTGCTCCAGAAAGATTTTTTTTATTCTTCTAATTGCAAGTGCTGGAAGGATGATTTTACACTGTTTTCAGTCTATCAGTCCAGTAAATCAGTAAATTTCCTTATATTTATTACAGTTGCAAGGCCTTAGAAGAGAAGTTGTCTTGTTCTTCCAGGTTGTAAAGGACCCATGTGGCTTTAGAGTGAAGGACAGAATTAAGAATACTGAAACAGGCCTAATGAAGAGAATTTGCCCAATCCCACAATTTACCATGGATTAATACCTGTGGTCCTTGTAGTCCCAGAAGAATCTCATGGTTTATATGTGACATATTTTTTCCATGCAAAACAAGTGCAATGGTACTTCCCCTAACAAAGGGCAAAGATGGGAGAGGAGAGACCCAATTGTTTCGGGAAAGGAACTTAGAAGAACAGGCATTATTTAATATCTGTTTATTTGGGGGGTGTTTAACAAGGAGAGCAAGGAGACCACCATTTTAGGAGGTTTTTTGGGAAGAAAAATGCTTGTGTTGAAGAGACTGCTGGAATGGTCAGCAGAGAAGGGGCTTGGGCTGTCAGAAACCCCTGGTGTTTGCCCAAGGTCCCTTCAGCTGCTCACCTTGGACAGTGCCACCACCTCCCCTGTGAATCTTCCCATTCTTCCAGGAATCCTGGTGAGAAATGGGTGTAAAGCAGTGTCCTCTAAAAGAGAATAATGCCAGAAAACAGGCTCCAGGCACAGATTAGCTTTAATTTAGCTGTTGTAAGGCATTGTTTCAGGGAACAGGAGAGCCGCTGTGTCACACAGAGGCCTGCTCTGTGCTGATCACAGCCTGGCTCTGGAGCTCACTGATAAATAACTCCTTTTACGCTGCACATCTGGGGGAAGGGCTGCTTCCCATGCTGGCCTCATGCCTGCTAAATAAAGCCCAGAGGAAATTGGTTCTGCGTGCCGTTGTCAGAGAGGTGAAGGCTCAGCAGTGACCTCTGGTCCCCTGCCCCTTGAACTCGTGGGTGCTCCATGGGGCTGGCGATACCAAGTCTTTGCTTTGCTCCAGAAGAGCCTTGGCCAGCAGGTTATTCTTTAAAGGGATTAGCTAGCACAGCTTGGCAAATGAGTTATAGGGGACCAGAGTCCTGCTTTTCCTCCCCCTTCAAAGACAGAGGTTGTGAAAATGCAGAATAATAAAAAAAAATAATAATAAAAATAGAGATGTTAGAGTGCAGAAGCTAAACTGTAAGATTATAGTGCAATAGTATTTTTGAATAAAGCTATTCATCCCCATAAAGTAAACAATGATCAGCTGTGAGGCAAGTACTAACTGTGCTCCAAAGACAAATTTGGTGATGAATGATCCAATTAATCTGACTCTTTTAAACCCCTCTTTTCGCTGCTGGTGAAGTAGCTGGGTGCTTTCCCAACGTGCCCTGTGACAAACCTGTCAGGGGGGCTGCAAACAGCGAAGTCACATTGCCGTGTGATTTTGCAGGGCAGTGTTTGACCCTGCAGAACGTGCTCAGACACATTCAGTGTACCAGGGAGGACAGGAAGAATTCCAGAGGAAAGAAAGAAGGAAAAAGAAGCACTTGTGGCAACTCAGACCTCTGATTCTTTAAGTGCTTTGGGACCCATTTACATTTAGACACGAGTAAATACACTGAAGACAAATATAGCTGAAGCTAAGCCTTTGTATAAATTTTGAGATGATTGGGTGTGTGTCTCTACGGGGTTACTCATGAAGTTGGAACTGGTAAGAGAGGAATTCTGTTTCATTCAATTTGTAGCATGTAATTTGAATTTAGTAGTCTTCAATGAAAGGAGGTAGGAAATTGAGGAAGGGAGTGTCTTGTTTGAACAAATCAGAGATTTGATTGCCTCTTCCTGTGCAAATTTCCCTTAATACTTGATATTAGCAAATTGTTTTTCCTGCAGAGAAGTGCAAAGAAACAGAAAATTTTAAAGAGGTTATTTAGGCAAAGTAAATATTGGAAACCCTAGATTTCAATACAAACAAATCCCTACAAAAGCTTGCTGAGACACCTGATTTTAAATGTCCAGGTCTTAAAAGAAGAGAAGAAGCCTGTTTTATACGTGAGCCTAAATCCATACCGAAGACAGTTAGGGATACACTTATCATTAGTCATTGCAAGTAACCCAATAGGAACTGTTTGCTTTTGTATGATTGGTGATAAATTTTACCTATATATGTAAAGAGTGGTCCTATTCTAGGCAAAAAAAGAAGCCTAACTTGAGCAATTCCCATACAGAAATCAAAGCTCTCGTGTCCTTCTCAGCCTGTCCTTGTTTTTGTGGGTATTAGTCAGACCTTAAACAATGATGGTTTTGGTCAAAGATAAGCTCTCAGGCAAACAGGAAGAGGGTGTAGTGAACACAAACCATATACTGGAACTGCTGGAATCGAAAGATTTTATCAGCCTTTTCTTTTTTATTATGTCTATATATTGCAATATATCCATCTATTGTTTTTTCTTTCATTGCTGTCCCCTGGCACTGGGAAGTCATATATAACACAGGGTATCTTCGTGTCCAGGCTGAAAATTTTTATGCAGAAGTTCTTTACTTTGCATTATGAATTTATGAATTCTTTTGTGAATTAGCACAGTTTGTGGCAGATAGGGTTGACTTTAAAGTGATGGCCTGAGGAGAATGAATATCATGAGGAAAATCCCGTTTCCCCCCCACATTTATCCAGCCAAGCAGCAATGAAATTTTTCCTCTGTGTGTTTCATGTATGTTCTTACAGTAAAAAAACTCTTCTGCAGTTACCATGTGTGATCTGAAAGCAAATCAACTGATAAAAAAAAAAAGCAAATTCAAAAGAAACTCGTGGCTCTGCAGAAGCATTCATTGAACCCCTCAGTGAGGCAGCGTTTAACTGTGGCTTTCCTGTACAAAATATGGATACTGTAGTGCAGACCCAATCCCCCCAGAGGTTAGAAATAATTTGGCCCTCTGAAGAAATTGCTTGGGTAATAGAGACATTCAGCACTTTGCCATCTCTTAAATTTGCCTCTAATATTGGCTCACCCTGTTTCTCTCTGAACAAAACTATGCAGTCTCCTGGAAGCTTTTTAATTTAGATTCAAGGCAGGCTCTGTCGCAGTCTCTTGCTCTGAAGACGAAGCATTAATGGTAATACTTTTTCTGCTTGTCTTGTTTGTACAGATTTATCATTTTTTCTAGGATTTGTCCCATAGTGTGTTCAGTGTGGTAGTTCCACAGAATTGTTGTGTAAATAGAGCCTTGCTCCTTCAGCTGTGCATTGCAACTACAAACAACCTGCTTTCAGCAGCACTGGAACATGGTTAAGTCACAAGCATCCAAAAAATCATATTAAAAACTTGTCCCAGAAATGTTGCCTGCCTTAGGTGGCTGAAAGCTGTCTCCCTGTCTTGTTGTACATTTGCCCTTTTTACCTCAGTGGGAATCTCATGCTCTCAGCAGCGTCTGGAGCAATTCACCTGGGTTCTGTTGTGCTGAGGATTATTTCGCTCCCAAGGATGTGAGAGATTTGCAGAACCAGGGCAAGTCCTGAGGTCAGACCTCACTTTACCCTTCATTTTCTAGCAGCTGCTTCGTTGTTTTCTTGAGGTTGCTGCTACCCCTTTAAAAACAAGCATCCCAGGAATTTTCTTTTGAAACAGGCTTCCCCTCTCCAAATCCAATTATACTCTTTCAGCTGGGTCATTTTCAGCCCCTGCCGCATTTTTTGGTTCTTTGGGTTTTTGACTGAATTTATTGAAAAACATGGCTCTGCTATGGGGAAAGCAAGGGGAGTTTTCACCCTGCTGACTCCCAGCTCTGCTCAAGAACCCCTCCTGGCTCAGGTGGGGTTTTTTTTCCTTTGGAAACCACGGGCAGGGCAGACTGGGGCAGCTCCCCCTGGCCAGACAGGGAGTGCAGGGCTCATCCCACACAGGACAGGACGGAGCTTGGGCCACCCTGGGATGGGTGGTGGGGGCATTGCAGCAGGAAAAAGGAAAAGGATGGGGGATGTGGAAGTGGGAAACCAAACTTTATCATTCATGTTGGCTGAGATAACGGGGTACCTTTCATTTTAGCAATGGCAGGAAAAATTCAGCGTGCCAGATGGCCTTGTAACACTGACTGTAAAATGACACACCAGTACCACCAGAATTGTCTTCAGAGTTTCAGAACAAATCATTTTCGTTTAGAAGGAATAAATATAGAACACTTTGTTAGCTAATAAATAAATAAAGAAAATCTCTGAAGCAATTCCATACAATTTCCCCCCCAAGTGTCGATTAGCATTCGTGTTGTAGCCATGTATAAAAACCCTCTTGTTATGGGTCGTGAATGGGGCCAATAATGGACCACATTGCCTTCTTCAGAAAACTGGACATCTGTTGTTAGAAAACACTAGGAAATTTTCAAACACAGTACAATTAAATGTATTCCCTAGCTTCAAAATAAAGAACAACAGTCCAGGGTAATTTCTATTTTTGCTATCTGCAGTGCTGTTATTTGGGTTTAAACAGGGATTATTTAACACTGATTTATTTCATTTTCTTTAACCCCTCATGTTCGTCTTTCATATACTTCTTGGTCTTTCCTGCTTCAGTGCTCTGGGTGTGAAGCCCCTGCCTTTCTTCCTGTGACCTCCACAGGGTGAGCAGGCGGAGATGCCTGGAGGCACCAGGCAGTTCGGGCAGGAGGACGTGTCACTTGGGAGGATGCCACTTCTCTGCTCAGGTGTCTTTCTGTTGGAGCACTCAGCAAACACTTGTTGTGTAACATTTTGCAGTCAGTGCTGCGCTGCGCAGCAGAAGCAATGGAACAAATCAAGTGGAGAGGCTCTCAGGGCCGAAAAATGCATTCATTTTTGTTGTGAAATCCCATATAAATGTCCTTAACCACACACAGTGAGGGAGGGCAAAGACCTTTGCTTCTGACAGCTATCAGTGTTTCTTACTTTCAGCACAGCATTTTATCTCTGCAGCCAGAAAGAGGCTCAAAGTTCATAAAATGCCTGAATCTGGGTCAGGAAATATTTCTGCTTGTTGCAAGCTGATTTCTGTGTCTGGTGTATGCTGGAGGTGTTGGGAACAAGACAGTGCTGCTGTGTCATTGCTCTCCCTTCTGAAAATGAGCTGTTTGGAGTCCAAGAGGAAAATTCTGGGATAAAACTCCCCCCCCCTCTATTAGCTGATACCATCCTGTGCTCCTGTGTAGCTTAAGGGTTTAACCTGAGGGAAAGGGATGAGCATCACAAACTCAGTAATACTACTTCTTAGAGATGGATTTGACCTGACCCCGTACAAGTCCTGAAAACTGTAGTGTTAAATAGGCCCAGCTGGGGCTGGGGATGGTGGGAAGGGCTCAGGTGCAGCTCGTGTGTGTCTTAGAAACCTGTCAGGTCATAAGCCCTGTCCTGAGGGGGTTTGGCACTGTCCTTGCCAAGCAAGAGTCTCCCAGTTTCACCCTCTGAGCTGTGGAGAATATCCCTGGCACTTTCTCCTGCTGTTTTCCCAGGGAAAACCACGAGGCAGGTTTGCATCTGTGTTCCTGAGCATTTAGTCCCTTCTAGACCTCATCAGTGTTGGAGGTGGGATCGGCTTGGATGAGGAAGAGTTAGGAGTTCAAGAGTTCATTTTGTACAGCATTTATCTCCTGAGGTTAAAAATGCACCAGAAACCAAGATTTACAATGCTGCTGTTGTGATTATTTTCCTTTTTATAAATTTCCAACAGTAAATCAGTCTCATTTTATATATTATGTCATCTAAATATCTATTTTGCTTACGCTGTTTCTTGGTCCACCTTGGCTCTCTGCTGATTCCAATCATATGAAGGTGCTCCAACTCATGCCTTGAAAATGGACACTTTTAAAAAATAAATCTCTATTTAATTGTGCAAGATTCTACAAGAAATGCTGCTGCATGCAGGTATTTGGTTGCACATATATTAGAACATCATGTTGAAACAGGTATTTTGAACATGAGGGAGTTAAGAGTTGAAGTTTAAAAAGCACTTTACTTTTTATTATTTTTTTTAAAGCCAAATGATCTTTTTGAAAGCTGTGGCATGGAAATGCAATCAGTTTGGGTGGTTTACCTCTTTTCCCCCCCCCCCCACTCTTGGATATGGTGACACAAAATCTGAGCTTGACTCGGTCCCTTCACTAATGAGGTTAAAATATAACACAGTTTAACAGTGCAAGCAGACAAGCTGCACCTCAGGACTGTCCAAAGACAGTCAGGATGCTGTCCATGGAAAAATCAGCTGTCACAAAATGAGGAGGACACTCAAACCTCGCAGCTGCCCTGCTTTAGCTCAGGGAGTGCTGCCTGCTGGTTTGTGAATGGAACGAGAGCTGTTTGCATGTGGCTGTGTCAGGGCTTTTGTTTATGACTTCGGTCACTGTTTCCATTTCAGAAGAAATAAGATAAATCCTTTTGACATTCTAGCTCTTTCTCTTCTTGGCTCTAACTCATGGTGAGTACTTCAGATTTGGCAAAGGTTTTTGTCTGCCCTAAAACTGCATTTCTCAACGTTTGCTGGTAAAATTTGCCAACTGTAGTCTGGACTGCAAAGGTTTTTACACATTTCAAACCTGAAGAAAAGCCTGTGTGGGGCTTTTTCTAGCTCTCTGTTGTTCTAGTAAAAGATAGGGTCTCTCTCAATAAGCCTTTCTACCATTATAGACCATTATGGTTCTCTGTCTACATGTTAGTCATATTATACATACTACTTTATTTTCGTTTACAACTCTTTACAGCTATTTACCTGCATGTGTGACAACATGTATTATTTTGGATGTGAGTGTCAAGAGACAAAACAGGACACTGAGACAGCACTGAATCTTTTGTGGAGTTTTGCTTATTTGGGTTTTTTTTTAGTGGGAAGATATAGAAGACAAGTGTTGGAGCAGATTCTCTGGGTTCTTAACTTTGGAGATATAGATTATTGTACATCAAAGAAAAGCAAAGTCAACCCTGTTCTCTTTTTTGGGAGAAAAAGGTGGGAAAAAGGACAAGTTAGCTGTTAATGTGTAGCACCTGATTGAGCAGCATTGTGGGTGCACTTAATAGTAACAAAGCTGCTGGGAGAGGTTTGCAGGTTCAGAAAGGATCCTCTGCTGTAGCCAAACCAGGGGTTTGTCAGAATAATCACTACCAGTGCTGGACCTGCTTTCTCTGAAGCTATTTTTAGCAAAACAATCCAAATACAGGATATTTGGTAACCATCAGCATCCGGTGTTTATCAAAAATAAAAGCTCCTGCATGATTTGTAAAGCTATAAATAAAGCAAGAGGTTCCTGTGCGTTGAAATATGAATTATTTGCCTGAATGGCTGCACAAACAGCTGGACAGCCCCAGCTCCGTCAGCCTTTCCTCGGCAGGGAGGTGCTCCAGTCCCTTCAGCATCTCTGCATCCCTCGGCTGGACGTGCTCCAGGAGCTCCATGTCCTGAGAAGCCCAGAACTGGACAAAGTAAAATTAATAAACTATGATAAATAAATACAGCACTACCATGCACAGAAGGCACATTTGAACTAAGCTTCAGCCGAAGAATCCAGCTGTTTTCTGACCAGTGGCGACAGAGCACATATACAGCGCCACTGCAGGAGGAAGCGCAGGGTCGCTGCGCGGGTGTCACCGGCGGCCTCACGGTTCTTTCCCACAGCCAGCGGTTAATTAAATTGTAATTACGTTCTAATCAGCTCAGGAGCGCTGGCGCGGAGGGTGCGGCCCGCGGCCGCTAGGGGGCAGCCAGGGCACGGCGCTGCCCCTCAGGCCCGCGGCCCAGCGCGGCCCCGCATTTCTGCTTTAAATTCCCCGCAAATCGTCAATAGCGAGCCAAAAGCCGCCTGCCCTTCGGAAACTGGCGCAAAAAAGGCCGGGTTGGTTGGTTGGTTGGTTTTTTTAAGCTCAGCTGATGTAAAAATAGCGATTGATTGATGTTATTAATCAGCGCTACTGTACATTCGGATTTGGATATTGACTGCATTAAATGGTAGCATTTAACATTCCTTTGATCATCTGGGAATATGCAGCTATTTGTTACAGCTATTTCTTTACAAGTGTGTGTTTCTTAGTAGTCACGCTGTACACAATTGAAAGAAAGACTGTTTTTTCCTCCTTTCTCTAGTTCTGATACATATATATATTTATATACGTATATTTGTACACCAAACAAATAGATTTTTTTTATTATTATTTCTTTGCTTGAAATTCTCCACAATATTTGAGGTTTAGGTACTCAGGGATGCGTGGTAACAAAAATATCGTTTGATATTCGGTAGCAGAATAATTGGTTCCTGGCTTTTGTTCAAGTCACTGTCAATTTGGCACCTTGCTTTTAGTTTGGTTTTTATTGGTTTTTTTTTTTTTTTTTTTTTTTAGGGCCACTGAAATGACCTTCATGCAAGGGGCAACTCATCCTGGTGCCATGAAAGCAAACAGGAAAATAAATAAAAGCTACATAAGTCATGTTGCCTATGCTGTCAGTCTTCTCTGACTTAAATACTTCACTAGAAAGAGAAAAATACTGCCTATAAAAAATAAATTACCTGAACAGGAACTATGACCTGATTTTTCAAGGGCTGGGATTTTTTTACCTCAGCTTTTTTATTCTGCCTTTTTTTATTATTACTATTTTTTTTCTTGCTATTTTCTTTTAAGCAGACAAATATGAAATTCCCTGATCTTCACAGCATTAGAAGGTATTTGCACATCTCTTTTATAATAGGCTTTGTTTAGGCTATCTGAGACCCAGCTCCTAAATTCAAAAACACCCATCACAGGCTGGTTGTTAGAGAGCTGATGAGTTAAATTAATCACCTGCTGAAGACACCTCATTCTCCTCATTGCCTGAAGCTGGGTCCTGGATAAAATGTGTATTCTAAATACCCGGTGGGTTTCAGTTGCTTAAATATCCAGTCCTCGGGTTATTTTGCCTTTTGGCTCCTTGGAAGGGCAGCTTGGAGCTGGCACTGGTGGAGCCACACATCTCTGAAACTGCAGGTAGGAAGCCCAATGATATGGGTAGGGAAAATGGTTTGGAGTAAATTTGGCGTTTTAAAAGGTTGCCAAAATAATGCAGGAGCTTCTTTCCTCTGTGAAATCTGAAAAGGCACAAATTTTAATTAGCTTCCTGCTGGGATTCTTCTTGGCTGACCTGAAAGGAAAGCCTTAAGGATTAAGTGGGCATTTCATTTTCTATACTATCTGGATTTCTCCACCCCACCTTTCCTTGTCTTTTTTCTTATGTTTTTTATTCCTGCTGTGATTATTTTTTACTTCTTACTCCTGCCTCTCTCATGTACCTTTCCTAGAGCTGCGTTTCAGCCTCCAGCTCTATTTCTCAACTTCCTTCAGATTTCAACTCACTTCTAATTATTTTCTCTCTTACTTGGGTACTAAGGATCTAAATTATATGCAAAGCAAAAGCAAACATATCATATTGTAGAACTACCTTGTCCTTGATGCCTGCTGGAAAAAAAAACCCACAAATACTTCATAGAATCATCACAGAATCATAGAATTGCATTAAAAGGGCCCTTAAATATCATTGAATTCTGATGTCGGTCGTGGCGGCTTTTGTGTGGGAACGATCCTTGGATGTGTTGAATTTTGGAGGTGGAATCGAGCTGAGGAGGAAGGTGCCCAGCCCCAGTGTGGTGCCAGGAGGAGGAACTACCCTCCTGTTGCTTCCGTCCTGGCACAAATTTGGTGTCTGCATGACTAAAATTGGGTGATGGGACATTTAGCGGAGCACCAGAGCGTGACTGCAGTTCACGACCTGCCAGGAGAGAGTGACTGTCACTTGACTGCGATGCAAATTAGAGTTTCCCAACGTAATGGGAAAGGTCCGAGCGAGCTCTCTGTCCTGGCAATTGATCTGTGCCAGCTGTAGCTCAGCAATTTTCGGTTTAGACTGACTGCAGAAGTGTGTGAGTAGCTGAGGAGGAAAGTGCACAGCAGCGCTGTGTTTGCCGTAGTTTATAGGCAGCAGGGGAACGCCACCGCTGGCCTTCTGTTCTAGCACCGGGGTTTTTTGCTGGACGTTTTAAGGTTGGACACTGGGATCTGACAGTGAAAAAATGCGAGGTGCACCCAGCTGAGAAGGAAGGCGCACAGCCCCAGGGTGTGGTGTGCTCATGGAAGGCTGCGAGGCGGAGGGGAAATGGAGCATCTGTGTGTGTCCCGGCACATTCTTGTGTGCGAGAAGTGCGTCAGGCTCTGCGAGAATCTAAGTGTTGGTGCACAGCTCAAAAGGCCGTGCAGAGCACCACGGGCTGTGTGCAGTTTGCAGGCTGCAAAGGAAAGAAAATCGTCATTTGGTTGTGGAGTGAATACAGGTTTCCAAATATCAGGCGCAAGGTCTGAGCAAACGTTTTGTCCTCGTTTATCTCTCTGCAAGATGTAGCTGGAAACTTTTCGAGTGATCACTCCTAAGGGGGAAGGTCAGCGAAGCTTTCCGTGCTGGCCCATTTTCCTTGTCGAGTTTTCAGCCGGGAGCAATTTGGTTTAGCTTCGCACTCCGCGATTCCGGGAATGTTACGGTCCGCGTCGCCGAGAAGGGCAGTAGGCAGCGCAGCGGCGTGTTCGCTGTGGTTACAAGGGGACGCTGCAGACCAGCAGCGGATCTGGCTTTTAGTACCTTTTCTAAAGGTGGGAAGAGCTGCCGGAATGGGAAGGTTCGGAACTGAAACCCCCTCCATTCCCGCAGCGGCCGCTCATGCCGGGATGCGGCGGGAGCATCGCTCCGGGGGCTCGGGCCCGCTCCTGCCGGTGTCCGCCGGGCGCAGCGCGGGTCCCGGGCCCGCGGCACCGAGGCGGGATCGGGGCCCCGGGACCCCCCCACGGAGCCCCGCGGGCGCCGTCTGGCGGACACGGAGCGGCGGGGCCGAGCAGGGCCCTCCGGTGGGCAGCGGCGGAACGGCAGCGCCTTCCAGGGGTTAATTGGTTTGTTGCTATTATTTATTCACTTACGGTCACGCTGAGCTTCTCCGTGCGCACAGGAGATGACGGGTTTCTTGCCAAGGGCTCCAAGTGACCAGCTGAACCCATGTGACACCATCCCAAAGCACCCTAAATAATTTGGAGGCTTTTTTCCCAGCCTAGGCAGGGAATTCTTTTCTGAGAAAAACTCCAAATTAGAAGATAGAGGCTCTGAGGGGAAGAGAGGGGTTCTGCGTTAAATTAAAAGCGCACTGGGAAAAGGAAATACCTGGAACATCTCATTCTCTCCCAGCCTGGCTTTTGTGTGATTTGCTCTGATTCCAACTGCTCCCAGGGGATTTTCAACCTGTGGGGTTAAAATGAGCTGCCAGGTGCTGAGAACAACAAAAATAATGGGAGAACTCCCTGGATCGGGCGGTGGAGCCCCTGTGTAGTGCCATAACACAAAACAACGATAGACTGGCAGGGGAATACTGACAGTTTATTTCACAGAGCATTGCAGAGTTTATTTTGGTCTAGCTCTATTCTCATCAGAAAAGTATCATCCTCTTTTTCTTCCAAAAGAAAAAAAAAGGTAGCAAATATTCAGGACAGTAACAGTCAGTGCATTATGCGTGAAATTTGGGTCTTGTCATAAAAAAAAGAAAAAAAGTTAATTGTGAAAACAATTTTTTGTTGGTTTGCTTTCAACACTTCCAAGTTCTTAAGCACTTAACCTCTCAATAAAGTCATCTCCAAGGATAAAAACAGAACATGCAGGTGATCACCAACAGATGCCGAGGTTTAACAACATCTCTCACTTGGCAATGACAATCCACCAGGAATGTTTCAATACAGCACCACATCAAAGGGAGAAGCAACTCAGTTCTCAAAATACCTTCAAATCCACCAAAATCTTGCAGTTCTGCAGAACAAGACACACTGTATTTCACAGACTGGGGAGTACCATGGAGAAGGAGAGTATTTGGGCAAGGTAAGAGGGAGCATGGACCAGGGCCTTGTTCCACATACATTCCTAAAAACCCAGGGAAGATGCAAAGGAATAAAGTCTGGATTTTACGTGGTGCTTTTTTAGGTGGTGGAGCACCAAAATGCACACTTTCATTATCAATGGGGTTTTTCACAGAGATAAGTCGGCCACTTTTGTCCCCAACTCTTACACACCAAGCCCTAAACTCCAGGGCTTCAAAATGCCACCGGATCTCAGCTGAAAAGGCCAGAGCAGTTCCAAAGCAAGAACAAACTGCTCAGGGCTGTTTCTCTCCTGCCTTTAGGTGTGGAATGTGATGTGTATCGGCATCCCCCAGACTGCCTTCTCCTCTCCTTTTTCAATTTATCTTTTTTTTTTACTTTTAACCTCTGCTCTAAGATTTTGGTTTAAAGCCTTTTGCATTGGAAACTTGCTGATGGGAGCTCCTGCCTTCAGAGCCCGTCAGCACTGGCTGCAAGACCATCGCTCCTTTGGAGGACATGAACCTGCAGCTGTAAAGATCCTGCTTTTACAGCAAGGAGCAAAGGTCTCCTTGCAGGAATACATCATATCCCGGGGTTGTTTTGCCTTCCAAACTATTTACAATTTCTTCACCCACGGGCATCTCCTTGGCCCAGAGAGAGGGGAATCTCCCCCTGCACCACCACCTCCTCTTCCAGAAGGGAAACAAGGAGTGACTGCAAATGCCACTTGGAGTGGCAGGCACTTCAGCCAGATGCCAGGAGTGATGGTGCCCATGGCACTGCCTGTCTGTCACGAGCCATCTGGGCTCCCAGCAGAGCCCAGCTTGGGGAGAAGAGAGGAAAAAAAGGAGAAAAAAAAAAATCCAAACCTGCTGCCAGCAGAGCCCAATCTACAGGAAATGCTCAGGATTTGCCTTCACAACTCTGGCAGGACATTCCAAGAAGGCCATTCCCCATCGAGCATCCAGGCTTTGGGGAAAGAGGATGGGACAAGGAGCAGGTGCCCGAGCGCCTGAGCCAGTGCAGGCCCTTCCCCGGCTCTGAACTTCAGCAGGGAGGAGCAGCGTGAATTCCTCTCCTCGGCAAGCCTCTCTTCTCCCAACAGCCTCCTGGTGCATCAGAGCTACACTTCCATTGCCCAGGAAAAGGGGAATGAGGGAAAACCAAAAGAAAATAAACCATAACAAAAGGAACACTTCACAAGAACATCACAACATTCAGCTACACAGTCGCTGCACCGGGGAAGGACTGGATTAGGGAACGGGGGAGAAAGGGGACACGCGTCCACCGTGTTGCTCCCAAACCCCCCCAGGGGACTCAGGCTCTCACATCAAGATCCAAAGAACTTCAGCCATAAGGTTGAGGATTTAATGAACACAGTATTTCCACTCATGCCCTGGAAAGAATTACGCTCAAAAAAAAAAAGACAAAAAATTCGTTTTTTCTACATATTTACAAAAATAAGCCCCCCAGCCTCACAACCAGGGAGGTGGAGCAGCCAGTGGTGGGAGCGGGAGGGGGTTTCTGCCCGACCAGCAGTTCCTCGGAGGTTCCCATCCCGCAGGAAGCAGGAGAGCGCGGCTCTCGCTGCCAGAGCGTGCGCAGGGCCGGAGCAGAGTCCTCAGTTGAGCCGGAGTTTGGTGTCCCGGTGGTCCGTGGGTGTCACCATCTCGTTGGCGTAGCCGTTCTCGGAGCAGAAGGACAGCTCGTCCGTGGTCTCCACACCGTTGCTGATCTCTGGGAAGGGCGGAGAAAGCAGGGATGTCACCGCAGGAGCATCCACCCTGGATGGAGAAACTGAGGTGCTGAGCAGCCCTGCAATCCCAGCCCATGGGGTCCATCAGATCCTACAGGGACTTAGGAACACTGCACTCATTTCCAACCACTTCTGAAACAGGATCTGCCTCCAGTTTGGAGCTCCACATTTCAGCCCTTCACCGTGGTGCCACCCACCAGAGGCACAGCTGGATCCCCCCCTACACCTGATGTCACTGTCACAGGCTGAGCAAGGCACCTGTGGGAGAGTGGTACCAAGTACTGAGCCAAATCCCTGCCCAAATGGCCATCCTGGAAAAGGACTGACTCCTTTAGTCCCTGGTTTCACTGGGAAAAACCTACACCCACTGATGTTTTAATGGCAAACATCCACCCTAGGCAAGAACAATTGTTCCAGAGGCACAAAACTTCAATCCCCATCCCCCACCTTAAGGATATTTTATGTCTGGGACACGTTAGGGAAGCTTAATTCTGCTGTGCCCAAGCTTTCCTTGTCTGGGTTCCCTGGATTTACACCCGATTTTCACCACCTCTGTTTTGGCCAAGCGACTGGAATCTGGTGGTGCCTGCGGGTGCACTCACAGGGATCGGAGGGAGCACTGTATGTTTGCAGAGTGAATCCATGATTACCATTACAGGTCCTGAAGCGAAGGCAGTGACGGTTCGTCCCTTCATCGTGCAGAAACCCCTCACCTTGTGGGGGAGAGACGTACTGTCCCAGTGGGGAGCGAGACTGGAAGTGGGCCTGTGATGGCAACCAGTCAAAACCTGTCCTGGAAAACTGAAAATCCAGTCTGGATTAATCAATGGCCTTTACCAGAGAAAAAATTAAATATCCTCAAAAACTTAGTAAAGGAGCAACTACAAAAAGGCCACATCCCCCCCACAGAATAGTCCCCGGAATTCACCAGTGTTTGTCATACATAAGAAGACTTCAGGTTCCTGGAGATTGCTTCATGATCTGAGAAAGGTATGGGACCCTTCCAGCCTGGACTTCCTTCTCTTATCAATGATTCCCAGAGACCAGCCTTTCATCATCGATTTAAAGGACTGTTTCTTCAACATACCGAGGATGCCCCGAGATTTGCCTTTTCGGTTCCAGCCATCAACCAAGGTGAACCACTGCAGAGGTATCACTGGAAATCATTTCCCCAAGCAATGAAGAATTCTCCTGCAATTTGCCAGTATTTTGTCGCACAAGCACTGTCTGCAGCTCGACAAAAGCACCCACGATCCAGGACTCTACGCTACATGGACGATCAAAACCTTTTTTCCTTGCAGTTTTGGGGGCAAAATTGCAGCTTTATGGTCTCATTTTTCAATGGGACCCCTCTGGAAGGGATCCTTTGTTAATAATGGAATGGGGTTTTCTTCCTTACAGGTCTCCAAAGACGATTTCTACGACTCTGGAGATGATTGCACAGAACTAACCAATATTTTGTTGCTCATATTAGGGCTCATTCCTCGCTTCCCGATTCCTGGCAGAAGGGAACACACGAGCAGATAACCTGACAATGGTTGCTTCAAACACTTTGCCGAACAGCTTTGAACAAGCAAAACTGAGTCATGCCTTTTTCCACCAAAATGCACAAGCACTTGTGAGGATGTTTCACATTTCTAAAAGTCAAGCCAAAACTATCATTAGTACTTGCCCTGATTGTCAGCCAGTGCAAGCCCCTGTTTCCACAGGAGCTGTTAATCCACGGGGTTTGCAAAGCCTGCAGTTATGGCAAACAGACATCACCAAATACCCCTCCCTTGGGAAATTTGAGAACATCCATGTATCAGTGGACACGTTCTCAGGAGCGGCATTTGCCTCTGTTCACACAGGAGAAACTGCCAATCATGCCTGTCAACATTTTTTGCAAGCATCTGCTTCACTAGGCATACCCCAAGAAATCAAAACAGACAATGGCCCCGCGTACATATCCCAAAAATTGGCCATGTTTTTAATGGATTGGGGTGTTTGCCACACCTTTGGTGTTGCCCACTCCCCCACAGGTCAAGCAATCACTGAAAGAACATCCCTAAAACGTACTTTAGATCAATAGAAGGGGGGAACGGAGGCAACACCACAGATGAGGTTGAGTAAAGCTTTATATATTTTTAATTTTTTGAACAGCTCTTTTGCAGAACCTGATCCACCAATTTTTAGGCATTTTTCAAATAACACACAAGCAAAATTGAGAGAAAATCCTCCTGTTTTAATCAGAAATCCTGAGACAGGACAAACTGAAGGTCCTTTTCAACTAATAACTTGGGGCAAATGTTTCCACAGGTGCAGGACCTAAGTGGGTCCCCGCAAGGAACGTCAAACCATATCCCACACGAGAACACTCTGACAACGCCACGAGCGAAGAAGCAGGAGCGCAGATGTGAGCCGAGCAGAGAGACTGTGAGTCACACCTGACGCCCCTTGCTCACCCGTGGGATTTGCAAACCTTGATTTCATGTCATGTTAAATGAGTGATCTGTTGGTTTCGTAGAGCTCTTTTGGCAAAAGCGTGGTATCCATTGTGTTCAGTAAAGGTGTGTCCTCCCACTGGTTCTGCAGAGGTGAAATTCCCACTCTTGGGGAGTTTTACCATTGCCATTTGGCTCCCCGGCAACTTGGGAAGGAACAAAAGCAGAATTTGCGAGTTGTAATATATGGGAAAGTCTTTTGCCAAAAAGCAGCTCTCAGAAATGGAGCAAAATCAAATGTTTTATTGGAGCTTGCTAGCTTTGCTTGCTTTTTGCAATGCAGATCTCCCTGTGGCACAACTAAAAACAGATGTTTGGGTCACCTTAGCTAAGGCAGCAGGCTCAGATACCTTATGCCTGTGCAATTCAAACCCAGAAAACCCTTTTGCAACCTGTTTAGCCACTTTTTCAGTAAAAAATTAGCCGATACCCATGTATCATGATCCCTTAACTAAAAAGCAACTTAACAGCAAGCTAGGTGAAATTGCTAGTGGGAGCAATCCTGTAAAAGATTGGGATCTTTGGACCATAAAACTCCCCAGAGCAACTGCTGAACCCCAGGAATTGGAAATTTTGCGCTCCTTGACAATGGATTTCTGCGTTACCTTTCCAGACAGCAATCAGCAAAAGAGAGATCCTCCCAGACACAATGTCACTCCTAATCCCCCTGTCTACAAAACCTCAAGTTTTTGGTGTAATTGCTCAGGCAGTCAGGGTGGACACTCTGGAATTGATCAGTATCCATGACAATTACCAAAAGGATATTGGTTCATTGGTGGAAATAGGGCTTGGCAAGGCATTCTATCATGCCTTGAAGGTTGTCCATGTAGCACTGGACAACTTACTGTGCTAGCACCCAATGCTAAAACAGTTGTTCAGAAAAAACAAAGAGGGAAGAGATCTGCTCATCTGTATGATGAGAAGTGTAACAGTGATTTTAGACCCTGGAAAAATGCAGCAAGGGTTCCAGCAAGTGTGTTAATACCCCAACTTGCCTCAGCAATGGCATTGAAACAATTGGATCGGGTAGGATGTTGGCCGAGTAAACAAACCAATGCCACATCCATTGCAATCAGTGATATGCTGACTGATGTCAACAGTGTCAGATATGCTACCCTTCAAAATAGAGCACCAATTGATTTCCTTTTACTGGCACATGGACATGGTTGTGAGGAATTTGAAGGATTGTGTTGTATGAACTTGTCTGACTGCTCTGAATCCATCCACAAAAGTATACAAAAGCTGAAAGACCTAACATCTCAAATTCAAAGAGACAGTGGATCATGGCTAGTGGCTTGTTTGAGGGATGGAGCTCTGCACCTTGGTTGAAGGAGCTTTGCAAGGCAAGTTTATATGTGTTGATGATTGTGGTGGTGATACTGATAGTTGTGCCTGGTATACTTCACTGTGTGCGACGAATGATAGACAAATCTGTTAAGGAAGTTTTTGTCGTACAAGAGAATGATGTAGGAAAAGGGATCACAGAAAGCTCTCAGAGTCTTACACAGGCAGTTATGGATGAAGGCTTTGAATTAAGGCCTTGGAATGGACAAGACTTACTCGAATGATACAAAACAAGTAATGCTGGATTTGACCTACATTCTTGAAACAGACTCGACCTTTCACAGGATTAAAATCGCTGTGGTGTAAAATAGGACCACTTAGAGCGAGCAGAAGAAGTGCCTTTACGTAGAGGAGCTATGAAACGCGAGGTAGTCAATAAGCGACAAAGTTAAGAGGATTCTTTATGGTTGTACCAAGAGGGGAATTGTGGGGAAACACAAAAGGTGAAAGGTTCTTAGGTGTGAGAAATAAAAGCAAGTTTCAGAAAATAAAGTCAGAAAGAAGTTAGGATTCAGCTTTGCCTGGGAAAACTAGAATTATAAGCAGCAAGGACACTAAAGACAATGGTTAGAGTCTCTAGGCCTGGCCTAAATAGATTTTGATGTTGCAAAATAAAATATGCTTAGCATGACAGATACGTTTAAGTTTAAGAATGGATTATTGTCTATTGTTAAAAAGGCATAACAAGCCAGCATTGTGTGCAACTGGAGTACGTGTGCTATTGTTGATTGGTTAAGCCAGATGTCTGTAACTTTTAGAAGCATGCTATTGGACAAAAGGCTTTTAAGAATGCTTTGCAACCCGGAAATCTTTGGATGTCTCTGGGACAGCGTGAGCTCTGTACCATCTCTTGTCTCAGCTCTGCATGTGAGACTGATAAAATAATAAAAAAGCTCCTGGAACGCTTGTCCGAGCTCCCCGTCCCGTTTGTCGTGCGCCCAAAACGCCGACATCAGGTAACCATTTGTGCTCTGCTTTTGTTCTGGTGCAGACAAATGAGTTCAATACAGCATTTGCTCTTTTTCCCTTAATTGTTTTTAAAATGAGGCAATTGGTTGTATTTACTGTCACTGAGAACACACTGGCTTCAGTCCCTTCTGATCCCTGGAACAGACCAAACTCTGGGGGTGTACATGGCTCGTTAACCCTGCTGTCACAACCCTTTCCCCAGCCACGTCTGCTCCTTGATGTTGCTAAAAACAAAATATTTGTGCTTTTGGATACGTTTGGTTTGTCCTCATTGTCAGCTGGAACATTTTCTGCAAGTGGCAACCCAATACAAGAAGCACCGACAGAAATCTCCAGCTGAAAATGTCCTTCCCTGCCCAGTGCATTTCTCATTTTCTCTTCTCTTTGCTTCTAAAAGTAGCCATAAAATGTCAAGTCAGTCTTACTCAGACTCTGAAATCAGGCAAGCAAAGTGTATAAATCAGAGAGCATTTCCGTGCCAGAGACGAAGGCAAGGAGCTGTTTATTCGGTGGGTCAGCCCTGTCCCAGCTTTCCAGGATGACGCAGGACTCCCCTGAAAAGACCTCTTGTGCCTTTCCTAAAGGCTGCTTGCAGCCACTCGGGAGGACACAGTCGAGCTCCCACGCCTGGCTGGGTCAGGCCTCACGCTGATTTGCAGGAGAGCTGTGACATTTCTGAACACAAACTCATTTAGTCTTAATGCCCCTCACACCTCAGGACTGAGGGCCGCGTGCATTTATTTGTCTCAAAGCCTGTCTGATTTCTCTCTCTGCTATAATGAAGTGTTTTGCTAAGCCATTGTTTTTACCATAAATATATTCCCGTGGCTGCGTCTTTGTAGTGGATGATTTGCTCCAGAATCTTTTCTTTTCATCTCAGAGATGAATATACATTTCGGGACCAGGTTTTGAAATACCAGCTTGCTTCAGGGAACTTCTTATGCCCAAGTCTGGGAAGCCAGCACTAAATCACTTCTGTATATTTTATTTCCCAAGGAATCGGACCCACTTTGTTTATTATCTCACAAAACCCCAAGCAGAATGTAAAAACCAGGAGTGAATCAGAAAGGAGCATTATAAAAATACTGAAGCTGTCTTTCCCTGGCAATGGGGAAATAGATTCCTTCGCTTCAGTATGAAAAAGAAATGATATGATGGTAAAGAAATAAAACCAGAACCAACTGAAGAGTCTGAGAGGAAAGCTGATGTCTTCACAATTCGAGGGGTGAAGCCACAGGTATGAACATCTTTGCAATGGGTCTGACTGTCTGCACTGCCTTTGGTGCAGAGCCCAGGGAGCCTGGCTCCTGAAACACACAGGGGTCTGCACGAGCCTGAACTGTGGGGGAAAATGCCAGGTTCAAGGGGGAATGTGGGCTAGGCAGCTCGGGAAGGCTGCACCTTCCTGGTACCTCAGCAGTGGGGAAGGGAAGAGGGCACCGTGCGGCCGGGAGTTTGGGATAAAGGGAGGCTGTGCCCTCTGGTACCTGGAGAGAGAAACCCCGCGGGCTGTGCCCTGGTGGCCTCTCTCCCTTGACTCCAATAAAGTTGCAGGCTCCTCTGTCTCCTTTTTGGACAGAAACCTCAGGCGTTGGTGGATTTTCCTGACAACTGGGAGCTCGTCCGGGATCCTTCCACCGTCCGGCACGTGGCGAGAGGAGCTGGAGGCGCCTCACCCAGTTTCGGTGAGCAGCTCCCTTCGGCGCTGGCCGACACCGGGCATTGATTGGTACCCGAGACTGTCCAGGAGAGAGATGAGAGGTGGCCCAGGGGGGTCTGTGAAAAGTCCACAGGGAAGGACCACTGGACATGGATGCCCAGAGGGGGCAGTAAGGGAAAGTCAAGAAGGGTCCTGGCAAATCCCACCGGTGAGTACAACTTCAGGAGTAAAACATGGCAGGGCGCCCTGGGTGGGCAGCAAAGGGAAAGTCGGAAAAAGGGTGTCGGCCACAGGCATGGCAATCCCAAAATACCTCTGAAGGGAGAATGTTGAGATGGTTTGCACATTGTCCCAGAGGCAGCTCAGGACATGGACGCCCATAGGGGGCAATAAGAGGCACTGAGAAAGGGTCTCGGCAACCGCCCCCAGAGCGGGCAGTGTGGCGTTGGTTTGGGAAAGGACTGGCCAAAGGGGAGTGTGGAGAAATCTGGCTCAGGCACATAGCAGTGGGAGGCTGTGTGGCAAGGAGAGAACAGTGAGGACTCGCAAGTTCTCTGCCTTGTCTTCAGCACATGCAGTCTGATACAGGGCCAGCTGGCAAGCCGTTTTGTATTCCAGCTGCCAGGTATAAGGAAAAACAGGGAGCATTGTTGCTACCAGCCCCAACCCCCTCCCTGGGCCCTTATGGAGCCAGGGTGGAGGATTTGGGTTTGCCCACTTTTTACTCAGGACTTAAGGGGGTTTCTCTATGGTGAGGAGTGTGAGGCCAGGTGTGGAAGGTGGGATTGGTAGCACGGGCTGGGGCCTGTGGGGAGGCGCAGGACCGAGCTGAGGCTGTGGGGTGGCCAGGCCCAGCGCCGGGCGGTGCCTGACCCCAGCACCCCCCGGGCAGGGGCTGCAGTGTCCCCCGGCCCCACGAGGCTGCGGGATATTCCGTTCACCTGCGCATCCCTGTGGCACCGTGGCTGTGCCCGCCTGTCGGGACCTGGCGCTTTACAGAGGTTGTGGTGCTGGGAGAGCGGCCCGGGGGCCAGGACGGGTGTGCGGGGAGTTCTGGGCACTGTGGCTGGACAGGGAAGCGGCTTTGGTGTGCCAAAAGTGTCACCAAAGGCTGGCCCGATGTAAGAAGGGATTTTGTTTGGGTCACTGGGGAGATGAGTGATTTTGCAAAGAATTTGGTGGCTGTGGAGGGTGAGAGCCCACAGGCAGCGGGAGCAGGGGCTGGAGAGGTGGCCGAGTGGGCCCTTGCAGGAATTGGCTAGAAAGGCACCTCAGGATATGAAAGATATGAAAGGAGGGATGAGAACAAGGTAAAGGTACAGGCAAGGATTACGCAACAGATTTTACAACCCCTGACGGGAAAAAGCGCAGGGAGCCCAGGAGCAAAGGAAGGGGGCGGCCGCCAGGACAGCGATTGGGAAGGCATCAGTGTGCCGTTTGTAAAAAAGAGCACTGGAAATGGATTGTGAAGGGTGTCGGATCTGCTGTTGTACCAGGGCTCACCACACTGCAGCCCTTGCTGAACCCTGAAGTGTGTTTCCTAGCAGGGCACGGGAACTCGTAAGTCTGTCTGATTGGAATTATCGCCAAGGGGGAGCAGTTGTCCAGATGCTCTTTTGCTAAGTGGGAAAGACGAGCCAAGTTTGCATTTTATTCAGCCACTGCCGGTGACCTGTGTGTAGTGTCGTGGATGGGAATTCCACAACCGTGGGCGGTTAACGCTTCACCAGCTGCCCTTTGCCCCATTCCCTCCAAACACATTGCACAGGGCTTGGGAGAGGCCAGGAACAATGAAGACATGGGCACGTCACGTTGGCTTGTGGCCCACTGAAGCTGTTTTTATGCTTTTTTCTCTGTTTAGCTAGTATTCCATCACTTTGGGGTCTTGGTTAAAACTCAGTTTAAGATTCTTGCACTGACCTGTGTGCAGCGGAAATGAAAGGGCTACCACTGATGCCAGGGTGAGTTCTCTGGCTTGCTCAGATCCTGCTGCTGAGGAGCCAGCGCCTTGAGAAGAGGATGGATGGATGGACCAGGCTGGGAGGGAAGCTGGGGGAGAGTCTGCTCCGCATCCCTGCCCCTGCCAGCCTGATTATGATGTGCTGCTGCGGGGTGCTGCACGCTGCTCCTCCCTGAGAGAAGAGGGTGCAGAACCTCGGGGGCTGCTTGAGGTCACCCTGCTAGGAGTAACTTGAGGTCATTGGAGTCCCTGGTAGGGGTTACTTGAGGTCATTTGGGGTTTGTCAAGGTCATTGGAGTCCCTGCTAGGGATTATTTGAGGTCACTGGAGTCCCTGACCAGGTTTACTTGAGGTCATTTGGGCTTACTTGTGATCATTGGTGTCCCTGACCGGGATTACTTTAGGTCATTTGGGGTTTCTCGAGGTCATCGGAGTCTTTTTTAATTGATCCAGGGGTTGCTTGAGGCCATTTGGGGTTACTTGAGGTCGTTGGGACACCTTTATCAACCTAGAAGTGAGACAACGCACACTTGGGAGCTAAGCTCAGCGTGGGAGGTGGTGGACAAGGGGACCTTTCTTTGGAGGCCCCGGGGGCAGTTCTGGGCAATGCCCCCGAAAGCCGCCCACGCGGGGTGGCTTGGGGTGACTTTATGATGTGTATCCCATATCGCTGCCCTATGCCCAGAAATTAATTTTTGTGCTTTTTCCAATCAGTTTGCAGCTTGTTCAAGGTCACAGAGAGAGAGAGAGAGACTTTTTTTCAGCTGCAGCAGGAGAGTGAGAGGGCAGGGAAGCACCCAGCTTGCTTTCCTTTCCAGCCAGCTTTCGGCAGGTTTTTTTCCTCAGCTCCTTTTCCTTCGGAGAGTTGAACTTTTATTTACCTGGGACTTCATTTTTTTGCCCTTTTCTCTCTGCTGGACAGTTTCAACATCAGAATACATCGGGAGGAATTTCCACCAAGGCCTTGGCCCTGGAAGAAGGCCCACCACGACCCAGCTCCAAGGAGGGAGAGGGAGATCTACGGAAGGACTCTGAATTTTCCCAGGTTTTCTCTCAGCAGATCAAGAGGTTTTATTATTTAGCATCATTATCCTTTTCCTGTGTGTTTGTTAAATAAATAGTTTTTATCTCTTTGTCTTTCCTTTGAGGATAATTTATTTTTTCCCAAACCTGGTGGGGGAGGGGTGGTTGTAGCCTGCCTTCTCTCAGAGGATGTATTTCCAAATTTGACCAAACTGGAACACGGGGTGAGGACAGCTTGTGTAAGTTCAGCCAATTAGCCTAACTGACCAAAAGCACCAATCAGGAGGATGAAAGGGGATTCAATTCCCTCCCCCCCAGGTCGAGCCCCTTCTCTGGAGCCTGCCCTTGGTTCTCACTGCACTTCGTGAAAATGAAACCCAAAGAGCTGCTCTCAGCCCTGGTAGCCAGGAGGAACCCAGGCAGCACAGGGGCCCTGGAGCGTGTTTTCTCTCTCTGCCTGGGGAAAGGGCACGGAAAACTACTGGGAAAAGGAGCCGATAGCACAGCAGGGCACAGAGCTACAACTGTGTGTGCAGAGAATGCAGAGAACGTTGGAAAGGGAAAGGAAAAAGGGAAAACAAACACAGCACCAATTGGAGTCCCTGTGGGGGTTACCTGAGGTCATTGGAGGCTGTGTTAATTGATCCAGGGGTTACCTGAGGTCGTTTGAGGCCCTGACCGGGGTTACTTGAGGTCATTGGGGTCACTTGAGGTCATTTGAGGCCCTGACTGGGGTTACTTGGGGTCATTGGGGTCACTTGAGGTCACAGGGGTTACTTGAGGTCATTTGAGAATTTTTCGTTTGATCCGGGGTTACTTGAGGTCGTTTGAGGCCCTGATCCAGGGGTTACTTGAGGTCATTGGGGTCACTTGAGGTCATTTGCAGCCCTGACCGGGGTTACTTGAGGTCATTGGGGTCACTTGAGGTCATTTGAGGCCCTGACCGGGGTTACTTGAGGTCATTGGGGTCAGTTGAGGTCACAGGGGTTACTTGAGGTCATTTGAGATTTTTTCGTTTGATCCAGGGTTACTTGAGGTCGTTTGAGGCCCCGATTCAGGGGTTACTTGAGGTCATTGGGGTCACTTGAGGTCATTTGAGGCCCTGACCGGGGTTACTTGAGGTCATTGGGGTCACTTGAGGTCATTTGAGGCCCTGACTGGGGTTACTTGGGGTCATTGGGGTCACTTGAGGTCACAGGGGTTACCTGAGGTCATTTGAGAATTTTTCGTTTGATCCGGGGTTACTTGAGGTCATTTGAGGCCCCGATTCAGGGGTTACTTGAGGTCATTGGGGTCACTTGAGGTCATTTGAGGCCCTCTCCGGGGTTACTTGAGGTCATTGGGGTCACTTGAGGTCATTTGAGGCCCTGACTGGGGTTACTTGAGGTCATTGGGGTCACTTGAGGTCATTTGAGTCTTTCCTTATTGCTCTAGGGGTTACTTGAGGTCATTGGAATATTTTTTATTGATCATGGGATTATTTGAGGCCATTTGAGGCCTTTAGCAGCGTTACTTGAGGTTACAAGGGTGTTTGAGGTCATTGGAGGCTTTTTAAATACATCCAGGGGTTGCTTGAGGTCCTTTGGGCTGACTTGGTCAGGAAGCCCAGTTAGCACAGGCGCTGCCTTTGGACTTTGCTGTCCAGAACATCCACCCAGGACTGCAGAGACAGCAGAGGCAGCAGCCAGGACAGCTGGGCACACGTGGACCCAGCACATTCATGTGAAGGTCTCCAAGCCTGGAGATTTGGCCTTCCCAGCTGGAAGAAAGGGATTGCTGGGCTAACATGAGCCACCTGTGCCTGCTTTATTGTCTGTGTTCCCTTGCTGCCCCTGCTGCAGGGAGCAGCCCTGGAACAGCCAGGAGGGGCTGTTCCCACTGTTCCAGCTTGTTAAAAAGGGCTAAGGCAACAATAACTAGGGCTTGTGAAGACAAATGGAGAAATGAGAAGAGGAGGGGTTGAGAGGAAAGATGTGTGCTGATGTCCTCACAAACAATTCGGGGTGAAGCCGAGGGTGTGAACATCTTTGCAATGGGTCTGACTGTCTGCACTGCCTTTGGTGCAGAGCCCAGGGAGCCTGGCTCCTGAAACACACAGGGGTCTGCACGAGCCTGAACTGTGGGGGAAAATGCCAGGTTCAAGGGGTGTGGGCTAGGCAGCTCGGGAAGGCTGCACCTTCCTGGTACCTCAGCAGTGGGGAAGGGAAGAGGGCACCGTGCGGCCGGGAGTTTGGGATAAAGGGAGGCTGCGCGCTCTGGTACCTGGAGAGAGAAACCCGCGGGCTGTGCCCTGGTGGCCCCTCTCCTTGACTCTAATAAAGTTGCAGGGCTCCTCTGTCTCCTTTTTGGACAGAAACCCCAGGCACTGGTGGATTTTCCTGACAAGTCTGTGCCTTTATTTCAAATACACAGCAAGATGGCAGCTGGACACATTTGTTTCCAAAGTCACCTTGTCCTGCAACCACCAAACATGAAAGCATACAATAGCATCAGGCTACTACACCCGAGATTGACCCACGATATTTATTCAGCTCTTTCAATCAGCCCAGGGAGGCTGAAGGCTCTGCCAGTTGTGCCTGTGAGCACAGAGCACCAGGGCAGCTTCCACCCTGCCCTCCTCCAGGAGAGCAGAGCTGCAGCATGCCAGAACCTTTTTAGTCACATTTTAGTCAACATTTTAGTCACCCCTGGCCCATCCACAGCAAGTGACAGCCTCAGCCCAGGCCTTTCCTTGCCAGAGAAAAGTGCAGTCTGGAGTGATTATTCCCACCCTCTTTCCTCCACCACAGAGTGTGACCAAGCTCTTCCTCCAGGGCCCTCCTGGACCCCCCTTCCCTAAAAGGCCTTGCTGCTCTACTCGTGTTCCTGAGCAGCCTCTCCTCACCTGTCTCACAGAAGGACACGTTCAGCCATCCAAATAAGCTCCAAGAATCCCCTCAGACACTCGGGGTTCCTGGAGACAGGATCTGGCTGGATATAACCCAGCCTTGGGCACAGGGATGTGTCCCAGCTCCTCCATCACTCCCCTCAAGCCAAACTTTGCCTGTTACCCTCAGAAAACTCATCAACAGCAGCAGTTCAGTTTAAAATTCAACTGCAGGGTTTTTTGCTGAACTCTTACAGCTCCATTCTCCTGCTCCCGCTCCCAAACTGCAGCTCCCGAGTCAGTTCAGAGCATCTGAGCAGGGGAAGGAAGAGGAAAAACTCTGCATCCCTTAGCAGGCACAAATGCACCCATTCAGTGCCAAATGCCTTCCTTGCACACAGAGACAAAACATCCACTAATCCTCTAAATGGGCTTTTCCCCACCAGAATCCACAATGTGGGATTTCAGTTTGGCTCAGCAGGAGGAGGCAACCCCTGAGTTACCTCTCCTGCAGATCAGCTCCTCCTGAGATATTTGTTCCTGCACCACACTCAGATGTGATAGTGCCACAGACTCCTGAGAGCCTAAAATGCTCCATCACACCACCAGCAATCCCCATTTGTGCCACTCAAACCCCGGATGTGCCAGCACCACCCAGCCTGGCTCTACCCTCGGAATCAGGGTTGGATTCCCAGCCCACACACGAGCACTGGGTTGTCTGAGCTCAGAGACTTTGTTTGGGCTCCTCTTGTGATCAACTGGTAAAAGAGAGAAATGGGGCAATATGTAGTCATCAGGTGTTAATGTCAGACATAAAAAGCTCAGGTTTTCTTTGAAATTGATGTTAAATGCTCAAATAAAGCAGTTTTATCTTTCCACTCTTTGAAAATGAAGTTACCAGTGCAAATGGCACACCCAGTTCCAATGTGATTCCTAGATGGGCCCACTGATAGTGGAAGCATTCAGGAGCCTCTAATTAATGTTATAGAAAACTGTACTTAATTACTTCTTAAGCACTTACATCTGCATGGTTGCATTACACTGAATCCATCATCATTTAAATCCATTACCTACACATAAATATGTATCAAATGTGCATTGTAAATATCTCCATCCTCTGCTTTGTTAATCACAAATGTCATGTCTAAATTACTCCAAAACCTGCAATTCTGGCTTACTCACCAAATAGTTCCATATTAAACAAAATATGCCTTATAGGATCAAAATATAATAAAATAGGAGGTGGAGGTCCTCAGGGTAGAGGAAATTATTACCAAAGACACCAGAATGACTCCACTGAAATCAGCTGTAAGTGACAAACTTCGTAAGACAACAGAAAAAATATATGGCTTAGTGCTGGAAAACCTGTTTATGACTGTTTTCTTCAATTTTCATCTAGAATTAGTAAGTGCTGATTCGACTGCTCAAGTGATAAGCTGGACACATCACACCTGTTTTGTGGTGCCTAGAAAATTCCCACTGCAAGATCTGAGCTGGCTGTCCTCAATGCAAATGCTCATGAGTGAATACATGTAATGAATTTCTGTGGAGCACTGCACTGTCTCATCTAAGTTCATCTGAAGCCAAGTTAATAAAAGGCTTCTTTAATTACAGGCACCTTTCCATGCTCCCTTTCAGACTGAGCAGTCAAATGAGCACACAGAGACATTGCTCTCCTCAGCCCCAGCAGCCATTACAGCCTTGCCACAGCACCAGCCACAGGCACAGAAAGGCTCAGGCTGAGCCCTGGGCCACGAAATGACCCCTTAAATGCTGCCATCCATCCCTGCTGGGTAAAGAACCAGAAAAACCCTTCTGAGCTGGACCTGCTTTGGGCACTTATCAACGCCACGGACACCGTCAAATGCAGATTCCAAGGTTTTCAGCTGGGAATAATAAAATGCCCAGCTGCAAACACTCTTGGATCCTGCAGGATGGACAGACAGGATCAGGCTGCTCCAGCTGCATTCCCAAATCGGCCTGGCAAGCACAAAACAGCCAGAGCAAGGCTAGGGCTTTGCAGAGGAGTAGGTGCTGCCTGCAGAGCAGGAGAAGCCATGGAAGATGAGGGGTAGCAAACAGCAGGAAGCCAATACTCTCACGGCACATTTTGGGGAAGTGGTTAAAAATCTGACTGTTCTGGGCCCTGCAGAGGAGATGAGGAGGATGCACCAGCTCCACAAGCACCAGAGAATGCCAAGGACAATCCCAGAGGCCTCTGCTGGGGTAGCACGAACATCCCTGTGCAGGACTGGCAGCAGGATTGCTGCAGGCTTCTCCGTTCACTGAGCCGTGCTGCCAGCCCCACGCTTCCCCCCAGAACACTCCTTACAGTCACTCCACTCCAGAGGGAAATGCCCTGCTCCCTTTGCACCTCGGGGGTCTGGGAAGGGCTGTGGGATATTGCACAGCAGCTCCTTCCCTCCAGCCCAGCACAGGCTGTTCATCTTCCCTGAGAGCCTCCTGACTGCCGCTGTCCCCACGCCTTTCCTCATTCCCAAATAAATGGGGACTGTGCTCTAACCAAACACCCGTGTAAGAACAGTTCCTGCCAGGCTGTTAGAGAGCAGATATCCCATCAACAGTAAACAGCAAGGAACAAAATTACTCCTCCATTACAGGCTTGAAAGTAAATTAAGGAGTCAATCAGCACATGTCAAATAGGAAGATCACAGGATGTCCCATCCCTGGCAGTGTCCAAGGCCAGCTTGGGCAGGGCTTGGAGCAGCCTGGGACAGTGGAAGGTGTCCGAGCCCATGGCAGGGGCTGGAACGAGATGATCCCTAAGGTCCTGTGCAGCCCAGAGCACTCCCTGGCTCCGTGGCCACGGGCAGCCCCTACACATAGGCATGGACACCCAGGGCCAGCCCTCCCAGGATTGACACAGCCAACACAGAATAATGGAACCACCATGGCATGGCCCTGCAGCCCCGTGGCTGCCACTCAAACAGCAAAGGAAGAGCTCCCAGCCCCAGCAGAACCAATAAACAGGCACTTCAGTAATACTCCAGCAGGTAAACACAAGCGTGGTGCAAACAGCAGGGCTGATTTCTCTCAGAGACTGCTGAAGTTCTAATTTACAGGACATGGAAAATAATTAGCAGAGCAAATATAATTTAACCACGTTGTTGATTAATTTACAAACCCATTAAAGCTCCCATATAAATTCATGGTGGGATTGTATCTGAGCCAAGGATTCAGTATTTGTACATTCTTGGAAGGATTAAATTTAAGTGCCTTATCTTGCTCAAAACCATTTTTGGAAGGAAATGAGGGGAAATCTTAATTAATGTTGTGAATTGCATCTGCTTGTTTATAATTAAAACACAGGAAAGGGGCAAGTGATGAATCTCATTATTCGTTCTCCTCTCTATTCAAACATGTCATTTCATCATGGGGAAATATCAAAAATGCCTGTGAGTAGCTAACCACAGCTCACTGTCAGCCACAGGATCCTAACAGTGTGTTAGAAAACAAATATGTCCAGGCAAAATCTAGCCTTTCCTTTCCTCCTTCCCTTGCCTTCCCTGTCCCACTACATTAAGGAATTAATACCCCTGAAGTCAGTGGTCCAACTTCTCTGTACAACCTACGTGTTTTCCTGCTCTGTGCTCCCAGCTCTGCCCTCCTCCCCTTCCTGCTCCCCAGAGCAGGTGAGAGCTGCAGCACTTTTATTCTCTATATTTGGACCTAAAATGTCCTAAAAATATGGGCCTAGAGCAACTCCAGCTCTGCCTGGGCAGAGAATACACAACATTTCAGGGCTGCTTTGGTGTGTGTTGGCTCCAAACAGGTCCCCATGGTCAGGACATTCTGTTCCCTGCCCCTTTGGCACTTTGTATTCCGGTTAATCCCCTCCTGTGGGAGCAAGAAGGGATTGTTCCTCACCCTCCTCATGGCTCTCCTTCCCCTGCTGCTCTCTTTGGGGAGGAGATAACCCTGTCACAGCCCCCTTTCTCACAGCTCCCCTGGGAATCCACAACCCCACTTAAATCCCACCTATCAAACAGGTGACAAAGTGATGATGCCCCCCTTGGATCAACACGTGGTGCAGGAAATTCAATTTCCCTGGTTTTACCTTCTGTGTGTTTTGTGAGGTGCTAACGCAGGACATTTTCCAGGCTTGGAACAGGGACCCTGTTCCAAAGTAGGATTTCTGTAGGCACAGTGGCTAAAGAGCTTCAGAGGCTGCAACTCCCTGAAGCCTCAGAGCTGCAGCCTCAGATGGATACAGACACTGCCTGAGCTGATCTGATTAAAAGTTTCACATCTGTGGACAAAACCAATCATTTGTGGCCCTTCTGCCCCAACCTACTGGAGGTCACAACACCATGTTACATCTCATTTCCTTTTCTAACAGCTCCCCAGGGTTTGGCATTCAGCCTTCCTGACATTCTTGCTGTGAAGGGCTGCCCATCCTGAAGGGCCCTCCCAGCACTTCCACAAGTGTGACACGGACAGTTCATTGAAGATAAGAACCACTGGCAAGGCTGCCCTTCTGTTACAGCCCCAGTGCCTCGGTGGCTGCAGCAGGATTTCACAGGTGGGAATTAGAGCAAAACTTCCTATTTACCTGCTTGCCAAGAGCCTGTACTGGGATTTCAGCAGAGGAAATGCTGACTGGGCAGAGAACGGAGGGAGAGCCCCTGTGCTCAGGTGAGACCCCACCTGCAGAGCTGCCCCAGCCCTGGGGCCAGCAGCACAAGGACCTGGAGCTGCTGGAGAGAGTCCAGAGGAGGCCCCAGAGCTGTTCCAGGGCTGGACCCCCTCTGCTCTGGAGCCAGCCTGGGAGAGCTGGGAATGTTCACCTGGAGAGGAGAAGCTCCAGGGAGAGCTCAGAGCCCCTTGCAGGGCCTAAAGGGGCTCCAGGAGAGCTGGAGAGGGACTGGGGACAAGGCATGGAGGGACAGGACACAGGGAATGGCTTCCCACTGAATAAAGGTAGACTTAGAATGGATGCTAAGGAAGGAATCCTTCCCTGGGAGGGTGGAGTGGCACAGCTTGCCCAGAGAAGCCTCTGTTACCTGTCCAAGCCCTCTGCTGAGAAAGCTTCTCCCTGCCTCCTTCCCTGCTCTGCCCCCAGGTGTGGAACCCCTCCAGTGGGAGGGCACAGCAGCTCCAGGGCAGTGCAGGTTCACATGTGGGACCATTCCGAGAGCTCAGCCCTGACAGGGGGAGCTCTGCTTTTATCTGAGACACGAGAGCCCTCCCTCAGCCCCCAGATGAGGAGCACACCTGCAGCAGGGATCCAAGGCAGCCTCTGACTGCTCCTGGGAGGGCTCACACAGCCACAGCTGTTCCTGGCATCCCCTGAGCCCAGGGAAACACGCAATGTCCTGGGCTGGAAGGCCCCACAGGGATCACCGAGTCCGGCTCAGGGCCCTGCACAGCCACCCCAACAAGGCCACCCTGTCCCTGGGAGCGCTGTCTCACAGGAAACACAAGGGAATTGTCCCACAGCTCCTCTGCCCTGACGTGCTGCTCCTCAAGCACTGCAGCAGTTCGCTGCCAGCAGCAGTGAGAGCATTCCTCCTCCTGGCAACGCTGACCAATTCCACTCCAATGACTTGAAAAACTCCTGCCCCTAAAATCACTCTCCTCAGCAGATTTAAACAAAACCAAATTTACCTTTTGGTCAAATGCCTTAGACAAATCAGGAGTGTTGGCTTCTATCATGAAATTAAAGATTAAATGGGTAATGGCTGGGAAACAGCTCACATCCATGGCAAACTCTCATCTACCTTGTTTTTTGCATTTCCACATTTGTATAATAAAATAATTTTTATATTCCTGTTTTCTATAAAATACTGATATCAATAAATCTATGACACAGGTGTCATTAACCCCCAGTTTCCCCTCTGTAGGGAAGCAGGGACAGGGAATTGCTCTTGTGAAAAACCAGGCCAGGTCAAGTTCCTTCCCTTGGTGGCTTCTGCAGCGTCGTCCTCGCTCAGTGACAGAGTTTTTTGTGCAGCTCCAAGGAGAACAAACACAGGGATGTGCTGGAGAGGGGTGGAGGGGATGAGGAGCATGGGGAGGAAAAGCAGAGCCCTTCACTTCCAACCCCTTCTCTTCCCTCCCCTGCAGTGTGCCAAACAATCTGTATCTCAGTATTTTGTTCTGAAGCTGTGTTGCCTCTTACCTTGTTACACCGTGGTTTTGTACTTGATCTTAATCTTCCTCTGTTTAGCTGGTACCAGCCTCCGGCCTCCTCGCATTTAAGGATTTTCTGTCTGCAGAAATTTCCCATTAGGAGTAGGGAAAACCAAAGTGTTTCTGTGGAGAAATCATCACATAGGATCCCACGTTACACGGAGGGGGAAAAAAGAAAAGATAAGGCCATTTTAGCATGAATTCATTTTCCTAAAGCTTAAAGAAAGATCACATCATTTATTTTTTGCTTAATGCTGTTTCCCATAGGATGCAGGCACGATGGAGGCAGTGCAGTGAAATTACAGCCATTTACAATCCTGCAGCACAGCAGACTCCAGGCTCTCTCCAGAGCGTGCCTCCAGCTCCCACCAACAGCTCTGGAGTCCTCTGGAGGGAACATTCACTTCATAATTTCACCACAAACCCGAGAGTCAACATCAGCTCTAGTGCTGCTAAATTATTCCCCCCTCACAAAAGCAGCTGTGAAAGAACATTATCATTACAGATCTCAAACAAGCTTTCCTTTGGTTGTTGTTACAAATTCTCATTTACGACTGTTGATGAATATTAATTCTCATTATCCCAAAATACCACCGAAGGTGCGTTCAGTCACGAATTCCTCATAAAGATAATCAGGATTTCATACTTGCAGCCTTCCAGGACCTACAAGTCAAATGGAGAGAGATTGTTTACAGGGGCTTGGAGTAGCAGGACACAGGGAATGGCTGCAAAATGAAAGAGAGTGGGTTTAGATGGGATTTGGGGAAGGAATTGCTCCCTGGGAGGGTGGACAGGCCCTGGCACAGGGTGCCCAGAGCAGCTGTGGCTGCCCCTGGATCCCTGGCAGTGCCCAAGGCCAGGTTGGAGCAGCCTGGGACAGTGGAAGGTGTCCCTGCCCATGGCAGGGGCAGGAATGGGATGAGCTTCCAGGTCCCCTCCAACCCAAACCACGTTTCTATTTGAGCAAAGACAGCCAGTGTTGCACTGATTCATCTGCAAAAGCTCTGCAAAATATTTACCGTGACTGATGAATCCTTGGGCTTGTATTTCCAGGAATTTGGCCTCAGCTTTCCTGGTTTCATCGTTTCCCAGAGACCTCCTCCCACTCAGCCACCCTCACACCAGGCTGCCTCAGCTTTTCTAAACCCAGGCAGCAAATGAAGGCACCGGGGTCAGGCAGAGCTGGGAGAGAAACAAAATGTGCTCTAATGAATTCTGCCTGGCCGTTTCTTAATTCTCCTCCTGCAAAGCACCCAAACAAACCCACTCAGGATGTTGGCTTCCAAGCAGTGCAGGCTGAGGGCTTAATTAGCCCAGAGCTCCCCAGATCGATCAGCACTGCAGTTAGAACCCAAGAAAGGAGGCAGGAATGGCCCTCGGATCTCTCAGTGTGCCCTGGAACAAAGGAGATGCTGAACACCTGAGTTCAGGTGATAACATGATCCTTCTTTTAAAAGCGTGATGAAAACTGTCACTGCTGGCCTCGGGTCTCTTTGATCTGCTGGAGTGGGGCCCTCCTGGAGAGCAGCAGGGACACCAAACCCCTCAGGCACCCTGGGGCTGAGCTGTAGCATCACATCCTCACCCTTCTGGGGCTGCTTCTGGGAAAGGTGGAACATCTTGGCACACGGGGTCACAGCTGCCTTTGGATGAAAAATAAATGGGAAAGCCTCAGGAGCAGGTGAATGGCTGCAGCCACGGGTGTAAAGGATGCTGCCATAGGAATTCTCTCTGGAAGCCATCCCCTCCCAGAAGATGAGACTCGCAAAGTGTCTCAAAAGAGGCGCCTGCTCTGTTTGTCTGTCCTGGCTCCTCCTGGCTGGGCTCCTCAGGGAACCCTTGGCAATGCAGCTGTCTGATGGCAGTGCTGTCTGTCCTCCTGCTTTCCCAGAGCACCAACTATCCTCTCTCTGCTGCCTTGGACAGCAGCATCCTCTCCCTGCTCTGTTTTGCATTGAGGCCCCCATGGCTCGGGAAGAGCCACTTAGTGCTGGGAAATGAAGGGAAATCTGTGCCTGGAGCTCGTGCAGCTGCTGATCCGATGTGAGAGGCTGGAATCATTGCAAATCATTTCAAAGCAGGGAATCAGCCAGTCCTGCTTTCCTGGAGGCTGAGGTGAGGCACTGCTTTCCCTCAGCTCCTCCTGGCCCTGGGACAGGGTTTGTGCAGCACCTCCAGCCCCCAGTTGGCCAAGTAAAATCAGGGGCTGCTCCGTGCATCCTCTGAGGAACAGCTCCCCTAAAGCTGCCCCTTTGTGCCAGCAGCACTCCCTGCACAAGGGGGTCAGAGTTGTCTTTCTGCTCAATGCAAAGTTTGTCACGGGAGGATTCTGGCTGAGATTGATCAGATCTGAGATTTGTCATATCTGAGCTAAGCCTCTGGTCTGCCAGTGACACCCTGTGCCAGGTTTCCTTCCCTTCAGTGTCCAGCTGGGAACGGCCAAAGCAGCACCTCTTTTCCTCACAGTGAGAATAAGCACCTCTCTTGAGGGAGAGAAGGTTGTGAAGTGCAGAAATCTGATAGCAGAACCAAGAGGTTCATTTCAAAAGGAAAAAAAAACCAAAAGAAGGAATTAAAAAGGTGCTTACAGTAAACATCCAAGGAAAATGCCCAAGTTCTCCCTCATCCTATCTCCTCCAGGCTTCTTTCCCAGCCTCCCGGCAGCCAGGTTTCCCTGCTGCACCGAAGGCAGCAGCGCAGCTCCAGGCAATGCAGATGGAATGATTGTGAATTGTGTGCCCATCAATAGACTCCTGATGAGCAATTTTTCTTCCATTCATGCCTGCAGTGATTAAGAAACATCCAACTGTTTCTTTTTTTTTTTAGGAAGAAACCTTTTTAAATCATTTTTTTCCTCTTCGGCTGGAAAACGGACGTGTCTGGGTTGGCCTGAGCTCTGCTGTGGCCACACAAGGAGCCGGAGGGGCTGTGAACGCAGCCCTGAGCGTCTCCTGTGCCTTCCTTGGGGATCCCTGCAGGACAATTCCTGGGTTTATCTCCTGCTCGGGGCTGGGCTGGGGCTGAGCCTGCTCAGCATCTCCAAAGCTCAGCTCCTGGTGGATGGGTTCTGCCATTCTCTGGACTGGTGGCAGCTTTAGCTCCACAGCCCAGGCTCTCCCATTTAGTGGGGAGCTGCTGCCCCTCTAAATATATTTGCTAAGGCAGGTTTTGAGTGGTTGTGTCAACACTCCCGTGGTACCAAATCCTCTTCTAACACCCCCTTTTCACTGCCAGCGAGTCAGGGATGACTTTATTCCCGGCCAGTGTTTTTGTGTGTGGCTGACAAAATTCCAGCCTCCACATGGACACTGATACAGAACTTTTTCACTTATTTATGGATTTTTAGCAAAAAAGAAGAAATTCTTGCTCATTGGTTCTAGATTACATAATTCTCTTTCAATATTCTATCCTCTATTGGTTATTATTTCTCACTTCTCATGCTAATTAGTCTGTATTTTTAGTATCTTTTTCCTCCACTTTCCAAGACATCTACTGAGTCTTTTTTAGCCTCTCCTTTATCTTCTGCTTTCTGCAAAATGTCCTTGTGGTCCATAAATTCTGCGTTCCAGATGTCCAACCTCACCAATCCATCTTCCTCTCCCAGGCTTTGTTCATCAGAGCACATCAGAGTTAGTTTATCAAAAGTCAAAGTTTCAGTCATTTTCCCCAGCTGTGTTCCCACAAAAGTAGCTTATGACAACTTTGCTGAGATTAATCTAAGAATAACACCCTGTTTATAATTTATATATGTGCTGGTTATGATTAATTAAAACAAGGATTTTAAAGGGTAATTAAAACCATTACCTACAATTATTTAAAAGCTCTCTCGTTTCCGGCACGCTCAGACCTCCCGCGTTGTGTCAGCTCAGGACTCCAGAGGTGGCACAGGAGCTGCCAGCAGATCGCAGCCTGGGATTCTCCTCCCCTGTTCCTGCGCATCCGCAGCTCACAGAGCCAGGGTGCCACCAGGAGCACCGACGTGGAACCGCCTCTGCCAGAGCAGACAGGGAATTCCAAAGGGCGCAGAGCTGCTGGGCACACCCAGCCCCTTTCCCAGGGAATTGCAGGACACAAACACAATCCAGGCCCCGCTTTGCCTGAGGGCGCGGCGGGTCCCCGTGGGCTGAGCTGCAGCCAGTGCCTCTGTGTCCACCGGCTTTCCTCTGCAAAATGGGGAACTTAACCCCAGGACTGGGATGCACAAACGGGTCACAGTGAAATCAGGAATTTCCCTAAGCCCCAAGCCAGACAAAATCCCCCACCATGCTGGAGAAAAGGTGTATTTGTTGGAATGTAACTCACACAACCTAAAGATCTTCTGGTGTTTTGTCTTTCAAGGAGAAAATGAAGCTGTTTGCCCTCTGCACTGGAGGGACCTGCACACCCCAGTCCCAGGCAGGGTGAACACCACCTCACTTCAGCAGGGTAGATTTATTTGTGCTCCCTGTGAAGTCTGAGTGGGAAGAGCTTTCCCCAGCCACGGGCGGGCAAACTGAGCTACCAGTGTCCTTTGATTTTGGTTTACTCCTGTTCAAATCGAGGCTGTCGGGGATGCACTGAGCCTTCTGCCTTCTGTGGTGTTTCCCAGCTCCTGTCTCGATGGTCTGACAGCAGTTTTCACAGGAACTGGTGCAAAACCTCCTCATTCCCTTAAATCCATTGCTGCTTCTGGAAGGGCTCTTCTGCTGTCACCAAAACAAGAGAGCCACCAGCAAAGATGGCCGTGGTGGGTTTTATCACCCTGTGCTTGAGCACAGGCGTGTGTACCTGCATCTCTCAGCATTTCTGGGCGCTGTGCTAACAGTCCCTCCAGGCCCAAACTCAGCTGAATTTCATTAGATCAGCAAAGTGGCAAAGTGACACTGTCCCTTTGCACCTGCGCTTTTCAGAAACATGCACGATGTCCCAAGGATGTTCAGTCAATAACCTGCAGGTGAGGCTGGCTCTGGCTGCTTGGACAGCGATGGAGGAGTCCGAGGAAGAAAATGCTCCCTCAAAACCAGACACCAGAGGTGAGCGATGCAGCCCTCAGCTTGGGGGGACTGTTGTTACCTCCAAACGATGCCAGTTCCTTACGAGGCAGAGAAAAGCCCTTTCCCTCCTGAAAAGAAACATCATTAAACATGGGGACAGCCCTTCCTCACCTCTTCCTGATTTCCTTGCCTTCAGGACTGGAGAGCAGGAATCCAAGAGGAAGTTCAATCGATGTGCTGTGCCTCCCCAAAAAGATCTGTTCCAGAGTCCAGGTGTAACTGCAGGTATTGCTAGCAGGAGGATGTCTGGCAGGTTCAAGCTATTCAGCCTAAATAAAACAGCCCTAACTCTCCCACAACTGAATACAACTGCTCTGTGGGGCTTCCTTTTCATTCCTCTCCACTCCCCAACCACATTTTCCCCATGCCCACCCTCTCACCCCAATCCTAAGTCTCCACACTGATGTTCCTGGCCTTCCCCTGCTCCTGCGCCCCAGCACAGCAGCATCGTTCTGGGCCACCTACAGAAGCGATGCCAATAATTCTTTCCCTGCGCTGCCTGGAAATCCGGTCCTGAGCTCCCTGGGGCAGTGCAGAGAGCTGAGCCCACAGCTCCAATGTGTCTGTACCACACTGGGGGAATCTTCCCACACTCAGCTACTGCGACTTTTATCACCACACTCTCTTTTTTATTATACCTTTAACAACAGATCTGCCTCTGCCTTTTACACAGGAGACGGGCAAGGAAGGGCCATTTAAAAATCTCTTCATTACCAGCTGCTCATTTTCTCGTGTTTCGTGAGGGTTAGAGGGGGCAGAGGATTGGATTTCCTTATCTTTTCAAGTAACTGTTCTGTTACAGCACCGTTTTTTTGATGGGAGCACCTGCTGGACGTTTTAAGGTTGGACACTGGGATCTGACAGTGAAAAAATGCGAGGTGCACCCAGCTGAGAAGGAAGGCGCACAGCCCCAGGGTGTGGTGTGCTCATGGAAGGCTGCGAGGCGGAGGGAAATGGAGCATCTGTGTGTGTCCCGGCACATCCTTGTGTGCGAGAAGTGCGTCAGGCTCTGCGAGAATCTAAGTGTTGGTGCACAGCTCAAAAGGCCGTGCAGAGCACCACGGGCTGTGTGCAGTTTGCAGGCTGCAAAGGAAAGAAAATCGTCATTTGGTTGTGGAGTGAATACAGGTTTCCAAATATCAGGCGCAAGGTCTGAGCAAACGTTTTGTCCTCGTTTATCTCTCTGCAAGATGTAGCTGGAAACTTTTCAAGTGATCACTCCTAAGGGGGAAGGTCAGCGAAGCTTTCCGTGCTGGCCCATTTTCCTTGTCGAGTTTTCAGCCGGGAGCAATTTGGTTTAGCTTCGCACTCCGCGATTCCGGGAATGTTACGGTCCGCGTCGCCGAGAAGGGCAGTAGGCAGCGCAGCGGCGTGTTCGCTGTGGTTACAAGGGGACGCTGCAGACCAGCAGCGGATCTGGCTTTTAGTACCTTTTCTAAAGGTGGGAAGAGCTGCCGGAATGGGAAGGTTCGGAACTGAAACCCCCTCCATTCCCGCAGCGGCCGCTCATGCCGGGATGCGGCGGGAGCATCGCTCCGGGGGCTCGGGCCCGCTCCTGCCGGTGTCCGCCGGGCGCAGCGCGGGTCCCGGGCCCGCGGCACCGAGGCGGGATCGGGGCCCCGGGACCCCCCCACGGAGCCCCGCGGGCGCCGTCTGGCGGACACGGAGCGGCGGGGCCGAGCAGGGCCCTCCGGTGGGCAGCGGCGGAACGGCAGCGCCTTCCAGGGGTTAATTGGTTTGTTGCTATTATTTATTCACTTACGGTCACGCTGAGCTTCTCCGTGCGCACAGGAGATGACGGGTTTCTTGCCAAGGGCTCCAAGTGACCAGCTGAACCCATGTGACACCATCCCAAAGCACCCTAAATAATTTGGAGGCGCTTTTTTCCCAGCCTAGGCAGGGAATTCTTTTCTGAGAAAAACTCCAAATTAGAAGATAGAGGCTCTGAGGGGAAGAGAGGGGTTCTGCGTTAAATTAAAAGCGCACTGGGAAAAGGAAATACCTGGAACATCTCATTCTCTCCCAGCCTGGCTTTTGTGTGATTTGCTCTGATTCCAGCTGCTCCCAGGGGATTTTCAACCTGTGGGGTTAAAATGAGCTGCCAGGTGCTGAGAACAACAAAAATAATGGGAGAACTCCCTGGATCGGGCGGTGGAGCCCCTGTGTAGTGCCATAACACAAAACAACGATAGACTGGCAGGGGAATACTGACAGTTTATTTCACAGAGCATTGCAGAGTTTATTTTGGTCTAGCTCTATTCTCATCAGAAAAGTATCATCCTCTTTTTTTTCCAAAAGAAAAAAAAAGGTAGCAAATATTCAGGACAGTAACAGTCAGTGCATTATGCGTGAAATTTGGGTCTTGTCATAAAAAAAAGAAAAAAAGTTAATTGTGAAAACAATTCTTTGTTGGTTTGCTTTCAACACTTCCAAGCTTTTAAGCACTTAACCTCTCAATAAAGTCATCTCCAAGGATAAAAACAGAACATGCAGGTGATCACCAACAGATGCCGAGGTTTAACAACATCTCTCACTTGGCAATGACAATCCACCAGGAATGTTTCAATACAGCACCACATCAAAGGGAGAAGCAACTCAGTTCTCAAAACACCTTCAAATCCACCAAAATCTTGCAGTTCTGCAGAACAAGACACACTGTATTTCACAGACTGGGGAGTACCATGGAGAAGGAGAGTATTTGGGCAAGGTAAGAGGGAGCATGGACCAGGGCCTTGTTCCACATACATTCCTAAAAACCCAGGGAAGATGCAAAGGAATAAAGTCTGGATTTTACGTGGTGCTTTTTTAGGTGGTGGAGCACCAAAATGCACACTTTCATTATCAATGGGGTTTTTCACAGAGATAAGTCGGCCACTTTTGTCCCCAACTCTTACACACCAAGCCCTAAACTCCAGGGCTTCAAAATGCCACCGGATCTCAGCTGAAAAGGCCAGAGCAGTTCCAAAGCAAGAACAAACTGCTCAGGGCTGTTTCTCTCCTGCCTTTAGGTGTGGAATGTGATGTGTATCGGCATCCCCCAGACTGCCTTCTCCTCTCCTTTTTCAATTTATCTTTTTTTTTACTTTTAACCTCTGCTCTAAGATTTTGGTTTAAAGCCTTTTGCATTGGAAACTTGCTGATGGGAGCTCCTGCCTTCAGAGCCCGTCAGCACTGGCTGCAAGACCATCGCTCCTTTGGAGGACATGAACCTGCAGCTGTAAAGATCCTGCTTTTACAGCAAGGAGCAAAGGTCTCCTTGCAGGAATACATCATATCCCGGGGTTGTTTTGCCTTCCAAACTATTTACAATTTCTTCACCCACGGGCATCTCCTTGGCCCAGAGAGAGGGGAATCTCCCCCTGCACCACCACCTCCTCTTCCAGAAGGGAAACAAGGAGTGACTGCAAATGCCACTTGGAGTGGCAGGCACTTCAGCCAGATGCCAGGAGTGATGGTGCCCATGGCACTGCCTGTCTGTCACAAGCCATCTGGGCTCCCAGCAGAGCCCAGCTTGGGGAGAAGAGAGGAAAAAAAGGAGAAAAAAAAAATCCAAACCTGCTGCCAGCAGAGCCCAATCTACAGGAAATGCTCAGGATTTGCCTTCACAACTCTGGCAGGACATTCCAAGAAGGCCATTCCCCATCGAGCATCCAGGCTTTGGGGAAAGAGGATGGGACAAGGAGCAGGTGCCCGAGCGCCTGAGCCAGTGCAGGCCCTTCCCCGGCTCTGAACTTCAGCAGGGAGGAGCAGCGTGAATTCCTCTCCTCGGCAAGCCTCTCTTCTCCCAACAGCCTCCTGGTGCATCAGAGCTACACTTCCATTGCCCAGGAAAAGGGGAATGAGGGAAAACCAAAAGAAAATAAACCATAACAAAAGGAACACTTCACAAGAACATCACAACATTCAGCTACACAGTCGCTGCACCGGGGAAGGACTGGATTAGGGAACGGGGGAGAAAGGGGACACGCGTCCACCGTGTTGCTCCCAAAACCCCCCCAGGGGACTCAGGCTCTCACATCAAGATCCAAAGAACTTCAGCCATAAGGTTGAGGATTTAATGAACACAGTATTTCCACTCATGCCCTGGAAAGAATTACGCTCAAAAAAAAAAAAGACAAAAAATTCGTTTTTTCTACATATTTACAAAAATAAGCCCCCCAGCCTCACAACCAGGGAGGTGGAGCAGCCAGTGGTGGGGAGCGGGAGGGGGTTTCTGCCCGACCAGCAGTTCCTCGGAGGTTCCCATCCCGCAGGAAGCAGGAGAGCGCGGCTCTCGCTGCCAGAGCGTGCGCAGGGCCGGAGCAGAGTCCTCAGTTGAGCCGGAGTTTGGTGTCCCGGTGGTCCGTGGGTGTCACCATCTCGTTGGCGTAGCCGTTCTCGGAGCAGAAGGACAGCTCGTCCGTGGTCTCCACACCGTTGCTGATCTCTGGGAAGGGCAGAAAAGCAGGGATGTCACCGCAGGAGCATCCACCCTGGATGGAGAAACTGAGGTGCTGAGCAGCCCTGCAATCCCAGCCCATGGGGTCCATCAGATCCTACAGGGACTTAGGAACACTGCACTCATTTCCAACCACTTCTGAACAGGATCTGCCTCCAGTTTGGAGCTCCACATTTCAGCCCTTCACCGTGGTGCCACCACCAGAGGCACAGCTGGATCCCCCCCTACACCTGATGTCACTGTCACAGGCTGAGCAAGGCACCTGTGGGAGAGTGGTACCAAGTACTGAGCCAAATCCCTGCCCAAATGGCCATCCTGGAAAAGGACTGACTCCTTTAGTCCCTGGTTTCACTGGGAAAAACCTACACCCACTGATGTTTTAATGGCAAACATCCACCCTAGGCAAGAACAATTGTTCCAGAGGCACAGAACTTCAATCCCCATCCCCCACCTTAAGGATATTTTATGTCTGGGATGTTTTATGTCTGGGACACGTTAGATAAGCTTAATTCTGCTGTGCCCAAGCTTTCCTTGTCTGGGTTCCCTGGATTTACACCCGATTTTCACCACCTCTGGCTGGCATTTCACACAATAAGCAAAGTTGCCTTTTTGCTGTGTCTGTGCCCAGTGCACTAAACCCTGATCCCTGCTGGGCATCTCCCGACCCTAAATACAAAAAAAAAGAAAACCCATAACAAAGCTCAGGGGGTGGAGGGATTATATTCACATTCCTTCAAAGGTGAGTTTTTCAGCTTCATGCACCACATTTAACCTTTTAAAGCTAAACATTTCCATCTTTGCTCACATTTTTGATATCTGTCTTAGAGGTGGCATGTGATGGACACGTTACAAATGTGTTCCAACAGAAATAAACTCCGGAAGGAGCACAAGGATATCAGGAACCCCTCAATCTCTAATGCCACTGAATTTCAGGTCTACCCCAAACTCATCACCGTATCTGTGGCCACATGTGCCATTATTAGTGGGTTTTATGGCTTTTGACAATGAAGAGTGGAGAAGATGTGGGACAGTGTAAGATGGGATAACTTGGGAAGCTAAATGCAGGACTTCTGAGCGTATCAGTGCTCAGACATGAACCAGTTTGGGATGGATCACAGAATGGTTTGGGTTGAAAAGGACCTTAAGGCTCACCTCATTCCAACCCCCATGAGCCTTGCCCATATCCCTCAAGTGCAATGCAGCAAGGTCAGCCCAGTCCCCTGACCCACAGCAGGAAAAGACTCCCAAATCAAGACCAGCTCCTCCCTCAACAGGGTGACAGCTGAGGGAAGGACCCACCAGCCCCATTCCTACCTGAGAAGATCAGCTTCTCCTTCATGATCTTGACATCCTGGCTGGAGCGGCGGACAGCAGCGCTGAGCATGATCTGCTCCGGGTTGTAGGTCCTGATGCTTCCCAGGCGCCACCTGCAAGACAGGAGCAGGATTTCAGGGACTGGTCTCTCCAGACACAGGAGCATCCTCTGTGCAAGAGGCCACCAAGTCCCTTTGCTCCCTTGCACCTACACAACCCCACATGGCAGGAGGATGCTCAGAGATCAGAGTGTTACCTCAGGAATCTTTAACCACCTTTAGCACCCAAATTCCACCTGGGAATTTGACCCATGCATTCACATATCCATGAACTAATTTCCCCAAGAACTGCAGCTTTTCCACAGCCCTCTCCTGCTGTACAATGGAGACAGAGGTGTTTTAACTTTGAGAGGGAAGAAACAAGAGAACAAGGCAAGTAAAGAAACCACCACCTTTCCCTCACTGAGTGCCAGTCAGGCTTGTGAGAGAAGAGAGCTCAGAGACAATTTAAAGTCTCAAATCTGAGACACAGCAAGGAAATGGTCTCAGAGTGTGTCAGGAGAGGTTTAGATTGGGTATTAGGAAATATTCCTCCCCCAAAAGGGGCTGTCCAACCCCGGCACAGCTGCCCAGAGCCATAGTGGAGTGCTAATCTTTGGAGGGATTTAACAGCCATGCGGATGTGGCACTTGGGGGCACTGAGAGCAGCCCTGTGGCAGACCCTCATTAGGAGGGGAAGATGGGCTGCTGGAATAGGGAAAACACGGCCTGGTGGGCTCAGCCAAGGCCCCTGTACCCAAGAGCCCACCACAATGGGATTATGTTTAGGCCAGGCTTTCATAGTCCACACCCCACTGACCCATCAGTAAATCCCACTCTCCCTGCCAGAGCCAGGGATGCTCTAAAGCTATTTAATAAAGAAACAGCAGGGATTTAGGGTGGCTTATGAAGTTTCTGATCTGCTGGCACCATCTAGTGGCTCACCCACACAAGAGAAGGTGATCAAAACAATCACCTTCTCTTCAATTTCTAACCCCCCTACCCAGCAGATTTGAGGAGCTCACAAATCTTCAGCCTGGGTCTACAGCATGAGCCTGACAAATCAATATCCACAAAAGAGGTTCTGCAATTTTTTTCCCCCAGGTAAATCTAGCTGGTGTCAGTTTTGTGGACCCCCTTCCCAAATCCCAGTGGTTGACACTGGGTGACCATCAGGCTTTGACCAGGGTACAGATGAAGGCTACACAGAAAAGAAGGGGTGGGATGGCAACACGACACAACTCACAGACCCATGGACAGAAGCAATGAAGAGGAAGCACAAGGAGGCAAAGACATTAAAGTATAAAACAAAAATTAATTTTTTTTTTTTGTCTATCATCATCATCATCTAAACTGAGCCACTCTGACCTGGAACATATTTTTGGCTTTAGTGTCCCCTGCAGGCAGATCCCACTAAGGCCAATGTGATTGCAAGATCACACAGGATAAGACCCTCCTTAAACTCTAAATCAGGACCAAAACACATTGGTACAACAATGAGCCTTTTCTTTGCCCACCACACCAGGCTTTTCAGCATCAAGTCACTCTGTGGCCAAAGGCGACCTCTTGCCCACAGATCCCAGCCATTCCATGGAGGACACAGGTCATTCTGAGGCACAGAGACCCAGCCTCAAACATGTGCAGGGACCAAGGGCTTTTCTCCTCCTGCCAAGAGGAACAAGCAGTGCTCTGTGCTCTCCATCTCCCGTGGCGGCTGTGGGCAGCCCCAGAGCGGTAAAACATGCACAAGGAGATGATGGCTCCTCTCCCAGGGCTGCATTGCTCTGATTGAGCCAGGAGAGGGTAACCCCATCTTCCAGGGGTGCTTTGAAATATCCTCTTAGAAGAGCCACCAGTACATTTAACCACGATGCAACTCCAACCAACACCACGTGAAACACTCTGTGCTGCGCTCAGTAGCCTTGGGGTCTCCAAAAAGCTGGTTGAATAGAAAATAGCACCTCTCCTACCCCCTTGGACTCTGTTGTGATGGACCAGGTTTGGGACTGCAGCGTGCAAAAAGGCCAGAGAGACAGCAGGAAGGTCCTGTTCTGGGAGGCTGGCGTCAGAGCAGACCAGACGGACACGGGGTGGGAACAGACTAAAAAATACTGGGACAACAACACAGAGACAGCATACACCGGGTTAGGGCCACGGCCAGACCCTGGGTGGGAGGGGAGATGCTCAATGCCATGGAAAGGGGCTGGGAGAGGGGTCGAGATAAAAGTGGGGTTGATCAGCACTGAGGTGATAAGATGGAGCGAGCACAGAGCCAAGCCAGCTGCAAAGAGTTCCCCTCCTGTGCCTGTTCCTGCCTAAAGCCTGCCCAGCTCCTCCATGCTGGCCTTCTCTTCATCCACGAGCAACAGGAAGGCGAGAAGGGGGAACCACCCGACCTCCCTGCACCCACAGGAGGGCTCAGCCCAGCCCCACAGCCAGGCCCTGTTTCGGGGAGATGCCACGAGGCCATAACACCGCAATCCAAAGCACCTCATGGACCCCTGCAAGGGCCAACCCTGACCCCGAGGCAGTGGGTGGGGGCAACAAATTCCTCAGGAATACAAGCCCATGGCACAGAGCGGGAGCAATGGAGAAGGGAACGCGTGGAGAGTTTGGTCCGAGCAGGGCGGCAGCAAAGGCTTTACTGCAGACAAGCGACAGCGCTTCCCTCCAAAGGGATGGCAACAGCCAAGGCCAGGAGAAATCTGGGAATCAGACTGCTGGCACTTCAAATCCAGCGCCCCAGGCTCAATTCCCTCCCCTACCACAGTGCTCTGTATTTTCACACTGTATTTCCAGTTTCACAGTGGTGTAACTTGGGAAGATCCCAAGCACTGAGGGCAGCAATTGATGAGCCAAACCTTTCCAGTTATCAGCTCCATTAATTCAAAGAATTAATTAGAGAAGCACTATCATATGTAATTGACTAGATTCCATGGTTTTCTTTAGGATAGGCCTGTTCAGAAGAGGCTGATCTCAAACACCTCTGGTAAATACAGGAAGGAAGGGGATATTTTGCATGGGATTATTTCCACAGAGAAAGCATTACATCCTCTGGGAATCTCCCAATTACAACATGCCCCAAGACCTCAGAACTGGGCTGTTTTAAAAGGCAGTGACTTAGATCATTGTAACAGAAGGTCAGATTGCCTTCAAAACATCCACTGGCTTCAGCATCAGACCTCCATGGTGGCTCATGGCTATGGACTGTGCAATGTTCAAACCCTCATGGTCCCTTCCTGAAGCCAGATGTTGGAAAGCATCAGGAAAAGCTGCATCCTACCCTGTCCATCTGCAGTGAAGCCATAGCAGAGAGGGAGAAAGAAAGAGAGAAAGGAAGATTGAATGAAAAAGAGAAAGAGGAGGAAAGCACCAGAATTACCTGATCATGTGATAGCTGTGAGATGCCAGAATGCAGCAGAGAGAGAAAGAGGAGGAACATGCACAACAGTCAGAGCAGTAAGAAAATAACAAGGCAAAGAGGCAAAAAAAGGTTAGTCAGAAGTCATCACAGTTGGTATTTCCCCTCTGGAGAGGCTGCCACAATCCTGTCACCGGGGCTGGAGCAGAAGAGCAGGAGCAGCCCCTGCCCTCAGCTGCGGAGAAGAGAAAAGCCATGCGGAGGAGAGGACGAGCACATCGAAGCAGTGTCTCTGCTCCCACCCACCCCCTCATCCTGCAGCTCTGGTTTGCCCTAAAAAGGACTTGGGGGAAAAAACCAAACCAAACAAAAACACACCAAAAAAACCAACCATGACACTGAAGGCTAAATGCCAAGCCCAGCTCCCCAGAGCTGAATCCCATCAGCAGGTGGTCATTGGGCAATCCTGCTCTGATTTGGTTTTGACACATCCTCAATGCTGCTACCAATTCTTTCATGTGGTGGAGAAACTGGAACATCAGGGAAAGGGGTCTGTCCTGCAAAAGGCTCTTGGAAGAGCAAGCCCTTTGCTGCAGGAAAGTCCAGCTTCTGGAGTAGAGCTTCTCCTCCTTCTTTCTAACAAAGCAACTGATTTGAGTTGCAGTATCGTAACATTTCCCATAATAATTCCCTGCCTCTGGCAGGGGGGTTGGAACTAAATGATCTTTAAGGTCCCTTCCAACCCAAACTATTCCAATTACTCCATAATATTTCTAGTTCTTCATCCAAACAGGAAGAACTGATTTAAGAGAACTGTAACGGGTTCCTTTTGAACACTATAATGGTGGAATCTCAAAAGCCCTCTCCTCTTCTCCCTTTAAAGCACTGTGATGTCTTTCTCAACACCCATTTCCCTAAAGCATTTACAGCTTGCTTCCACAGATTTTAGGAGCAAAGCAAGGCATCTGACACTACTAATCTGTGATCTCTCGTTCTGAAAAGGTGCATCCAATTCTACATCCCATCTTGGGAGTGAAATTATTGTTTGCAAGGATTTTTTAATAAATATTTCCCCTGCTATTGCAATCCAAGAACTGAGGGTCAGGGTGCTCCTCTCTCCCATCTCCACCAGACAATCTGGACAAAAACACAGGTCACAAATACCCAAGAGCAGAGCTGTAACAAACTTACTTCTGGAATATAAAAACTCCTACAATTACGAGAAATGAAATGAGATCAGACGTGATCCAGATTAGGTGGTACTCGTCTGGAGGCTGCAAGACAGAAAACAGAAGCAGACCTTAAACATTTGGGTTTGTGCAATCACAGGGAGACCACACGTGGCTGGAGTTACCACCAAGGAGCAAGAAAAGCACAGAGCTGCAGGGGTCAGGTATAAATCACAACATTTATGACCTTCCTAATGCCAGGCTGTCATCCAAAACTATCAGGGAAAACTGCGAACGGGAAGAATTTGAAACTCTCCCTCCTTTTGTATGCTGACATTTTCTCAGAGCTCTCTGGGCTGAAAGTTTCCTTTCTCAGCTGTACCTAAGGGTGAGGGCAAGGTGCTGTTTGGCAGTCCAGGTCTGGAGGAAAACAGGGAAATATATCCATGCAGGGTCCATTTTAACTGCAGATGGGAGCTTTTAGGCACAGCCCCCATGCTGCAAATGCAGTTTATGTCCTTTCAGGCACTGGTAGGTGTGGTTCCAGGTGCCAGTCTAAGTGGTCATCACACCAGCTGAGGCCAGGTGAACCATCATCACGGGGTCTCTACTTGTTCTTGCTCAGCAATGGGGTAGCCAGAGGTAAAACTTGTCTTTAATTTGGGATTAAGAACAGGCAAAAACCTAATTTTGCAACTTGGCCAAGACACAGAGGCCTGGTTTGCTGGTTCACCTGCGTGCCTGCTTCTCCTGCAACTGTAACAGCTGCTCAGCAGGTCTGCAAAGGTGTTTTCCCTCAGAGGAAAACTGGAAAAATCATGTGGGTTAAACAGGGAATGCAAGGCAGTCTCCAAGGATCCCACCCAAACTGAAAGGACTGTGCAAGAGGAGCATCAATTCATAACCATCTCAGGGCTCAGCTCTACAGAGGGGGGAAAACCCTCAAGCCCAACCAAACCTCCCTGGAAAATCCCACTGGGCACAGGGCTGCAGTGGCCAACACCTCTACACCCACCCACTGCACTTCCTCCTCCCAGATCTCCCAGCCCCTCCCAGGGTGGTGCTTACCATGAGCCAGATGGGGAAAGGCACCTTGCGGAGGACGTGGGAGCTGTCGGAGGTGACCGAGGGGACGCCGGCACACCACAGGATGGAGAACAGCCAGGGCTCGTTCACCGTGTACAGGTTCACACTCAGGTTGGCCATGGCATAGTCCCTGCCAGGGGACACACAGCGTGACATGCAGGACCCCACCAAACCTCATCTCCAAGAGCTGCTCTTGCCATCGACCACAGACAGCTTTATGTGGTTTGAAACGTGTGAAATAGAGTTTTGAACAGGGTGTGGGCACTTCAAGAGCGGGCCGAGGGCACTGCAAGCCAATGGTTTGATCCTGACAGCTTTCCTCACCTCTTGGCTGCTGTCTGGCACAGGCCACAGCCCATCTCAGATGCCTCCCCAGGAATGATGGACATGGTGTGTTTCTGGAACAACCATTTCATCATGCTGATGCAAAATTAGCATCTGCCTCAGACGCCTGTAACACTTCAGGAGCAATTTGCTTAATTAAACACTGACAGACCTGTCTCCAACATCAATTCCTACAACTTCCATGCCTTTGTTTTGGGGACAATTGCAGAGTTACAGCTCCCAGCCTCCTGAGGTCATTTTCCAAGTGCCTAAAACTGCCAGCTGGGGTCCAGGAGCTGCCAGCAGCAAACCAAGCACTGGCAGCCAGATTACCAATTACCTGGTACCCAGATAATACACATAAATTGCTGTTTCCTTATCTGTGAAGCAGAAGCATCAACAATCTCCCTCACACGGGCAGCACAGGTTAATCCCTGCAATTTAACACTGGCAAAACACTTTGAGGTGGAAGGCCACAGTGCAAAACATGGACATCTCTAAGCTCACAACAGGAATAAGGTGCTCCAAAGGGGTTCTCAGGGGCAGGGGTGGTTGCAGCAATGTTACATCCAGGTGCTGGATTTGGGGAGAACTGAGAGAACTGTGTTAAACCAGGACTGCAGCAACATCTGACTGGGCACCACAGGGTTCAAGAAACATTCAGGTGACAGCTCTTACAGCTCAGGTGGGATTGATGGGAGATTGAGGCTGATAAACTGGGATAGAAGAGCAAGTTAGCATAGAGCCCTCTCCATGGGACAGAGAAAATAGGAGGAAAAATAAGCAGGAATTATCCTGCAGGTAAAGCAGAACCTTGGTTTTAAGGAGCTGCACTGACTGCTGGCAGCCACAGAAAGACACAGCTGGATCACCCTGAACAGGGCCATGCTCTCAGACAGCTGCAGGCTCAGCTCTTCCCTACTTCCAGCTCTAACATGCAGCAAGACAGCTCCTTTGGAGGTATTTCTCTTCTGCAAACCTGCTTAATTTAGATTTTAAAAACCAGGAAAGCCCTACTAGAAACAATCTGCCCTCCCTGAGAAAGGGGGGCAAAGTTGGGAGCTGAAACACCACAGAGTTCAAATACAGGCTCAGGCAGGACAGGAACCCCTTGCTGTGCCAAGGTCATTACAGAGAAGAGCTGATCAGTCTAAATGGATGATACAGGACAGGAATTCCTCTTCCTGCAAAGAGAACTTTCTGAAAGCACATCCAGACTTCGGGCTAATCAAAATTCTGTGCTAGCAGCTCTGGAGCAGACAAATGGAGCCAAAGAGCAGCTGCTAATGAGGATGAAGCAGCACTCGGAGGGAACTCAGTGTGAAAGGCCTTCACTTTTTCCCAGAGCTGTGAGCGTAATAAGAATCAGCCAATTCACACATTTGTATTTCAAAGAGGATCAGCATATCCTGAGACAGCATGTAGACATGTCAGAGGCAGCTGTGCACTCCCAGAAACAGCCTGGATTCCGGATGACGGGTAGTGAAAAGCTTGCACAGCTCAAGCTTTCAAGAGCAAATCCATCTGAAAAGATCCCTCTGTGCAGCCAGACAGGCTGGGACGCTCAGGAAAGGATGGTGTGGGCTCTCACAGAGGCAGTACCTGACATCCTCGTTCGTGACCTTGGTGTAGCGCAGGTTGAGCTTCACGATGCCCTTCTCCCTCAGGCGCTCTGCATCCAGCTTGAGGCCAGAGGTCTGCTGGAAACCCGGAGCAACCCGTCGGACCAGCTGCCGCTCCGCGTCCGGCAGCCACATCACCTGTGCGGGGTGCGAGACAGGGCACCGGTTACGGCAAACGTGGCTCCCAGATCTGGGAACACTCCAGGGCGGGGCATGGAATAGCCCTGAGCTCATACCGCGATTCCCAAGCATGTCAAATCAACAGCTCATGGCCAGCTGCCAGAGGTGAAGTGGATCATTGGATCGCAGAGTGGTTTGGGTAGAAAGGGACCTTCCAAGTCATCTCGTTCCAACCCCCTGCCATTCCAACACCTTCCTCTAGACCAGGCTGCTCCAAGCCCCAGCCAGCCTGGTCTTAACTCAGTGACACTCATCTACCAAAGCATCAGAGTAGCACAGAAACAGCCATGTGCATTTTCAATAGGGAACCAAAAACCTGAGGGAGAAATCCCACTTCACATCCCCACATCTATGTTTCAACTATTTTTCTCTTGCTCTTCAGCTCCATCTCTGTTGTGGCCTTAGAGGGGGCTTAAAAAAACAGGGAACACCAGTTTCCTTATACCCAGAGAGAACCTCTCCTGAGCTGTACCAGGTGGTCCACTCCAGCCTCTGGGACCACTGGTACAGTGCCCAGCACAACTTCCTGGCACAGGGTGGCATTTCAAATTAGAGTGAATCACCCAGGGATTGATGCCCAACTGGAGGCACCCAAGGATTCATGGAAACCATAAGGAGGCTGATTCTGGAAACATCCCCAACCCCACAGAACTCACAGCCTGCTGCCGAATTCCCGATGCCAGGATGGTTTCCAGGGTGATGTTGATGTAAGTGCTGTAGTAGGGATGAGCTGCTGGCAGGTCCTGGAAGTTCAGGATGAGGGATGTGTTGTCCTTGATCACCTCCAGCATATCTTCCAGCTTGCAGACTGACTGGTTGGCAGCCTCCAAGTAATCAGCCCTTGAGAGAGACCCTGCTGTCCAGAAAGGGTCATTCTGAAAGCAGAGCACATCCCAGGATTACTGCCACAAAGCCCAGACTCCCCCAGTGTAAAGGCTGAATTTCTTACTTTATCTTTGTGGAGATGATTGTCCCAAAATTAAATTCAACAGAAGGGGAACAGTGTATAACACACTGCTTTTTCTGTCTTCCTTATAACCACATTCACCCTCCTGGGGGTCTTAAAGTTCTTTGTGGTGTCAGCCAGGCCTAAGGCCCCTTTTTCCAAGCGGCAGAAAAGGCACAGAACTTAGACCAAGCCTAAGTTTAGTAGAGACAGAACTAAATGTGGTCCATGGACACCTGGTCTAGCTGCACCACATCACTGAAGAGATGGATCTACACCTTTCCCCCTCAAAGAGGACCTGGGAATGAGCTGTGATCCCATGGCTCCTTGGCACCCACCTGCAGGAACCACTCCCCAGCATTAAGCTTTTCCAGGTCAGTCCAGTTGAACATGGAGGAGTGCTCGTAGGCCCGCTCTGGAAACACCTCCTCCACGTTTGTTGTTCTCCTGAGGGTCTTGTCATGCATCAGAAAGGGCACCCCATCATAGCTGCAAAGACAGGCCCTGTTACAGGTGGAGGAGAGAAATGCCCCTTTCCCACTCCAGCCTCTGTTAGGGCTTCACATCAAAATCCTTGTCCAAGTGTCAAGCAGCCCAACAAACCCCCTCCATCCCCAAGAGCACCTGAGGTGCACGCAGAGGAGAACATCTAAGAGATGTTGGCAGTCATTGCTACACTGACATAACCCCATTCATGCCTCATCCACCTCTCCCTCTCTCCTCTCCATTATCCCCTCAAAAATTTCCAGCTCAGGTAGCTTTGACAGGAACACCCACCCTGAAGGCTCATCAAAGCTTCTGCAGCTCCCCAAAACATCAGAGTTTTCCCTGGATGCACACACACACACAAACTCTCCTCAATCTGTCCAGAGCAGATCAGGAGGGAGATTTTCAAAGCCTCTCAGACTATATGTGAACATCAGGCTTTCAGTGAGATGCAAGGGTTCCAAACTACCAAAAATGCTCTGAAATTGCCTTCTCCAACTGAAAATTGGTTTCATGCCCACATGAGTTAAGTTCATGCTTAAAAAAAAAAATAAATCACCTCTCAGATGAAACTGAACAGCCAAATGCATGCCCTGGGGTTTTTAAGTCACGTAGATATTACAGAATAATGGTTCTGGAAAGCATAAAAAACTTGTTAAGCTTTCTTCCACTCAATTTTCTGGGACCAGATCAGTGGTAAAACCACGCAGGGCAGTGACAGTTTTTATCAAGGGCAGGGGGCAGTTGTCTGCACCCAGAAATCAAGACAAACCCAGGGCAGCCAGCCTGATAACAATGACATTTTCCAAAGCAAGGAGACGCAGAAGAAGTCTGAAAAGAGGATGGAGCGAAATGACAAATCCCATTTGAATTAGGAGATAATCCAGAGCTGTTTCCCAGAGGGAAAATGAAACCCAGTTGTAGATGATGGAGCAAACATTGCCTCAGCTTTACCACTGCCCTCACAAGTCCCTTCTCACAAAGGTCACTGGCATCTTTATTTGCTATTTCGGGCCTGTGCTGTGCCAACTCCTTCCCCCCAGCCCAAAGCAACCCGCTGACACGGCAATCCCACACTGCTGCAGTCGGAAGGGGTTTAATAAATACAGTTAAAAATAAAATTAAAAAAAAATGCCAAGCAACTGCAGAATGAAGAGTGTGGAGTGTTTAAAAGAGACAGGAGCTCGAGTTTAACATCTCATAGAAGAGCAGAGCACTGCTAAGCCTTAAACACAGTGCAGAAATCCTATGGGGCTCAACTTGACATTTGCTCTCTCCTTTCCAATCCTCCCCTCACAGAGTCACCCAGCACCACTCAGGGCTAACCACAGCGTCTTGGCAGGCCCAGGTTTGAAGCAGTAATTCAGAGACAGGAACCAGAGCTTTAGAAGAAGGGATGTGGCAAGGGGTAGAAGAGAGAGAGGAACAGGCAGCAATTCCAGGCTTCTGCTGCTTGGAGCAAAGCTGGCTTTGTAAATGGTTTGGGATATGGAATGGGTATGGAGCAGGATGTGATGGCTCTGAGTGCAGGTCCAAGCTGCCCACCCATGCTGATACATGCCTAGAAGAACATGGAAGTATTCCAGGAGGGATGGATCCATCCAGCCACAGGCACAAAGAGCATCTTCCTGAGGGATAAGGACAGCAAGGGGTGTTGTGCTGCAAACCCTTCCTGAGGGTGCTGCCAGCTGCACCAATATCCCACTTTTCAGTCTGAAAGTCAATGGAATCCTCTTTTTGTGAAGGCACTTGGGTCTCTTGGAGAGGGCTCAGGAAACTGGGCCATCAAGGGCACTGTTTAAGCCTGGAATGCTCCTCTGGGATGGCTGATGAGTGGCAATGGGGAAGGATCTTGGAGCTTTTCCAGCCCTCCTCCTCCCAAAGCCCACCTTTCTCCTTGGCCAGTGTTAATGGATTCAGCCACATGAGCCAAGTGCTCATCTGGGAGCTGGACAGTCAAGTACTTGTCCCCTCACGACAGCTGATGAACTAATTTTGGAAAAAAACAAGAACTGTATAACATACATCCCAATTCATCCTTCCACAGTGACCTTCCACTCACCAGTGGAAAGAAATTCCTTCAGTTTTTAAATCATTTTCTCTCAAAAAAAAAAATGATGCGAAGTAAAAAGGAAACAATTAACAATTCAACTTCCTTCCACCAGGCAAAAATATCTCTCCATTGACACAGACCTCCAAAGCAGTCAGGGAAAAAAATAAAATACCTGCTTTGAGTCTTTCTTGTATTTATAAGTGGTACCAGGACAAACTGGGAGCAGGAGTATCAAGGAATATTAAGGAACTATCAAACTTCTGGAACAAAGCACAGCTCTTGAAACAATCCTCTCTAAATTCTCTTTTAATTGGTTTTGTCCACTCAGCTCAACACTTGTCAGCAAGGAACAACTTTCTGACAGTCACTAGGTTCCTCCTTCCCTAAAGATTAATGCCTTGGGAGGGAGAGGAAGAGGAGAAGGAAGGGTTTCCTCCTGGTGCATTCTTGGGATGATTTTTCAAGGTTGGTGAAGACCCTCCTGTGCAACAAAGTCAATTTGGGATCTCTGCTCTGTCTGCACCTGGGGTATGCCAGAAAAAGTCACATCTAAGCAGCTCTGTCTCCTCCCAAGGCCAGGCTGTTTCACTGGAATAAAACAGGCTCTAGGATCAACTACAGCCTTCCTGCAAATGAAGGTGACAAAGAGATCCAGGTTCCCTCATTTGGACAACTCCACCTTTAACCATCACCTCAGTGAAATAATCATCAGCGTCTGATGGAGACACAGGAGTTACTGGAGGAGTTCACCAGGACAGCCCTTCCCGATGGGAAAAAGCTGCAATGCCCAGACACTGGATATGCTGGACCATTCCTGGCTTGGATTACCCACAGACAGCCTCAGAGCAGCCAGCACACTGACCTACCTCAATACCACATCAGCCTGGACTCCATGCACCTTCTGCTCCACTGCCTTCTGGAAGGACATCAGAGTGTTTTCTGGTGCCAGCTGTTAGGAAAACACACAAAAAAAGCAATGAGAGATCAGCAGCATGAGGGAAGTTTACAAAGCAGTGTCAGCGAGGATGCTGGGAGAAGGGTTTGGAGATATCAGGGTGTCCTAAGTGGCCCAAAATGTTATTATTCCACATCTCTCCATGGCCAAAAATTCCTGTCTCTTCCATACCATGGAGAACAACTAGACCACATATTCTGTAAGATACATTTTACTCCCACATCTACCCATTCCACGAAGTCAGCTATTAATCTAAAAATCAGACAGTTTCTCTAATAACAAATGTTCTAGTTAGTTTTAACAACAATTAAAAAAATAGCCTTAAGCCTAGAAAATTTATCCCTGAGGCTATCAGAGAGAAGGACTCAGATTTTACTTGATATTCCTCCCTGTTGAGGAGCAGATGGTAAGAGAATTAGGGTTCGTTTAAAATAAAAATGGTGTGAAGACAAATACTTTGCTTTTCTACAAAAGCAGTACAGTACAGCTACTCCCAAAACACCCATGAAACAACAACAGGAAGACTAGAAAAAAAAATACAACTGTGGAAAGGAAACCTGGCAGGTTTTCTGCACTGAATCACATCAAAATAAAGTTATTTTTGAAAAATAAATTACTTTTTCCCCCAGTTTTTTTCAGGCTTGGAGCACCTGTAACACCCTGGTTTTCCACCACCAGGATCAGTTCCATCAGGACATAATAAGCATTCAACAGCCCATGATTTACTCAGGGACCGCAAAGAGCAATAATTAAGGGCAAAGGCCCAACTGCACCATGTGAGCAAGATATAATGATAAATATAAAAACTTGCTTAAGCATTTAGAGTGTCTCTAAGTGACATTTGTTTTCTGATCACTTCACAGGCTCAGGTCAGCAGAGCTTCAGAGTAAAACAATCAGAGCAAATATCAGCACCAACCTTCACCCAGCTCCGGTATCTCAGCACTGAATTCCTCTGGCTCCAGCCACACATCAACACAAGTTCATTTTTACGTTTGCTCATCAAAGGCAGCACAGAGCCACATTATCTTCCTAAAACAGCTCCCAATCAAAGCCAGACTTGTTTAGGCGAAGACAGAGGCGACACCCCCAGCGCACAGCCCCGCGCTGGGTCACCCAAGGTCGAGCTCCAAGAGGAGCCGCCAGCAGAGAGCAGCAGCCACAAGGATCTGGAGAATCCCAGCCAGACTTGCTCAGATGGCCTTGGGTTGCTGTCACCAGCTCGGGTGTCCCTTCCCGAGTAGCTCAGGTTTCTGCAGGGTAACCCTGCAAGGTGATCCTCTCTCTACAGTTCAATATTTGCTTTTGCACCCACCCTCGTATGAAAACATCTCCTACAAAGACAGGCTGGGAGAGCTGGGGTTGTTCAGCCTGGACAAGACTCTGGGGAGATCTCAGAGAGCCTCCCAGTGCCTAAAGGAGCTCCAAGGAGACCTCATTGCAGCCTTGCAGTACTTAAAGGGGGACTGGAAAAAAGGAGAGCACATTTTACACAGGCAGACAGTGACACAACAAGGTGGAATGGCTTTCAAGTCACAGAGGGCAGGGATGGATGGGATACTGGGAAGGAATTGTTCCCTGGGAGGGTGGGCAGGCCCTGGCACAGGGTGCCCAGAGCAGCTGTGGCTGCCCCTGGATCCCTGGCAGTGTCCAAGGTCAGGCTGGACAGGGCTTGGAGCACCCTGGGATAGTGGAAGGTGTCCCTGCCCATTCCAGAGCAGAAGAATGAGATGAGCTTTAAGGTCCCTTCCAACCTAAACCATCCTGTGATTCTGTGATTATAACCCTTCAGGCAAAGACAGATCTCCCTGTGAGCATGTGGCGAGTCCCCAGCCTGTCACCCTCACATAAATAATTGCCTCTCCCAGTGGAGTGCCTCTCCCATCATCAATCCAAAACCTGCCCTCCCCAGCTCCTGAACCTCTCGGTCAATCCCAGCCCTGAGGGAACTGCACAGGCCACTGACACCGATGATGTAACTCAGTAAAGATCAGCCAGAAAGCCAGGAGAGCAAATTTAACCCTTCCCACCAATATCAGATGCTGCCTATTCCCAGAGCTGGCACCACTCTGGAGGCAGGATTGCTCTGTACCAGGAGTTTATATACCCTGCCATGTGAGGGGTTTTGTGAGAAAGGACAACGTGAGATACAGGGATCTGCATCCTCCCAGCCTGTCTATTCTGCTAAGAGGGAGCTGAAGCCCCAGATTAAGCATGTTTAAGGCAAAGATGCATCCAAGCGGGGCAGCTGCTGGGACAGGAATTAATTGCTTGGATTAATGTTATTTTTTAAAAAGGCTTTACAGCCAAACTGAAGTAACTACAAAAATGCACAATCCTTCTGTTCGTTTTTCTCGCTGCCTCTCTCCAGGTTGTTTTATGGGACACCTCCTTGGCACAATATATTCAGGTGTGCTATGCCTAAAACCTAAAATCCAGGTTTGTATCAAGGGACACAACCAACTCTTGAAGGGAAAGAAACCTTGGGGCACAAAGCAATGATTTCCAAACCTCCTCTCTTTTATAAACCATGCCCACATCACTGAGAGCCAGACAGACCCAGCACAGGATTTCTGTGAGCTCTTCCACCTCTCTGCGCCTGGTTTGAGAGACTCATCCCCCGCAAAAATCAGGCTACTATTCATTTCTTCCTGCTGCAGAGACACAGCAAGTAATTTCTAGAAAATTACCGTGAATGAACTCATTTTGGTTATTTTTGTGCTTACAAATCAGTTGCAAATGCATTCAAACAGAGCCAGGAGCTTTGGGGACCTTCCTTAAAGAAGATTATGAAACTGTGTTAGAGCAGCACAACCTTGCTGCAGCTGGACATCACCACATTGTGTTTTTCCCTTGATTAGCCAGGGCTTAAAAAAGAAACTCATGGCATCATTTGTTGGGGAGGTTAATGAAGAAGCCTGGACAGAAGAACCCAATTTTATTCCAAACAAACTGCAGCCACTGCAAACCTCTGGATGGTCTAGGGGAAAGTGTTGGAACAAGGTTTTTATGGTCCCTTTCAGCCCAAACCATTCTGGGAATCTGAGATTATGCACTAAAGGATCTGATCTTTTGTTTCATCAACAAGATTTAAGGGTATTTTCTTGTCCTTTTGGAAATATGGCCATCCTTTTGATTTATTTTTTATTAATTTTTCCTCTTTATCTCTCCTTTCCCGTATTAATCTCCTTGTGAGCTACAAACTGGACAGAAAAACCCCACAAGTCAGGGTTAAAGTGTTACCTAAGAAATGGAATTTTCTTTTTGTGTAAAACGATGCCCTTTGGAAGTTCCCTGTGTGGGGCTTAGTGTGGGATCTGCCACTCCACTGGATTTCTGCATTAGTGTCCCATCATGCCAGGTGAGTAACGTGCCAAGGCAGTGACAGTTCTGTTTAAAACATACAATAAAACATACCTTTAATCCCCCTATTTTAGAGAGCATCCATAACTAACCCTGCCCATGGAACTCAATGGCCTTAAGGTCCCTTCCCACCCAAACCATTCTGGGATTCTGAGGCCTAACTTTTCAGGAAATTGCTCACCCGGACTGAAAGGAAGTGAAAAAGCACAAAACAAACAGGAAAAACAACCTGCCACGGACAAGAGGATAAACTCATAAGCAAAAGGCATTAGGGATTTAATAACTAGATACAGGAGATGAGACCTCATTATTGTACTGCCCACACAAGAAAACTGAAGCTTGATTTAACAAAAGCTGACCTGACCTGACACAGATTTATTTCCCAGACAAGCCTTTCTCCTGCTCTGGCAGAAGATGTTTATTGTGAGTGTTTGCTGCTATCAATCAGGCCGGCAGCCAGGTTAACTGCCCTTATTTTTAATATGTAAAGAACGTGTGCAGCAAAGCAAATGCTTCTTGATTTCACCTGCACAAGCAGCACAAACCAAAGCTCTTCAGAGTCACAAAAAGAAAAAAAGGCCCCCTCAAAGATGGTGGCAATGTTTTGGTACCTAAGAGAAGATGAACGGAAGGATTCCACAATTCTACGAAAAGCAGCAGCCAAAATAATGCAATGGCACAAACCAGCCTGAGCAAGGCAAGAATTGCCCTTTTGTTTGTATCTAAAGCATCTGGGGTGTCACTTGACTCTGGGTTCAAGCCCTGCTTTACTTCCACGGTAATCCTAGGCAGGAGTGCCTCCAAGTTGTATTTGTTGTATCCATTCCCTGGAGAGCAGCCTGGAGACTGCCAGATCCAGCAGCACCCTTCACATGGGCAGAGGAGCCAGAGCACAGGGCTCTGGTCACTACTCACCATCGGTGCCCCACGGTGCCCTAGGATGGCTGGCTTGGGTCCCAGAGCCTTCTTCTCCATGATGCAGGGGGAGGAGATGGTGAGGGGGACGAGGTAAAGTGCAACTACAACCGCCAGGTATGCAGTGAACATCAGCATCTGGGAAGCTGGGATGGAGAGAGAGACAAAGAGCTGGTGAAACTGCTGGCCCTGACCTCCTTGTGCCACAGGAGCACATTCTAGAATGCCTCTGTCTTCCTCCGGAGGGGAGGACTGATCTACTGTCAGTGCCTCTAATGTAAGAGCAGAGCTCTGTGTTTAGGGGAAAACATCTTCTGTTTAATAAAAATCAAGCCCTGAAGGAGGCTTTCACTTCATTTTGTATTTGGGAAACAGTAAGTTAAGTGAATTGGTTAAACCCCAGAAGTGCCACCCAAAACACTGTTGGCTTTTCCACCCTTTGGGTAGGACAGCACCAAATTTTTCCCTGCCTGACAACAGAAATAACTCATCAGTCACTCATAGCTAAAAATAAGCCATGGCACCACACCAGTGCAATTAAAGCTTATATTGGTGGTTTACCACCACCACCCACTTCAGCCAGGGCAAGGCCGCTTCAGCTGCTTCTGCCTTGAGATTTGTGCCAGAAAAATGTAGTAATGCTTTACTGATCAAGTTGGAGACCTTTAAATAAATCCCTGGGCTGTGATGGTGCTGCAGTGCTTGGGGCCAGAGGAGCCCCCACACTGCCTCCCACACCACCCATCAGCCACCCAATTCCATTTATCAGCGACTTCCCACAAAGTCCAGGCTCTCTGGGAATCTTTGGGAGGTGCCGACAGAGCAACAGAATCACCCCTTGTACCCCACAGACATGTGTTCCTTATAAAAAACAACAGGCACCTTTGAACTCCTAAGATATCTGGAGCCACTAGAAACCACAGATGTTACAGCAAAAGACTTGATGTTTAAATTTTTAAATTATTATTTATTATGGAAACTCATTAAGGCTTTGCAACTTAAGGGATAACAGCCAAAAAAAAAACCCCAAACCCCTTAAAACAAATATTTGCAATGGATGCAAGATAGAGAAGGTGGGGTGTTTTTTAAGGGAAGGACAGAACAGCCCAGCTCTGCTCCTGGCCACAACTCATCTGGTTTCCCTCATAAATAGGCTACTTTTTGCTTCCAGCACCTAATAGGCTCATTCATACATGTTCCCACAAGCCAGAAAGTAACTCTAGGAACTCTGCCAGGGCTTTTTCCTCCTCTCTGGCAGAGATGTCAATCACTCACGGAGCACTCAAGGAACTCAATGGTACCTTGCTAAGGGAACTCACGCCGTGTCCTGCACCTTAAAGGCGTCACACCAGCACCCAAACCTCCAGGCAGACACAGAATGTGATCCTGACCCAGTTCCTGCTCACCCCAGGAGCACCACACACCAACCATGCTCTGAAAATTCAGTCTAATCAGAACAAAAAGCCCCAAAAAATTTGCTCAGAAAAAAAGCTGAAATGCCACAAAGAAATGGCAAGAATAGGCTTGCACCAAGGCCGGCAGCTGCACCTCATTTTCCCAAAAGATTGAAATCCCATTTTCCACTAAAAGTGACTGTAGTTCACATTCTCACAGATGTTTTGGTTTTTTTCTTCTTTTTTTAACACCACCATGTCTGCACCAAAAAGTCTGTAAACTATTCCAGGTAAGATGCCTTCCACGAGTAAAACGAGTCTGACATACTCTTAAGATCAAGTGATACCAATGTTTTTCCTTAAAAACAAACAAAACAATCCAGGAACAGAAAGAGAGAAGGAAAACAGCTCCCTGGCTTATTCAAAAGAAAATAAAAAGGTAAAAAGTAAAGGAGAAACAGGGGGGGAAAAAATAGAATCAAGGGGGGAAAGAGAGAAGCAAGAGGAGCAGCCACTCCCCACCCTGCAGGGACACAGGAGGTACTCACTGGCTTTCTCCGTCCGTGCAAACTGCCCCGCCACCAACCACGACAGTGCTGTGACAGCTGCCAGGGCTCCTATATGCAAGAAAGGGGCTGTGGCCTGCAGGGCACAAGAACAGGAGAGGAAAATGTGATTAAAAACACCCCAGCACCTTGAAAATGCATTGACTTCACAGGTTCTGTTTCCAGGTGGATTCTGCAGCATTCCTCCATCAGCCTCCTGCAGCTGTTTTGGCCATTGTTTCTTCCAAATCCTGCCATTGCCTCTGGCATTCTGGCTGCTCTGAAGGGAAAGGAGGAAAGCTCTAACCCCCTTTTAGGGGAATTTCCCCCTCAACAACAGAGATATTTGGAATAAGGGCTGCTGGAGTGAGTCCAGAGGAGGCCGCGGAGCTGCTCCAAGAGCTGGAGTCCCTCTGCTCTGGAGCCGAGCTGGGCGTGTTCACCTGGAGAAGGCTCCAGGGACAACTTATTGTGGCCTTTTAGCACTTGAAGGGGGTCTGTAAGAGAAATGTGGACAGCCTTTATTAGGGCCAGCTGCAGTAGGACACGGGGAAATGGTTTTAAACTGAGATAGTGCAGATTCACACCACATATGAGCGGAAAAAAAAATTATGATGAGGGTGGTAAAACACTGGCACAGGGTGCCCAGAGAAGCTGTGGCTGCCCCTGGATCCCTGGCAGTGTCCAAGGTCAGGCTGGACAGGGCTTGGAGCAGCCTGGGACAGTGGAAGGTGTCCCTGCCCATGGCAGGGGATGGGAATTAGATGAGCTCTAAGGTCCCTTCCAACCCAAACTCTTCTGGAATTCTCTGAACACACCGGTCTGTTAATCACCAGGGTGCATCACCATGACACAAAGCTGGAGATGTATCATCTGAGTCGTGCTTCTGCTCTCCAATTCCCTGCCTAAATCTTAAAAAAAACCCGCAGTAAAATAAAGCACTTCTGAGAAATGTTAGTCATTCATGTGAATGCCACTTCCACCCCCTGTATTTGCATAGATTTGCATACTCCCAAATACATGTCAGTGATCACCTCTTAAGCAAGATGGGCAAAATATTTTGCGACTTTTTTTTGAGGAAGAGGGGAAAAAGGAACAGAGAGCAGATCTAAAAGAAATTAAGTTTGTAAGTATTTTCCTCTGACACTTCTACAGCCCTGCAGGATACCACAAGTCTTTCTTAAAACAATTTTCTCATTGCCAAGATTTCAATTTGGGGAGTGCCGACCATCAAGACAGAGTTTCATCTTACAGAAATTCATAAAACACTCATGGCATTCAGCTGCTCTGGCCCCTTTTCCCTCCCAGGGAAACATCCTTGCAGACAACTTACCTGCAATGAAATAAATACCATCTCCCACTCATCGTCCCAAAGCTGTGCTATTGATGACATGGTCACCACAGTAGTTATCAAGGTTGTCACCAGGCCAATCTGCAACAAATCAGAGGGTATTTGCAGGCTGGAGACTGTGGTTATTATATAAATTGTATAGGTTGGGAAATGGAGAGAGAAAACCTTTGCATGTAATAAAAGGCCTGAAAAAAGCAGCACGAGGACCCACGGGGAAGGAGGTTGGGCTCATGTGCTGTCACGTTGTCACCTGTTATACCAGGGCCTGAGAAAGGACTTTGGATGGGACAGTGGTGGCATGGAGAGGACAGACCAAGACCCAGCCCATCAGGACCTCCCCCAGCTGCCCTTTCACATGGAAGCACTCAGAGGTCTGAGCAAAGCAGGCAAAATGAAAACGTGACCTCCAAGGGGAAGGTAAAAAGTTCAAACCATCCAAAAGTGCCACGGAAATAACTCCAGCTGCAAAGACTGAGAATCTGGGCTGTCTGTCTAAAAATAATTCCCACTCTCTGCTCTGTCTGGTATCCAGCCCCTGCTGTTCTGCCAGAGCCAAAGGATGCTGCTGCAGATCCAAAATCTGTGGGGGAGACTTGGCAGAAACTGATCCCCAGGAAGGAACTGATCGTCTTGGTTGCACAGGGCACCTCTAGGCCAATTTCAGGTTTAATATCTCAGACCAGCAAATAAAACCCCGCATTCCCAACATTTACAGAAATCACTTTGGTACATATAAACAGGATTCCTCTTTCTGCAGCCCTAATTGCCCTTGGTGTGGCCGTCCTGTGTGGCACAGAGGTGTCAGGACACAAATCTCCACTTCTCCCTTTCCTCCTCCCATCAACTCCAATTTATTGCTTCTACCCCTCCCCTCACACCCATCTTTGACTTGGCTTACAACCCTCAGCTCTTTGCACAGAATTGCAGGAGAAAATTGGACAGAGTTGTGTGGTTTGCACATAGCAGCCTTTCCCCCACACTTTAATCTATATTTGAAGTTAATTCAGTAGAGTTCAGAGAAAAATATTAACTTATTCCAGTCGTGTATCTCAACCTCCTTAGGAAGATGAGGGAGGTGTTGGGGAACGGAAGAGACAGAGCAACACATCTGAGCTGTGATGAAAAGGGGGCTTCTTAGGAAGAAGGGGAGGAAATGTGGGGGGCCCACAGGGTAGAACTGATCTCCACCAACACACCCCTCTTCTGGACTTACTCATCTAAGCCCACCAGGGTGCCTGAGAAATACCATTTTCCCTGATGAAGAAACATATGTCAGGCTCAAGAATTGATAAAGTATTTGCAGCAGCAGTCAGACAGTCCCTGCCCCCTCTCTCTGATTGCATCCTCCTCCTCCCCTGAGGAAGCATAACTTCTACCATCTCTAAGGGAAAGAAATAAAGAAAAAGGAAGGGTGGGGAGGTCTCTGCTCTCCCTGTCCTGGGAGGTGTTCAGGCTGTGATCCTGCAATACCTCATCACGGGCAGAATTCCAGGAGGGGCTGTGTATTGGCAGATTCAGGTCTGGTCCCTTCATTTCCAATTAGCAGATTGCCTGCTACAGTGGGATCCTGCCAACCCATTTTCTCTCCCTCCATACCCTTCCTCTCCCCTTCTGTGCTCCAAAGATCTTCTCTGGTGTTTCACAGCAGTGTTTTTCAAGCTGCTTTACACACAAATCTCCTTGGGCCCCGCAAACCTCACCCTGCACGCTGCATACCCCCAGTTTTAACAGCTACATCTTCTCCCAAGGCTTTTCCAGCTGGTCCCCTCCAAGCACACTCTGAAGAGCTTCACGTCTGCTCAGCCCCTCTCCAGGGCTGGGTTCAGCACAGAAAGGAGCCCCAGAGAGGTTCATGGGGCACCTGAGCTGGGACTGAACCAGGCTGCTCTAACCACTGGTGTTTCTCCATCTCCACGGGTGGCCTCTCTATCAGCAAGGGCCAAAAGCATTTCACCAAATTCTTTGTCCCCAGGCCTTGATGGCCTCTCCTGAGCAGTCTGCTCATCCACCACAGTCATTTTATGCTCTTCCCAAAAGCACAGTGACAGCAAGTGCCACCCCCCGCCTGCTCCTCAGGCTCCCGCATTCCCGAGATCCTGCTCCCCTTGAAGCTGAGATTTACCTTGTGCAGCCAGTGCAGGTTCATCTGCTGTCCCACAGCTATGTGACACAGTGCCAGGATCTGGGAGGGAGAAACCAGCAGTCAGACAGAGGCACATCACCACCCTGAAGCGCTTGAGCACACAGGGACACATCACCCACCCGAGGGGACAGCCACACAAGCCAGGGCAGCCAGCAGGAAGGGAGGCAGGATGGGCCAGCAGATCCTCTCCAAAGCCAAGGATGTGAAGGAAAAGGCTTTGCAGGGAGCTCAGAGTCTGGCCCAGGGGTGCACAGCCCCTGGGGCTGCAGGAAGCAGTGGCCACCTGAATGGACACCACCCTGAAGGTCCCAACCCCCTGGGATGAAGGGCAACAACTGCCCCTTGTGCCTGGAAGTAGAAACTGGGCCATACCATGGGAAACAAGAGCTGTATTCCTCCTCTGAAGGTATCTGTCTTTTGATCATCTGAGGCCTAAGAGTGTCTATTTTTCACTTTTAATTTTATGCAAATTAAGGCTAAGAAAAAGAGAATAAGAAAGAGAGAAAGAGAACGAGAAAAAAGAGAAAGAGTAAAGAGAGAGAGGGAGAGAAATCACTTCTGAGGGAAGATTGCTCAACTTGCAGATGGCCTGAGAAGCTCGTGGCCTTTTTAAAGCCAACACACAAACCTCTGAGAAAGGGGATTTCATTCTACTCACCAGTAACATTGTAATGTAGGTAAAGCCAGCAGCAGTTGTAACAAGGATTGGAATGGACCAGTCACTCCAATATCCCATTCGGTTATATAAAAACCTGGAAGAGAAGTGGGAAGGATAGATTAAGAAGGGATTCAACACCAGAACAGCTTCACTAGGATTAGACAAGACTTTAGAAAATGGATCTGTCAAGAAAAGAGATAGGCAGCAAAAAGCACAAGTGACAACCCAGTGCTTTAATCCCTTATGGAAATTACCCGGATAGAGAAAGGCAGAGAAACCCCAGAACCCTCCTTGCAGCTTCTGAGAGTTCAAACCTGACCTGGATTAAAGTTTTTCCAATGGATTTTTAGGAAAAAAAAAAAAAAAAAACCAACAGCATCCCTAACTTGGATTAGGGTTGATGTTACCTCCATGCAAACCCTTTGACACAACAAGGACAGGGTGGTTCTGGGGGGAATCAGCTCATGCAGTGAACTGGCTGGGTTCTTTTGTTGCCTGCTTTTTGGTTACAACAGACAGAAATGCTGCACTACATACATGCAGGTCAAAGAGCCAACCTCCTCCCCAGCACTCAAATCCAGCATCAGTCATCAGACAGAACATCTGCTCTGTTTGGACAAACTCTGGGGTGATTTTTGGGGCTGCCCTGTGCAGAGCCAGGAGTTGGAATCCATTATATAATCCAGGATATTCTCTGATTCCAATTCTGTCCAGGAGTAAAGCTCCCCTGTGAGATCTGGAAAGCAAATCCTTGGGCTCAACAGGCATGGCCCGTGTCCAGGTTTTGCTCAGGAAGTCAAAGAGCACAAAACCAGGGATCTGCAGGCATTCAGACGTGCTGTTAGGAAAAAAGAGGGAAGAAAGGAAAGAGGGCTCCTCTGAAGTCTTTGCTGATGCCACCACCCAGAGCTTCCTTAACTCTCAGTCCATTTAAGTTTTTGCTCTGATGTCCCTTCGGTGCCCCTCTGAGAGCACCAGGCCTTCACTTGATGTGCAAATGAATGTTTTAAAATGCTGTGTCCATGGCAGTTATGAAGCAGGGGAGCTTTCTCCAGAACTGAGGAGGAACACATTTGCTACAAGCCTTGCATTTATGGTCCTGCTCCAGGGGAACACAGCCAGGTTCCCAAATTACAGCATCCCCCACAGCCCACCCTAGCCAGAACTGGTGCAGTACAAACCTTATACAGTGCAGATCTAAATTATAATGCAATCAAGTGTAGACACCAAAAAGGGACATGCCAGAAGCAATAAATTAAAAAAAAAAATTTACTTAAGGGACACAAAGCACCTTCACTAACAAGGACCTCACTGATATCCAGCCTCAAGGAAAAAAAAGCTGAAAAGCCTGAAGCAAGACATGCTGGGCTACAATTTTGCCTTGTCCTTCTAAAGCCCATTTCAACCCCAGAATAGTCCCTTTAGTCCTTACTAGTTGAAAAGCCCCAACTGCTGCCCAAGATGCCTGACAGACAGGTAAAAAGATGAAAAACCTCCTCAAGGGTGGCAGAGGGAAAAGGCCCTTAGAGGTCTGGGTTGAAAAATCTCTTCCCAGAGGGTGATGCAGTGCTGGAACAAGTCCCAGAGCGGGGGGAAGTCTTCATCCAGCCCTCAAGCCGACCTGCTGCTGGCAGTGCTCCTCCTTGAGGGGCTGCTTGGACAGACACCTCCAGTCTTTCTTCACCTGGTGGGACAGGCTGAAGGAGTTCAGTGCAGCTGCACATGACATGAGAGAGGAGAGCTCCCAAGGATGAGCTCTGGAGGGTGGGAAGAAGCTCAGCAGCTCCTGACACCAATATCACAGCAATTCCTTCTCCCAGTTCCTCTGGAAGGCCCTGGCAGCAACTCAGTGTGCTGTTTGCCCCAAAGAGCCCTTCCTCTCCTCTGGGGGAGCTCCCAGCTTCCCAGTAAATCAGAGAGGAAGGCAGCAGGAACAAGCAGCAAAGAAACCTCGTCCAAAAGCACGGCCCAGAAGCGACGACCACAGAGGAACAGCAAAGGCGCCGTTTCTAAACACCAGCCCCTCACTGTGCCTCATCAGCAACAGGTTCACAGCCCCACTGGGAAAAAATTGATGCTTTCAACTCCCTCACACCCTGTCTGGCCAAAACTGCTCTGTTTTCATGGAGCCCACGCAGCTGGAAGGGAAGAGGGCCAGGCTCAGCCTGCATGGACCCAGTGGAAATTACTTCCCCCTTGCCTGGAACTGGCATGGCTGTAATGAAAACCTCGCCCCGTGTTCTTCTCCTCCTCCTTCCCAGCCTTTCCACAGCTGTTCCCAGAAACCCTGCTCAACCTCTGGTGCCAGTGCATGGAGCAGGGATCTCACTGGGGTTACAGTACACACATAGCACCAACCCATTTCCAGCACTGAATGGCAGTGCCTGAAATGCTGTTTTCCATCCAGAGAGCCTCTCCAGAACTTGTGCACAAGAAGGAATCCTTTCCCAGTGTTGTGCACAATCCAGATGTGCTTCCAGCACCCTGGGTTGCACGGCAGGGACAGGGCTTTGGGCTGCAGGCGACATCTGGACATGTTAAATCCCAACTGCCTCTTGCATCCAGAGCAGACCTGCAGATGTCCCCCCTTTCCTGCAGGAATATCTGGGGAGCCAAGCCTTGGCAGCACTGCAGCTCCAGTGCCCATTCACAGCATTCCCAGGGCTTTCCTTCATTTCTACAGGATTGTTTTTAGCCCTTTCACAACTTTGAGCTCAGTGTTCGTCTCGCACTGGGGCGGACTTGGAGCTCTCACATCCTCTCTGAAGGTTTAACTGAAGAAGAGAGAGGTTCCAAAACACCATTTTAGAAAAGGCATTTTTATCATGCTGCTGTTACAAATAATTCAGAGCAATGGTGATGGTTTCACTTGCCACAGTGTGGGTGTGAGCAAAGAGGAAAAACCCATTTCCTCCTGGGAGGAGCCAGCTCACATCACCATGTTGGTAAACACTCTCCCTTCGCACAGCTCCAGCATCTAAAGCAGATGATTTATTTAAGGGATCAGCTCCCCACTGTGTTTTAAAATACACTTTACATCTTATGTTTGACAAGAAGACGCTGTCAAAGCAGTTTGGTTAGAACACAGCCCAAGGTGCTGTCAAAATGTTTTAAGATGCTGCGAATAATAAAAGGGAGTATAATTTCCAGCATTGGAGGCAGCTGGCAACACCCTAAATTCCAGCACATCCCACTGCAAAGCTCCTTTTCAGCTCCTTCCAACTTTGTATAATATTTTCCACACCCATGTGCTTCAGGCTGAATTTTTGCCACGGATATGTTGTGGAATAGTTGCAGCCAAATTGCTCAGCCACTTCCAAACCCAGCCGACCATAGAGACAAACAAACAAAAACCCAGCCACGCAGTGGAGATGTGAGGCCACGTTACATCTACACACGGACCAGGCAGAAGCAGCTCTCCTTCAGTCCCACTTCCCACCTCATTTTCCCTTTATCATCATTGCAACTCCATCCAAAGGATCCAGATGAATCCAAAGCTGTGTTGAGCAGGTGCGTGATGGCAGCCAGATTTCCTAAGGGAAGCTCTACTCACCAGTTGATTTCATTGTAGTCATTGTGAACTTCCCACCAGAAGTAAAACCAGACCAGGGTGAGGAAGAAGGATGAGGTGAGGATGAGGAACCAGAGGCGCTCCCACTGCGGAGAAAAAGAGAAGTCAGTGTCCATAGGATGCCACTTGATCCCAGCTGTGGAGTAAACAGGCACTTCCAAGGGCAGATTTCGCACCTCTGCTCCCTGGGAGATGCAACCCTGCTCCCCAGCTCTGGGAAGAGGGTCATTTATATAGATACATCTTATGGAGGGCTGGAAGAGCATTTCTCCAGCTGTCAGGGAAGAGGGAACACTTCTGGATATGGAGCTGGGGTTTTGTTTGGTGAGGGGTCTTTTGTTGAAATAAATTCTGCATGGAAAATATTCTAATGAATCCTCTCTTCCCACAAGGAGCAAGGAAGGATGAAAACTGGAAAGAACAGGAGCAACTCTACCACCGTCATTCCCTTCTGGACCCTGAGCACACATTGATCTTCTTGGAAAATGCTCTTTTCTCTGGTGAGCTCTCCTGGATTTTTAATTATGCAAAACACTGTAACCAATATAGCGAATAGAAACACTAAAAAATACTAATTTTTGCGTCCCTTTCCATGCTAAGGGCTGGAGTTATTTACTTAACTGTGTGTTGACTATTTTGCATCACCCTGGATACCAATCCTGTGATACACAGCTCCTCCTTGTATTCTCCACCACAGGAAAAAGAGCCAAAAGAAAGCAATAAAAAGGGTTGGAATTGTTTCATTTTTTGCTATGCCAAAAAATGATGTTTTCTGCTAGAAATTCCAAATTCTTGGCTGTATAACCCAAATCAAGACACCCAATTTTGCCCAGAGAAGCCATGGCTGCCCCTGGATCCCTGGAAGTGTTCCAAAGGTTGGACAGGGTTTGGAGCAACCTGGGATAGTGGAAGGTGCCCCTGCCCATGGGACTGGAAGAGCTTTAAGGTCTCTTCCAATCCAAACCATTCCCCTCCTTCTGGATGCCTTGCAGCCTGCACATTTCCAGGATTCCAAACCTCACTTTCCCCATTGTTTGTTGGGATTCTCTTTCCCCCTCTCCGCTTGGGTCTAACACCTCCTTGCACATATAAGTTAAATATGGGTTATATTCCCATATATATTTGGGGTTCTCCAAGGCAAGTGAGGTTTTATGCCCTTTTTATGCTGAAGACCAACATTGCTAAAAAAATCCCACCCTCCAGCTCTTTAAAGGTCAGTCTGGGCTGAGCTCTGCTGATGTTCGTGCAGTGGATGACACTGATTTGATAAACAAGCCAAGGAAAACATTTCAAAACCTTTGAGCTTTTTTTTCCCATATATATAAACACAATTTCCCCCTTCTTATTTACATGCAAGCAGCAGAGCTTGTGGCAAGCTCTCCAAATGCTATTTTGGGTCTGCCCTTGAGGGTGCCCTTGCCATGCCTTGCTGGTTTTGTGAAAACCCAGGCAAATTCTTCTATCTTAAGGCATCCTTCAGTGAGTTCAGGCACAGTTCTGGGTGGGCTTTCAGAAAAACACAGAATATTTGATCTTTAAGGTCCACTCCAGCCATTCTCTGATCCAGTGATCAACAGACACAATCAGAAGAGCCCCAAAAGGAAATTAATGATGACAGAGACATTTTACCAAGTTGTAGTTTGCCAGAAAATTTTTGTCAGAAAAAAAATCATAGAATCCTTAATAAGAAATAAATAAATCAATCAGTGTTTCACACACATTCTCCACCCCTTTTGCACATCCCCAGTCCCCACACTACGCCAGGTGGGAGCAAAACCAACTCCAAGTTAAGGGATTTAGGGGGAAAAAACCCCCACAAATTAAAGGAATATGCCACAGAAAAGCCAATGTTTGATTCATCTGTGACGCTGGATTTTACCCACTCTTGTGCTGGAAGATTGAATCTTGTTTAAAACAGCACTGAAATTCATTATCACAGGGGACAGATTTTCCAATTTAGGGATTAGTTTTGGTCAACTGAAGTCTCTGCCAGTCTCTTTTGCTGCAACTCTCCAAGCCAGACAAAGCATTATTTACTGCAGTGGCACAGCAAAGCAGAGAAGCTCAGGAAGTTTATTTATTCTAAGATCTGTAGGAGATGTTATGAGGTTTAACTATACACGCTCCCACCAACCCCTCCTACGAGGACTTTCTCAATTTAGTCAAACTTCCTCCTATTTCTCACCTATTTCATTCCAGATGACCACACATATGCCAGGAGACACCTCCCAGCATGGTACCACTTGTGAGCTAAAGAAATCCTTTGACCAGGATTTCTAAAAAAAAAATTCCTTTAGAGGAGGTTTTCCTAGAAATTTATCCTCTGCCAAATCCAACCTGCAGAGCCAATGCAGGTTTAGCCTCTGCCCTGCTCAGGTGAGACCCCACCTGCAGAGCTGCCCCAGCCCCGGGGCCAACAGCAGAAGGACCTGGAGCTGCTGGAGAGAGTCCAGAGGAGGCCCCGGAGCTGCTCCAGGGCTGGAGCCCCTCTGCTCTGGAGCCAGGCTGGGAGAGCTGGGGGTGCTCACCTGGAGAGGAGAAGCTCCAGGGAGAGCTCAGAGCCCCTTGCAGGGCATAAAGGGGCTCCAGGAGAGCTGGAGAGAGACTGGGGACAAGGGCTGGAGGGACAGGACACAGGGAATGGCTTCCCACTGGCAGAGGGCAGGGATGGATGGGAGATTGGGAAGGAATTGTTCCCTGGGAGGGTGGGCAGGCCCTGGCACAGGGTGCCCAGAGCAGCTGTGGCTGCCCCTGGATCCCTGGCAGTGTCCACGGCCAGGCTGGACGGGGCTGGGAGCAGCCTGGGATAGTGGAAGGTGTCCCTGCCATGGCAGGGGGTGGCACTGGATGGGCTTTGAGGTCCCTTCCAACCCAACCCACTCTGCAAATCTATGGATTTGTCTGCCAGACCTGTTCCCTGCTGAATTATGGCTGAATTCCCAGCTTAACACAAGACAGTTCTAGAGAATTCTAGAGAAGCCACACTCATGGTCCATTTGATATCTACTTGATGATTCCTTATCAAGGCTTCAGATCACCAAACTGCCCACTTTCCTCCCATAAAGCAGATCAGCACGGTCTCAGGATTCAGAGCGTGATTTGGACTTAGAACAGAGAAGCAACACTTCAAATCTTAAAAACCAGGACTGCCCAGGGTGAGACTGCATTGCTCTGAAGTGGTGATCACTGCATTTACATGTGCCCCTCTTCCTGAGGTTTAAATATTTTAACAGGATTATTAATCATAGACTTAGAAAGGTTGGAAAAGAACTCTACGATCAACAAGCTTAACCGTATAATATAATTAATATTCTTCATAGTATGTCTTAAGAGTAATATAATTAATATTTATATAGTGATAGAAGTTATAAATAAATTCAATATATTTAGAATTAACATTGACTTAAATTACATAATTAAGCTGGTTCTATCAGAAGTATGTCCCAAACCTTGCCTGGGGCCTGCAGGCAAAACAGAGGGTTCAACATGTGAGACATATTAAATTCCTTATTTACTACCACATATATTCCCCAAGGTTGCTGAAATGCTGCCCCATGAGCTCAGCTGCCCCCTCACTGTTCCTTTGGACCCAGCTGGGAAGCAGGGGCAGTACAGCACTCTTGGCTCAAGGTCTGATCCATGAAAGCCAAGAAAATCCAAGGCCAGAGCCAGATGATCCCCTGACAGTCCGTGGAGTAAACAGAACAGATGGATTTTGCTCCACTGAAGCTGCTGGAGTCACCCCAGTTGACACCAGTCCTGAAATGCCATCCTCCACCTGTGCTGGTTCCTGGAGTCCTTGTCAGCTCATCCCAAGCAGGATTAGCATCCCTGAGATCCACCTACACCTCCCAGCCTCGGGATGAAACAGCAGAACCCTGTCCTAAGCAAACCCACGCCTCCAGCATCCGCCCTGGCACCCAGAACCCACTCAGAGCTTGAAAAGGAACTGGAAAGAGAGAAGCCTGCTTTGAACTGGGAATGGGTCTGAGGAAATGCCAGTGCTGGATGGATTAGGGCTCCATTCCCACACAGATGAGCTCACAGGAACCATTCCATCAACGTGGGTGAAGTCCAACGTGTGCACCCACAGGAGCTTTCCTGTGAAGGAACTCAAATGTCACTGCTGGAGCGTGCTGCAGTTCATCCCAGTACAGCTCAGATGGGAACAGATGGATTTTACATTCCCTCCTGGATTCACATCCAAGTGCGAGGATTGTGCCGTGCTCACGTCACCCCTGCTCTGCCCCCAAGCTCTCCCAGAGCAGCTGAAACCACAGCAAAGGGTCCACCTAAAGATGCCACCTAAAGATTCCACCTTAAATACAGGGAGGAGGCTGTGGGTGCTGGGAATTGAGGAGATCCACCTCAGAGCAGATGGATCTTCCTCAATAAAAGGTATTTTCTTTCAAAGACCGAAAACCAGAGAATATCAACAGCTTGGAGCAACCTGGTCTGGTAGAAGGTGTCCTGGCCCACGGGCAGGGGCTGGAACAAGATGATCCCTAAAGTCTCTTCCAATCCAAACGATTCCATGGCTCCTGTCAACTTTAGAAGGAGCCACCACTGATGCTGGGCAGAGGAAACAACCTAAAGTTGTGCAGAAGTTTAAGTCAGATGAGTGCGGCAACTGGGGCATGCCTTTTGTTTTAATAAAAAGGAAAAAAGAGGAAAAAGGGAAAAGGGGGGGGGGGGAGTGGAAAAAAAAAAAGAGGGGAAAAAACTGGGGAAAAAGAAAGAAAAATGGGGGAAACGGGGGGGAAGGGGGAAGCCGACCCTCTTGTTTCTGGAACTGCCAGTCATCCACCACAAAGAAAGCTCTTATTCAAGTCAAAGCCTCTGGGAATTCATGGCTTTCAGTCCCTGTGGAGGACTCTACCCATCCTCTGTCTCCTGAGCACAGTAAACCTCCTGTTCATTCATTAAAAATAATTAAATAACGAAATAAAAATCAAACTAGAACAGGAAGAAGCTTTTTAACAATGTCTGCCCCCTCCTCTCCCCCCGCTTTTTTTTTTTTAAATCAGAAAAAATCCAGTTTTGTAAAACAGAAGCCTTTTATAGAAAAGCTAATATTTTAAAGCAATTTCTTGCTGAAGGGCATCTTGGCTTGAGGATGGAATTTCTGCTGAGAGGAAACTGGAAGGAGACTGAGCCCTCCCAAAAATCTGGCAGCGCACTGGGCAGGCAATGCACGAGCAGATGGAAAACAACAGTACGTGGAGCTGATCACACACACAAACAAAATCCAGTTTGGGCATCTTCCTCCAGCTCCACACTGTAAATCTCCCTGCTGGAAGTTCTATGTGCAGACAACAATCAGAGATATCCAACACAACCACACCCTCCAACTTGGAAACACAACAAGGCCTCAAAGGTGTTTTATCTCCCTGCAGTGCACACCATCCTTGTGTCACTAAATATCCACCAGCCCAGGCACCTGCCTTTAGCAAATAAATGGGTTTGTTGAGGGATCAAGGCCATGCAGTCCTGAGCAATCGCTCTCTACCTCAGGAGCAAATCCAAGAGCTGGACTCTGACTGGAGCACCACCATCACTCAAGAGTGTTTTCAGATCATTTTAATTCACTCCTGGATACAAAAAAGAGTTTATTAAGGAGTCTGCACTTCACTATTTTCTGACATTTTCAAGAATCAGTCTGCTGCAGGCATTTGTCAGTATTAGTTTGGAGAGGAAAGGAGGAGAGCTAACATTTATCCAGAGAATACAAAGGAAAAACTGACGGCACCATTCTTCATTTCGGGATTACCCAATCAGACCTCGTCCAAACAAACAAAAGATTATCTTCAAGCAAGTTCTTAAATCATCTCTGAGGATGAAGGATGACTCCATCTCCAACAGAACCAGAAACTGAGGATCACCAAGAACAAGTGTCAGCTGGAGCATTTCGTCAATGGGAACAACACCCCAATTCCTAAGGAGAAGTTACAAACTTTCATTACAAACTCTCAGTATGTGAATGCGGAGTCCTTAAAGCAGTGGCTTGTTTTCAATTCCCACCCTCCTCTGGATTCTTCTCCAGGGTTTCACCACCACCCTCATGGGGAGAAACTTCCCGACTGTCTGACTGGATGTTCCTTTGATGCAGACTGTTCCCGTTGCCTCTTGCCAAGGGCCATTATGGCTGAAGGTCTCAAGGCCAGCTTGGATAGGGCTTGGTCCAGTGGAAGGTGTCCCTGCCATGACAGGGGGTTGGAATGGGATGATCTTTAAGGTCCCTTCCAACCCCCCAAAAATTATGATTCTGTGACTTTCTCTACAGCTACTCCTTAGCTGCCGAGAGCAGCAAAATCCTCTCTTCCCACCTCCAGCTGCACAACCCCAGCTCTCAGCCCCTCCTTCTCTGCCCCTGGCTCCTGTTCCAAACAGTTTGGTGGCCCCAGTGGGTTCACTTCTGTCTGTTCTAAGCCTGCCTTAGTTATGGGGAGCCCTCAGTGCTCAGATGTCTTCTCTCAAGTGTCCCTGGAGAGGAAAACCCACATCCGGCTGCACTGTCATCGTCACAGCCCAGGATGCAATCAGCCTTCATTGCCAAAAGCACATCCAGCAGCTCAATCTCATCTTGCAGAGGAACAGAACTAATGGAAAGCACCTTGCACTCCAAGGATTTGAAGCATTTAAGTGAGCAGATCAATATACTTCAGCAGCAAATGTTGGCCTAACAGACCCTGTGCACATCCGGAGCAGAACCAAGGTGCCTGGGATGAAATTCCCTCACCTTGACAGGCTGCAGAGGGATCAGGCTTTCATCCCTCTCTCGGACTGAAGATTCAGGGACACAAGAGAGCAGGAGGAGTCTGCAGGACTCCACAGTGCATCAGGCAGCTCCCACAGGACTTTGTAACCTGCCCAATGGTTTTGTTTTCTCTTCATCCAGCAACTGCGACCATCTGGTGCAAAGCTCTGCTTGAACACCTCCTCCACCTCTTGCTTTTTACTCCTCATCCTCAACTTTCTGCCTTCTCCCTGTCTTGGCTTACTCCTTCAAACTTCATAAGGAATGAGATTTTTCCCATTTGCTATGGCCCTCTCCAGGCAGGAGAGGGACTGACTGGAAGGAGAAATTTGGGAGCACAGCCAATTTGAGCCAGTGTGGTCACTTCAGAAACACTGCCAAGGTTTTTTACTCCTTGTAACACGCTGTGGTTTTGCATAAGAGGCACCTGCCAATCATTACAGAAACGGGAAGAAAAAGGAAGAAATTGGGTCTGACGGACAATGGGTCTGAAGTAAGGAGGAAAGAGAAGAAAACCCTGCTGCTCTGGCTGCTGAGGCTTTGACACTTAACCAGATGCTTCCTAAAGCAAGTCAGTGCACATCTCAGACACATCTTACTTGATTATGGCAAAGGCTGGGCTAATGGTTCTCTGCACACCTTGTTAGAAAAGGCCATGAATGAGATTTCTGAGCTGTGACACGCTCCATTTACAATTCCATTTAGCAGGTCACAGAAAGTGGCGGAGAACATATTCCTGAAATATGTGCTCCTGCTGGGGCTGCTGGAGCTGAACTGCAGCTCAACAGATGCAACTAAAAAGAGCCAAATCGCTAAAAATATCATTGTTACACTTTGTAAAACACCTCGAGCTCCCAGACTCCAAAAACACAACCAGAAAGGGTAGGGCTGATTCCCTCCGGGCTCCAGGGCTTACAAAGCTGGGAGCAATCAGGCAGTTTTCCTTGCCTAAATAGCAAGGAGAGGGATAAAGGGATCTAAACTGAGGGATAACCCACAGCTGCCTGCCCCCCCCTCCCCACACAGTCTGCCAGAGGACCAGTTTCTCTCTAGGTGTCCATCACCCAACAGAGGCGGCATTTCACTGAGTCCCCAGCATTCATCACAAAAAGCACAGGCAACCCTTGATGGCACCAAGATGGGAATTCCTGTGCTGTTCCAGACACAGAGCACAGCTGGAGCCAGGGCTCTTTCTGTCTGTTAGTGGCCCCTGGGGACCTTCAGCAGCAATAATCATGTCCTGGACCAGCTCTGCCTCCAGCAATTACGTCCTCCCTCTTTCATTGAAGGCAGAGGTAAACAAAAATCCCTGAGGGAGCCTCTGATTCATGAGCAAACAGGACAGAGTGATAGGGGATCCCCAACCTATCCCCCACAGAATGATTTACTCCCACAGCTCCTGATGATGTGTTTTTAACCGACTGGATTCTGCCCAGCCAACATAACCAGTGCTTCTGGGCAAACTCATGGAACGATCCAAGTATTCCAAACCCATTCCTGATGCTAACAATGCACTACAACCTCCTTTTTTTCACCAACACTTTGCATATTCAGACGCCAAGGGGAGACAGATTTCTTTCCAGACGAAATAGGTCCAGATTTTTCAGTCGTTACTGACGAGGCTCATCTAGGGAAGGAAAGCAAAATACAGCCCATGGTTCTTGCAGAGACCAACTGGCTGAGGTCCAAGGCTTGCCTGAAGTGGGGCACCTTGCTGGGCACAGCATCCCTGCTGAGCACTCATCAGCATCAAGCAGCAGGAGGATTTCATCCTCAGCACCTCCTGTGGGTGTTATTCCTGCCAACTCATCCCAGCCTCCTGACAGTCCTTTGCAAAGGCACATGATGTTGCTGACTTGCATTCAGCTGATGGTCCACTTTAATTAAGGCAGCAGCATCCTGGGGCAAGGGGGTGAGGATTAAAAGCAGCTTTAATAAAAGCAGGCTCAAAAAAAAAAAAGGACTATATAAGCTACCTAAGAACACAGCCAATGAAGGCTATTAAATGTAATGGCCTCAGTGTTACATTTTACTCAAGAAATCTCAGAAGAATATTATCACCAGGAGGAACATTTTGTGCGTATCCTGGGGGTTTTAAAGGCATTTCCTTAATGGCCAGCTTCTGGCTCCAGGTGGAAATAGGACATTTGGGCCCTATACCAGGCCTAGAGAAGATTGCAGTCTCTAAAAACCCTCAGCAAAGCTGTGACCCAACCACTCCGCACCTCAGTGGATCACTCAGTGCCAGGGGAACCAGCTCTGCATTTGCCTTTGCTGACCCTGTCTCTGTCCTGGCCCCTGACTGCTTTTGCCCTTTGTCCAGCTCAGGCTCAGATGTGTCCCCAGCTCTGTCCTGCTGGGTGTTGATGAGTTTAGTAAGCACGGCTTAAATATGGGAAGAACAGTGGATGAGAGAAATCCTGAATATTTATCCCTATTTCAAGAGAATTACTATATTTCAGAAGCATTTACAGGAATTCTGTTGTAAAATGCTCTGTAAACGATCCTAAATAATCTGACATAGATGTCAAATAGATCCAAGGGCAAATGATTGGACTGGGAGAAGAAACACACAGTAAATTCATTCCTTGGACAATTTTTCCCTTGCATCTTACCCTTGGCAGCAAATGTCTGCAAGACAACATCTAAAAATACTATTTTGTCATGATGCTTGGCACAACAAAAACAAACCAAGGATTTCTGTGCTGGTTGAAAGGGCAGGAGCATCAGCAGCCGGTGCTGGAAGACAAAGTCCTGACAGTAAAAGAGGCAGTGGGTGCCATTCTTGGTATCAATATCCACTTTCCCTGGATTACACCCAGTTTGGGTCTAGGAAAACCTTGCTTGGGATGACCAACAAATATCAGCCTGTGGTACCTCCACAGCAAGTGACATCTGCCCTCCCCAAAGCCCCCCTTGTGTCACAGTGGTCACTTTGGTATGGCTGCAGAGTGCCCACACCAGCACATGCAGAAGGACAATGCTAAACCAGGAGCATCAACACCAAAAGGCAAAGCAGAACACTTCCCCACATGGAAACCCACACAGGTTCGTTCTTCTCCCTCCATTGGTGGCACAAGCAACAAGGCAATGACATCTTAGAAAAGCATTTGCAAGGGTTGATCATCCAGCAATTCTGCCTGAAGGGTCAGCTGGTCTCCAGCTGAGGAAGCAGCAAGGAAAATGGTAAAGCAGTAGGTGTCTAAATGTTTGTGTTACTCAGAAACCACTGGGAGGCACAAAAATGAGGACTAAAATAAGCAAAATTTATAGGCTAATAAAAGCTGCATCAAAGAAATGGAAGGTCTGACTTACAAAAAGTCCCCTTCCCACTTCCCAGCAGCTCTGACACATCACACTCACATCACTGTTGTTGCAAGAGGACATCTTATGTGATGTTGATAAATTCTGGCATGGCAAAGTTGAATTATGTAACAACTCTGCCGTGCGTGTCTAGACAGAAGCCAGGAGGTTCCCCTGCAGCTATTCCCTCTCAGTACCCATCACCATGGCTGAAAGGCAAGCAGCCAACTCACAGACAAGAGGAACAAGTTGTTACCATCCTGTTTTAAGCAGGAGCAAGAGCCTCAATGCTCTGTTGAAAACCTGAAATGCCTCAGTGCATGTGCTGAAAAAGGCCCTGCAACTGCTTCATCTCCTGCTGCTTTCCAGGGCCAGGGCAGCACCTGAATGGTGCCAAGCCCAAGAGAGGGGCCATGCCCAGTTAAATCTGTTTTCTCTCTCTTCATTTAAAGTTGGAGCATCTGCAGCAAAAGCACAAAGACAGGCTTTGAGCGAGAGACACAGCCTGGGAGATGAGGAGTTCCCAAGGGAGGAACATTCCTGAGTCACCTTTCCGGAACCAGAGCAAATTTAACATTTCACAGAACGAAAGAATGGTTTGGGCTGGAACACACCATGGGCAGGGACACCTTCCACTCTCCCAGGCTGCTCAGACCTCCATCCAACCTGGCCCTAGACACTGCCAGGGATCCAGGGGCAGCCACAGCTGCTCTGGGCACCCTGTGCCAGGGCCTCCCCACCCTCCCAGGGAACAATTCCTTCCCAATCTCCCATCCATCCCTGCCCTCTGGCAGTGGGGAGCCATTCCCTGTGTCCTGTCCCTCCAACCCTTGTCCCCAGTCCCTCTCCAGCTCTCCTGGAGCCCCTTTAGGCCCTGCAAGGGGCTCTGAGCTCTCCCTGGAGCCTTCTCCTCTCCAGGTGAGCACCCCCAGCTCTCCCAGCCTGGCTCCAGAGCAGAGGGGCTCCAGCCCTGGAGCATCTCCGGGGCCCCCTCTGGGCTCTCTCCAGCAGCTCCAGGTCCTTGTGCTGCTGGCCCCAGGGCTGGGGCAGCTCTGCAGGTGAGGTCTCACCTGAGGGGCAGAATCCCCCCTCCCCTGCTGCCCACACTGTGGGATGAGCCCAGGAATCTCTGCTGGGAAGCAAAGCAGCACCCCAGAGGGCTGCCCTTTGGGAAGGAAACTCAGTTCATTTCCTTGCCACAAAGTCGTTTGCAATCCCAGAAAAGACATTTTAACCTGGCTCATGTTCTCAGCTCTGTGGAAGTGGGAATAATTATCCCTCTCATCAAGAGCTGCACGTTGATTAAAGCGCCTCCAATGGAAGGTGGCACAGAAATAGCAAATCTGCCAAACTGCTGCTCCTGCACCTTGCTGCACTCCAGAGTTTGTCAAACACCAGCACAGCCAGCCTGACTTTCCACTCCCCTTTCAGAGGACAACCTGGAGAGGGCAATTTCAGCAATTTCAAAAAACCCTGCACTGAAAATAACCCCAAGCTCAAGGTTTTTCCTACCCCATCACTCCCTGATCATAAATCATGCCAGGAAAAACGTGCTAATCCTGCAGCTCTCCCACATGACTGGGGACAATTTGGATGAGCAAACTGCTCTCAAACCATCTCTTTGCACAACCCAACGTGGAATTCAGCAAGTTGGAGATAAAGCCCTTGTGGTGGCCAGGAGAGGGATGGACCAGACAGATCCCAGCTTGGGGAAGAATGCAGGGAAAGAATTCCCACAGCACCACTGGTCTGCAGCCTGGAATTTTACAGACAATGGCAAACGTGGCTTTTGGCTTCACATCTGGGATAGATAAAAAATAATTTCCAAGCACAGGAATAGATCATGCCCAGAGTGTCCACAATGCCATCCCAAAGGAAACTTTTATCCCAACCACACAACCTCTCTCCTGTTTATGGAAGAGACTGTGGCCCAAAATGAGGCACAACCTGTCCCATACCAAGGTGTAACACCTGCATTCAGTGATCCTTCTCCACCTTTCTCATGGAGCAAAGCAGCTCTTCAATCTACTGCTTGGAAAGGAACCTTGGCAGACATCAAAATGCTCTAAGGGCTGCTGACCACACTCAGAACCAGTTTTTTCTCTTCCTACTCTCTTCAGATCTTGACAAACATCTTGGACCTGAAGGAATCTGAGATAAATGCATAGTAAAGAAACAAAAGTCGAATTTTACAATAATGTGATTTTTACTTCCCCTGCAAAGAAAGCTTTCCAGCCCATTTCTCTCCTTCTTCCTGCAAGAGCAAAACTGCTTGTGCAGCAAAACCCATGGCAGGGAAGTCACCTGCAGAGTCACTGCAAAGTCATCTGTCACCTCTGTGAGCTTTGTCATCACAATCACTAAGCAGAGGTTTGTACCATTGAGAAAGGGAATTCTGGGGAGGAATGGCCTTGAACTTCTTCTGCCTTTGGCTGGGCTGGGTTTTTTCAGTGCATCTGAGAGCATCAAAGCAGCTTCAGTGAGAAGCAGCTGGTGAGAAAAATGCCTAATTTTTCAATCAACAGCTAAAGCAGTCATGGTTCTTAATTATGACTAATTATATCAAGGCACATTTGGTATAAAACACCTGTTTGTTTTTCAAAATGAAAATACAGCCAGCACTGCCTACACAACGCACAGGAAAAGTAAAACCTCATTTACAAACCCACTTGAGGGTGTCAACTGTCTGCCTGCAGGACACCCACCCCAAAAACTCCAGTCCTCTGTCACAGGAATTACCAGGATTATCCACGGCTCCCATTTCATTGGGACTGATGGCATTTCTAAATATAGCACGTGCTAAGCCAGATTTCCCATTTTTTACAGCCTCGTCAGCAGTGTGGTTATTATTGCTCCAGATCTGCTGAGAGAATATCAGGAGTATTTCACAGAGATCCATAAGGACTCTCTGTTCCTTCCTCTCCGAAGGCAGGCCAGGAAGCTCAGAGGTGGGAGGTGCATCTGCTGTTTCAGCCTACAAGGAACCTCGCCTTGGATTTACTCCAGCACCAAACAGGCTGCAGCTTTCAGAAGAACCAGGAGAAAAGGGAAAGCAACAGCTCTGACGCCAAGCGGGAGCAGACTCCCTGAGGAATGTGATCTTTTACATTTTCTTGTTGCATTTAATACCCAAACCTGGCTGATTTTTCCCTTACCTGTCTCATCACTGGGGGCATTTCCCAAAGCATCTCCTGGGCTGTAGCCAGCAGCTCTGGGAGCAACACAAAGGATGGAGAGGACAAAAACAGGGAGGCCTGACATTTAAAACATTTTTTTTTTCCACCACACAAATCTTTGATGAGCAAAGCTTTCCTACCAACTGTTCATCCATCAAGGAAACAACATCAGAACTGATTTTCTCCAGCCTAGGCTCACCCCTCCAAAAAGTCCTGCCTAAAGCAATGACTGCACCATGCCAGAGTGGAAAAAACCAAAAAAATAATAGAAGTAGTGTCAACAAATCTCCTGGCAGCAGCCTGTGACCACAACCCAACCTAATTTACAGCTGACCTCGCAGGAGGAAGGAGACAGGAAAAAGGTGGAATATGCCCCCACCCCAACCTCAAATTAGGAAGCCACAGGGAGAACTGCATATGGATGTTGGCATTCCCAGCAGGAGAACTGTTGCCAGAGGCAGGCACAGAACCATCCAGTTTGGCCAAGTCTCCAATAGAACAGATCTGGACCATTTACAGGAGCAGATCAAGCTTGAGGTCACTTACATGATCCATTAAAAAAAAATCACACTTTGGAGCATGTCCAGGGAAGGGAACGGGGCTAGGAAGGGGCTGCAGCACCAGGAGTGGCTGAGGGAGCTGGGGAGGGCTCAGCCTGGAGAAAAGGATGCTCAGGGGAGATCTTTAGGCTCTCTGGGGGTTTTGTCTGGAGAATCTTGTCCAGAAGTTTGGGCTCTGCCCATCAGACAGCCTGATGTTTTCTCCTCACACACCACCTGCATTAGAAGGTCTCCAGCAGAAAATCTGGACTTGAGAGGAACTGGAAGATTTATTTCTGTGGCCAAGTCTTTTTCCTCTTGCTGTGCTCCATGCTGAGTGCAGAACTGAGTTATCAACATGCAGTGCTCCCAGCTCACACAGCTGATGCATGTGGGAAACCAGCAGACAAACGTGGCAGCTGCCTGAGGCCGTGCAGGAACACAGAATAAATGTGACAGAATCAAACAGTAGCTCAGAGAGGGCTGAACTCTGCTTTCTGCTGGCAGGTGTTTAAAAGAAGCAAATAAACCTTATCGATAGTGCCTTGTCAAAACTACGGCCTGTGGCACACAAAAAATGCTTCTAAAAACAACCAACCAACCCAAAACAAGCCAACCAAATAAATAAACCAACCAAAGAGAAACCTAAAAACCCCACAAACCAAAACTCAACGAACACCAGTTACAGACTCAGAATCAGCAGGGCACACAAACAGAATCACAGAATGGTTTGCGTTGGAAAATCCAGCTCCAAACCCCTGCCATGAGGGCAGAGGTGTAGGAAAGCAACTCATGTCACCACTGGACAGCTGAATTCCCCCATCAGGAGCAATCAGATGAGCTACTGCTGGGCTGCAGCCATGGATTCAGGACGCAGCAGCACCCGGGGAATAAACCAGGTGGTGCCAAATGGGACACACCAGCCCATAAAAGCAATTGCACCTTAGATGATATTGAGCTTAATGAACTGCTCCTAAATTATTAGGCCTGGCCTGATGTAATATCCCTGGCCTGCCCTGAGCAACAATCTATGGGTTTATTGGACTATAAATTAGAGTCAACAACTCGAGCAGGGTACAAATTAAAGATCTGCTTTGGAAGCAGAATTACTATAATGCCATAAATAGTGACACATTGCACCTCCCTTCTTTTATTCTTCGTTACATCAAGGCTGTGCTTTAATTTTACAAGAACCCTGCAGCTTGTGAATCTTCCCTCCAACAGCATCGTTTTTAACCAAATTATCCTTCTCTGCTGGCTGAGAACACTGGGACCAGCACCGCCGGGTCCAGCAGCTCTCTGGCCACTCATCCCCACTCCCAGAGCACTGTGGGGACCCAAGGGCACTGGACTTGTTGAACCTCATCCCACTGGCCTCAGTCCATGGATCCAGCCTGTCCAGACCCTTCTACAGAGAATTCCTGCCCTCAACATTCCCACCCAACCTGGGGCTGCGAACTGAGGGTGCCCTCAATCTCCTCCTCCAGATCATGGATATGGATATTAACCAGGACTGGCGCCAGTCCTGAGCCCTGGAGGGCACCTCTGCTCTCTGGGCCCAGCCGGTTTTTGACCCACTAAACAAGCCATGAGCAGCCAGTTTCTCTTGGGAAATGCTGTGGGAAGCTTTACTGAAGCCCAGACGGGAAAATCTCCAGTCATCCTGTGGAGCTGACACAGGTTCCTTTGTCCCCCGAGGACACAGCAGTGTTTGGACACGTGGCAGACACTGGGCAGAGATTTAGGGCTTGTTTAGTCCATAACTCAGCCAGCTCTCCACCCTTTCCGAGCCCTACCAGGAATTCAGTCGATCCAGTCCCCACCACCTTGGGTACCTGCTCTTCTAGCCTTGCACTCTTCAATGTTCATTTTTAGTGTAACATATTCAAAGAAAACCCCTCAACCTTTCCCAAAGGTGAACCATCATCAGATGCTCCAGAGGGAAAGTCACAGGGAGGCCACGGGAATCAACAGGTCTCATCAAGGCTCAGGGAGCAGCCAGTAAGTAACAACTGGAAACCACTGGATTGAACATCCCTGGACACAGAGTGAAGCCAGGGAGAACCAACCTGCCAGTAAAACACTGGGATTTTCCCTAAAAATCACCACCACAAAGCTTCTCCAGAGGAATCATTACAGTCAACAACTTCACACAACATCTAAGCATCTGTATTTTCTTTTTGCCCCTATCCTGCAGTTCAGAAAACAGGGAAACGAGGTTAAATCTGGAATTGTTACTGCCATCTCGCTGCCTGTAAAAGGCACAATACTCTTTGTGAGCCCTGAAAACAATTAAAAATATTTCCTGCTCAGGTTGAGGCCACTACAGGGTCCTGCACTTGCTACAGACACAAGCAATTGCATCAGGATAAGCCAACCCATTCCATTTTGCCCACCAGCCTTCTCATCATCCCTACCCGAAAAGCAGTGTTTCCAGAAGGAGACTGATCTGGATAAGTTGGTTTTCAATATTCACAAAGCCTCTGAAGAGACAAACAGTGACCCTGAGTTTGTCTTTCATGCTCAGAGGCCACAAAACCAAAGCCTCTATTTGCAGACAGCAAATCAATCCTGACACCCTCTCCAAACCTCTGAGAAAATTAAAATCATTTTTAAACCCCAGCAAACTCTGACATCTGGAATTTGACTGCAGCAGGACCTCGAGGAGGATAAATAGCTGCAATTTTGCAGGCAGAAGTGACAGCACACAGCTACAGAGGACTCCTTTCCTACCACTGGAAATAATTAAATTCATATTTAAATCACCCTCCTCCCACCAAATGATATGAAAGCAAATGCGCTGTAGAAAGTTCTAACAACCAAAAAGCAGCAGCCAAGCACACCAGGAGCACATTACTTATTTCCCCAGCTTTCCTCACCAGTGTCAGTGTTCCTACATAGTAAACACGGCTTAATAATGGAGTTAAAGTCCTCCTTAAGCAAAATTTCGGGAAGCCAAGGAAAACAAACCCTAATCCTATTTCAAGCCAGCGCTGTGATGACAGACAAAAGTGTTTAAACAAAGCTCAAGATGTCCATACATGAATTATTAAGCTCAAAGCCTCTTTTCCATCAATGCAAAAAGCATTTCATCCCAACCCCACAAGCAAGGCAAGAGTCCAAAAACTTTGGAGTGCATGAATTGAATGATTTTTCCCCAAAGTATGTCCACATATTTGTTTTTTCTCCCCTTACTAATTCCTTCCTGGTCATCTTTTGAGGTGTTTGTAGAAGGTGGAGCCTGCCAAGATCAAGACCTCCATTAAAAAGGCACTGTAATTCAGAAAATATCAATTTTCCACCCGGAAAATGACTTTCCAGAGGTAACTGGGTGGCATTTAATGCATCTCCTGATTCTGAAGGCATCCACAAACTTTAACCTGCTCCAAGGAGGACAAAACATGTCCAGAGGAAACAATGATATCTGAAATTTTAGTTTTCTGTTCTCCACCAGGAGTTCCCACCCAAGTTTAACACCCAGCAGCCTCTGAGCAGGTCAGTTCTGAAAAAGTAAAATAGAAAAAAAAAAAAGAAAAGCATGAATAGCAGAAGGAACACTCTGCCTGTTTCTGAGAAGCACCATGAAAGTCACCCAGATCTTTTCTTTACAGCTCTCAGAGCAGGGCAAAATAAAATCTCTTTCTTAGTCCGGTGTTGTCTTTAAATCAGCATCATCAGGAACAAGAGGACAAGAACTCCTTGTCCTCAGCCAGCTCTGGTGCAAATGAGATACCTGAGTTAAAAGGGGTTGCCTTTGAGCAGTCAGTCTGGTGTTACTGCAGCTCTTAGGAAAGAGATTTTGGGTATTTCTCTCCTTTCAAGCAAATTAAAAAAAAAAAAAGGAGATCACAGAAAGAGGAAGAAAACCAGAACAGGTTAAAAAGAGAGGGAAGGAGGTGAGCACCAATTAAATAAAAACCACAAAGCGACATGAATCATTGTACTGCCAAGAAATGGGGAAAAAAAGGAAGAAAAAAGTTCACTCAGGGCAAGATTAGCTGTTGAACAAGCCCATGCTGGTGGAAGCAATGCAGACGTGGAAAAACTGGAGAGTTTCTTTTCCTGACTTCAAACACTCTGGAGGCTTCAAAGGCACTGTCCCCTCACCTCACAGAGCATTTCAGTACCAGCGATGGGAGAACTTTCTCACCGACCACATTCACCCCACCCCCCAAGCTTCACTGAAGGCTTCTGAAGAAGGCAAGTCCAGAAGTTGCTTTAAAAAGTCATTATTGCCACCTCTGAAAAACCCTTCAATCAGTGGTGAAATTATAATGGAGGCCATTTCAGCTTTTTACCCCTCTAATAGCTTTAAACATTGGTTGCAAGTGTTGAAAATCTCAAATTTAATTTGTTTTCAAGCCACAGAGGCACTGGACTAATAAGAAGCTAAGTGCTGGCTTCTCATAAAGCTGTTTTAGTGCTCATAAACCACTTAATGTGCCAGCACCAGCAGATGCTTCCCAGATTCTCCCTGGGGTGCAGTATCCAGGTTGGCGCTGGGATCCATTTACAAGGCACAGGTAAGAGCAGCATCTTAGGGGGAAGATGACAATTCCCATTTGGAGATAAGTCAGAAAGGAGGAGAGGAAGACAAGTCTTCATCTCCAAAGCTGTCCTGCAGTGCTTTACAAGCCCTCAATAATAAGGGGGTGCAAGATTAGAGAATAAAACAGATGCAAGAGCATCTCGTGCACAGCAGAGAAACAAGCCCAAAAAGGGCCCAGAAAAGCAACCAGAAATTCCCTGCAGCCTCCACCAGGAGCTGCTGCAAACCCCACCCCTGCAGTAACAGACTGCCCCATCCATGGGGTTTGATGTGCCTGCCCAGCATCATTCTGAAAGGAGCGACAGGAGCATTTCTAGGCAGCACCTGACTCGAGGTGAGCCCATCCATCACTGCTGGCAGCCTCAGAGGCAAATGCGTTCCCTTGGGATGCCACTGGGGCCAGCTTCCGTGAAATGACAGGCTGGAGAACAAGTGGTAATTGATAAGGAAAACAATTTGGGAGCACAGGCAGTGTATCAACTCATGAATCACAGCCAGACAGAGAGGGCAAAGAACTGCTCAACTTTAACCCTGCTGCAAAATATAATTGTTCAGCAGCAGTTACCAGTTGATTTAATACCTTAAAACATCCTGACAAGTCTGTGAGGCCTGGGTCACCTCTCCGTCACTTTTCCCCAGCTGCAGCTGCTTTAAAGCTCTCACACGGATCTGCTTTGGAGGAACACATTCAGCCCAGGAAAGCCTTGTTTTCCAGAGCAGAAAAAAGTGTTTTCCTGAATTTTGCAAGATTTTCTAGAAAAATGAGTGAGAATCATGGAAATATACAATAGTTTGAGTTGTAGGGGACCTTCTAAAGCTCATCCAGTCCAACCTCCTCAGCAATGAGCAGGGACACCTTCCACTCTCCCAGGCTGCTCCAAGCCCCAGTGTCCAACCCGGCCTTGGACACTTCCAGGGATCCAGGGGCAGCCACAGCTCCTCTGGGCACCCTGTGCCAGGGCCTCACCACCCTCACAGGGAACAATTCCTGCCCAGTAGCCCATCCATCCCTGCCCTCTGGCAATGGGAAGCCGTTCCCTGTGCCCTGTCCCTCTATCCCTTGTCCCAAGTCCCTCTCCAGCTCTTTTGGAGCCCCTTTAGGCCCTGGAAGGGAACTGAAAATGTCTATTTCCACTTCATTGACGTGACGAAGAAACACTGACACCTTTGAAGGCAAAGATTGGTGAGGTGAGGGCCAGACCCCAAGCCTACATTTAGTTCATCTCATCATATCCATCATTCAGGGCTTTGAGTACAATTAAAAAGAAAAAGCCCAGAGGAATACCAGATATTACAAAAAGCAGCACACAGTGGCAAATCCCAAACTCACACAGAAACCTGAATAAGGAACTTGGCTTGAAAGGAACCACCAAATGCAAACATTTGGGTTTGCATCACCCAAGAAGTGGTGACAGTTCAGTGTGTGGGTTGTTAAGAGCATTATCCTACACCCAAATCAGAGCTTGGGGGGTTGAAATGGCAACAAATCCATTGCATCAGCTCTGCCCACATTCCAGAAGTGGGGAGAGGAAAGGCAAAGCACTCTGCCTGCCTGAATTACGATGCTATCAAGAGGCCTCCAGGCTGGCATGTCACACTGCTGAATTACAACACCCTTTTCCCAGCACACATTTATCTCCGAGGATGGAGGGCTGGGACAGAATCCCAAGGGAAACACCCCTCATTAGTTCCTCTGACCCCACTGAACCAGCTCCGTTCTAGACGGAAATGAGACTGAGTGCCCTGACTGCACATCCCCCACTTAGGAAGGGGCTTCTGCAAAGATGCACAACAAAGCCAGGGCCAGAAAACAGCTCCCAGTTCCTTCTTCTGCCCGTTCCCCCAGTTCAGGTCCGTTTGGGCTGCTCTGAGACTGAAACAGGAAAGGACATGAGGGGGAAAATACAAAGAAAAAAACCCCAAACACCTTGAGATTAGCATTTTACAGAACCACAGAATGGATTGGGATTGAAGAGACCTTGCTGGTGTCACCAGTGATGAATTCTGAATCCCTGGGATCATCCTTCTCCCTGGAACCTGGGAATGTGCTCAAGCATTTCCCAGTGGTGCTGCCTGCTGCCTGTTGGTTTGGAGGTGAGGCGTGTGGCACTGGGGCTGATGCCACCAGGAATCACAGCTAACCTGGAGGTTTTACAGGGGTCTTCTCTGCAGTTGTAGCTGGTTTGCCTTCATATCCAGGCTCTGGATAATATTCCAAGTGGCCCCTGAGCAGGACCGACCTTTTTATAGGTGATTGATTGGTTCCTATAGCAGTTTCAGAATTTCTAATCCTAATTTCTAATCTGGGCACCCTGTGCCAGGGCCTCCCCACCTTCACAGGGAACAATTCCTTCCCAATATCCCATCCATCCCTCCCCTCTGGCAGTGGGAAGCCATTCCCTGTGTCCTGTCCCTCCATCCCTTGTCCCACATCCTTCTCCAGCACTCTTGAATCCCCCTTTAGGTATTGCTTTGCAATTAAGAACTCTTGCAAATCTGAAGCTTGTGAAAGCAAATACCACACTCACATCCATCTCTTCATTAGTTATTCCCACTGAAGACAATTAAAACCCTTAAGCATTACAAGAGGCTCACTCCAGCTGAGTAACTATTTAAAAGACAACTCTGAGTAAAATTTTTCTTCAATCCCAAAGAAATTAATTTACCACCCATTCCTCTGTTCAGCTTTGTGGGCTCACCCCAGTGAAACTGGTGCTAAGATGCCAAAATAAAAGCAGAGGTTGCTTTAAATTTTTTGGCTGCCATTTCAGGCCAGGCTGAGCAGAAGGATTATTTTTATTTGATTTTCTCAGTTTCCTTTTATACAATACACCAAGCCACCTCCCATTTGGTTTAATATCCTTGCACAGGGCAGACTGGCCCCATCCCCAAATCCTCCCATCACAAGACCAATAATAAAGTTTGAAGCAGCAGCAACCCCAGTTTTCAACAGCTGCTGGTGAAAATTAACTGTAACTTCACTCTTCTTTCCAATGAATTCCCACATTCCACAATCATAAACTGTCCAACTCAAAGAAAGCAAGACAAGCAATTTTTTTACTTATCCTGAAAAAAGAATAATATAAAGTTCTACCTTAAACAACTGAATATATAAAATTCTTCCCAGATCTCTGCTTGAGGGCTCCTACATATGCAAAAAAAACCAACCCAAACTTTTCACAGATTTATAAATATTGTGGAAACAGTGACAGGCTCCTGGCGAGGAACCGGTGCCAGAGGTGATGGAAGTAAACCCAGCAGGAACAGCCAGTGAAACACAGAGCAGGGAAGGAAAATGGGAAGGAAAAAAACAATCACAATTTCCCAGGTTGGCTGGAAGCTTTAAAGACTTGAAGTTGTGTTTCAGACTCAGCAACAGGATTAAACAGAAGAGGAATAACTCAGTGACTTTTGAAGGAATTTTTGCTCTCAGAGGAGCCCCGTTCCCCAGCTCACCTGTTTGGTGGAGGATAAATGGTGCCCTGGGTTGTTTTTCATGCCAAGCATTACAAAGATGACCCAGGCTGGCAGACACTGCTCATGTCGCCCCTACTGTGTTTCTGCTGTCAGGCAACTACTCAGCTACCAGACCCAAAATCCCAACCAGCTGGGGCAAGTTCATCACAAAATAAACAAAAGCAACCAACAAACAGAAAATCTTTAAGCAACAACAGCAGAAATCCAGCAAAAATACAGCCAAAAGGTGATGATCCTGAATTAATTTCGACTCCCAAACAGGTAAGCTCTGTCTGAGTCCTACAAAAGGCTCAGAGCAGCTGAACAATATCCTAAACTAAGAAGTATATGAAAATACAATATATAGAAGGAGGTCCCTGGGACCATCTCCAGTTCTCTGTTTCTCAGAGGGAGTGTGCTCAGGAATAGCTGCAATGCCTTTTTATCTCTTTAAGAAGTCCATGTGACCACCCAAAGCAATCTCCCCAGAAAACATCATTTTTTCCAATTAAGATACTTGTCAGATTTTATCTATTAAACTGGAAAGGTTTCTCCACTCACTCTTCAGGTGAGCTGATGGACATCAGATAACTAAAATCAAGAAGAACAGACAAATATTGGATCAGATTGGATCCAACTACTGGACTGCTTTATTTCCTTGCCTTTCATCCTCCCTTCCTCTTCCCTAGGCTGTATCTTAAGTTTTCCACTCTCCTCTTCCACAAAATCCCAGGATGGTTTGGGTTGGAAAAGACCTTAAAGCCCATCCAATGCCACCCCTGCCATGGGAAGAGACACCTTCCACTGTCCCAGGCTGCTCCAAGCCCCAGTATCCAACCTGGCCTTGGACACTTCCAGGGATCCAGGGGCAGCCACAGCTGCTCTGGGCACCCCGTGCCAGGGCCTCACCACCCTCACAGGAGGGTGTTCCTTCCCAACACCCAATCTTTATTCAACCCTTGCTTGCACAAAGGCAGGAGGGGGAAGGAAGGAACCCAGAGCCCAGCAGGCTGATCTCCTGCTCCTCCCCAGCCCCATCACTGTGCCCAGGCACAGACAGGATGTCAGGCAGGACGACCTCAAGTCTGACCCAGCTGGCAAATCCTCAGTGCTCACATTTTGCTCCACAAAACGCTGCCCCATCAATACACAGACTTATTTATCCCACAGGATGGTCCAGAGGGCAGAGACACATCTGGTAACAAAAGCCACTGAATGGGCTAATGTGCCAAAGGCTTTCTGCCCCAGCTTTGGTGGCAACCCAGTGACCTGAAGGCCTAGAATAAAAAAAAGAATTAGAGCAAGGAAAAACTGAAGTGCCTCTCTTTCAAGGGGAAAATTGATAAAATCAGGGACTTGCCCAGCCTCCAGAGGCGCAGCGGACATGAACAGAGGCTGTCTGAAACAGTGGACATGTCAGATTTACCAGCAGGAGGTTAGGGCTTCGCTTCCCAGAAACAAGGGTGCACTTGTTCCTGTATCTGCCAGACAAGGGGATGCTTTGTGCAAGTCACAGAAATCGTGCATTTCTCTAATACTTGACATATGGAAGGCATTCACCTGTTTTTCCCTAAGAGAGTTCTAAATGGGTTCGGTGCACTGCCAGAGGGAAACCAACAAGGCCCAGCAGTGGCTGGGTGTCCAAAGCCAGCATCCCTCTGGAGAGGAGGCAGAAGCTTGGCTTATTTATTCATTACTGTTTTTTAAATCTCAAGGGTGAAGTGCTGGGGAAAGAAAATAAACAATCAGCCATCCTGGGAGTAATTTAAATGCTGGAGTTGGCTCATCACACAAGAATTTGGATATTGCAAGCCCAGTACATGACAGACACTGGCCCATCATAGGTTCCTCTTTGCCTTGTGGTGTTTATCCCTCGCTTCTGGCTGGAGAAGCAGGAATCCCTGACGGCTGCAGACAAGAGCAGCAAAATAGTTTGGTCAGACTTGAGCAAACAGCTACTAAATCCTGCAAACACATACAGAGTAATTCTGCATCAACCTCGAGGGAAAAAAAAAGCAGTGAAACTCTTTCCAGATACTGCTCAGCTAAAAGTTCCACCCCCACTTCTGATACAACTTGATGCTCTTGAGCCTTTTGGGGAAGGAAAACACCCAGACAAGGAGGCGCAGTCACAGAGGGCCGGTTTGCTCAGGATGTGGGGTGGTTTGAGTGGTGACAAAGCAGGCGTGGTAAGCAAAGCCTCCAGTAAGGCACCACAGCGAGTTCTGAATTACAGGAACCAGGTTCATTTTTCCAGAAAGGCCACAAGAAGTCACATCAAAAAACGTCACACGTGAAGGGACAGCAGTGAGCAAGAACCAAAGAGCTTTGTGGTGAAAGGAGCAGTCTGGGGCAGCGGAAGAGCCGACACGTCACCAGCACCAAAAACATCCACCTCTCCCCCAAGCATTATTAGATGGGATAGTGGGAAGGAATTGTTCCCTGGGAGGGTGGTGAGGCCCTGGCACAGGGTGCCCAGAGAAGCTGTGGCTGCCCCTGGATCCCTGACAGTGTCCAAGGCCAGCCTGGACGGGGCTTGGAGCAGCCTGGGATAGTGGGAGGTTGGAATTACATCATCTTTAAGGTCTCTTCCCACCCAAACCATTCTGTGATTACAATCAAGGGAAGGGTTGGTTCCTGCCAAAAGGGATGAGAAGAGGAGCTGGGTCTCCCCCCTCTACCTCTGCTAAGCATCCAGCTAATTTCATCCCACTGAAAAGGCTGAGTTTTAAATCACTTTGGGAATTTTAGCCCAGCTAAGACACTTTTGCATAAAGGGGATGTTAAAGTCACCAGCCTCCTGCTGTTCACATCCCCCTCAGATCAAGAGCTGTCACAGCCTGGTCCCTGCCCAGCAGCCTCAGACACCCAACTGATGGGCAGGGAGGTAAGAGCTGCTCTCCTGGGACCCAAGGCCATCTTTGGCACATGCAAAGTGATTTACCACCCACCCAAACTTTACTTGTTGGTCACCCAAAAGTCAACCTTGACTTTACAACCATCTTCAGGAGAGCTCACGAGGAAGCTGATTCAGTTTCTAAGGGTCACAGGCTGCAAGCCTCAGTTGTTTCATTTTTTGTTCCATAGTTCTCCCTGGAAAAGGGCCTCATCTGATTTCACTGAAGGCAATTGACTCTCAAGTGCTTGCTGACATCACCTGCAAATAAGTATCTGCCAAATAAAGGCTCAGAACTGCACATCAGGTGGAAATGATGGGCCCAGGGCAGTTCATGAGCTTCTCTCTCTCTTAACACCTCACTGCAGATGTGGCACAAAGGTAAAAAAAAAAAAAAAAAAGTTAGAATAATTTTCAAGGTTGAGATGAGTACAAAGAATAACAACCAAAAAGCAATTAAAACCTCCAGCCATGGACAAGCACATCTCCAGCTGCTGTTATATCCTTGAAACTGCACTTTGGAGCTTGGCCATAGCTCTTCTGGAAACAACCTGGAGAAAAAGCTTAAATCTGCAACCAAACACCCCTAAATCCAAGTTCCCTTTCCCAGAAGGACTCACGAGACAGCAAATACAGATTAAAATCACCAATCAGCTTCACAGCCAACAAAGAAGAGTCAGTATATTTTTCAGCTTTGCTAATCAATTTTGTTAATAAGACATGTCAGCAGCACAAAGGTTCCCAATTCAAAAACCACAAGCATTCCTGGAACCCAAGCACTTTGGATCCCCACCCAGACCCCACAGGCAGCAGAGTCCTCTCCAAAACAACAGACTGGCAGATGACTGAAATGCCTTGTGATGAGTGCCAGGAAAGCCACACCTTCATGTATTTCCAAGTTCTTCCCTGCTGACCATGATTTCAGAGAGGGGCATTTGACAAGGGCCTGGAATAACAGCACAGAGGAGCATGGCTTTAAACTGAAAGAGGGCAGGGATGGATGGGATATTCAGAAGGAATTGTTCCCTGGGAGGGTGGGCAGACCCTGGCACAGGGTGCCCAGAGCAGCTGTGGCTGCCCCTGGATCCCTGGCAGTGTCCAAGGCCAGCCTGGATGGAGCTTGGAGCAGCCTGGGATGGTGGATGGTGTCCCTGCCCCTGGCAGGGGGTGGAATTAGGTGATCTTTAAGGTCCTTCCCAACACAAACCAGTTTGTGATTTACTCCCAGACTATTCCTAACTTCCACCTCTTCCTCTGCACACCCTTCTCAAGGCTCATCACCACAAGCTAATCCTGCTCCCCTCCTATCCCCTCCATGTCATTCATTTACTCCCACTGGGGCCAGGTTTCCTTCTTATCTAGGTAATTTTCGCGGTCATTTTGGACCCACAAGAATCCTTGAGGCACTTCCACAAAGTGCTTTTTTGAAAGACAGGAAAAAATACCTTCTATTTGGATAGGGAAAAAAAGAAAGGACCAAAAAAAGCCTTTTCCACTGGCGCCTGCACTCCCCCAGCGCATCCAGCCACCCAGTAAGGACACACTGCGAAGCTGCTCTCCAGCATTTTCTGCTCTGTCACCGCCCAACCGTCCTTGGATCTATTCCAGGACACCTGGGAATTCACGAGAGAGGCTGGAAAAGCAGAGCTGGCGAAGCAGGAGACTGGCAAATTCAACCCCAAATGTAAAGGAAATCACTGGAGTCCAACTCAAGGGCAGCAAGGGCACGGCTCACTTCCCTCTGGGTGAGAAGAATCCAGTCTCCTCTGGAAAAGGGCCACAATTTTTCACTCTTCTGTCAAGATCAGAGAGAGAACTTCTGACATCAAGACTCCCACAAGTCAAACTCCCATGATGTTAATACCATTTCACTTCTACCCTTTTCTCTCCTCAAAATTCACACTCATGGCTCCACCCCTGGGAAAGGACTAAATATCAGAGTAAAGAGAGACACAATGAATTACCCTGGGATTAATTAGCTCACAGGTTCCCACTGCCTCTTTGGGAAAAGGAGTTAGATAATTCAATTGTAAAAGTCTAACTGTGATAACTACACAGCTGAGAAGAAAAATGCTTGTTTAGGAAAACAAGCAGAAAAAACACCTCATTTCTCCCCTTCTTGGAGGGAATTTAGAAAATATTGTACCTTGATGCTGTGTAAACAATCTTCAGCAATAGCTGTAACACTGTTACAGTCAAAACCCCAAAATTTAGCACCATAGCAGCTGCTGCGCAGAAAATTAACTGTATCCCAGTCAAAACCAGTCCAGGGAACTCACAGGGAGAGCCTGGAAAGGCTTTGCCATGTGGGTTAAACCAGGAGTTTACTTGGCATCCTTCAAACCACTTGAGATTTTACAAGAGCGGCCGCACCACTCTCCTGACACTGGAGGAGTGCTGCTGTACCCAGGAGTCCAGGGGAAAGAAATCCCCAGAAAAACCCAGGGATGGACCTGCCAGCTAAACACAGGGCTGGCTCTAAGGGACCATGGCCCAAAAATCCCTCCTTGTCCCCTCTTCTTCCCCCTTTCTCCAGAGGCAGCTCAGTTCAGTGCTGGCTGTTCAGAGCCCAAAGCCCCATTTTGCAGATGCTCTGCAGTAAAAACCTTTGACACCTCTAAAGCTTTATAAATCCCAGGGCACGTTAATCCCCCAGTCTGAGCCCATAATCCCAACCCAGGCCCCACAGTCAATGGGTTTTGCAGACTCTCCCCCACAGGCATTCTGCCTGCATCAGGACTACGCCAGAAATTCAGCATTAATCAAACAGCCTCACCCTGACAATATTTAGGGTGCACCACAAGATTAGGCTCTAACACTGGGGTTTCAGGGACGTGGGATTTCCCATCCTTCAAACCAGCATTGCCGAAATAGGGAACCTCTTTGACACAGAACAAGCAAGTTCATCCCAGCCTTTCTAGGAGCTGTGTGAGGGTGTGGAAATCAAAGAGAAGCAAGCTCCTGGCAGGTTAATCCCTGAGTTCCTGAGGCTGGAAAAACTCTCTGTTCCTTGCCAGTCCTCCACAGGACCCTGCCCTGTCTAAGAGAGGTCTTGCTCCTTCACGAAGGCCAAAATCACAAAGGCCATTCCCAGTCAGACCCAGTAACACCCCGGCAAAGTCTGGTCTGATGGCACCACACACAGCAAATGCAATTCCTGACTGGCTCAGCTGACACATGGATCCCAAACAGCTTCCCTGGATAAGCATCCACCTCACAGCCTCCCTGTCAAATGAAGGACTCAAAGGCCAATTTTAAAGGATGTTTAAGTGATGTGTAAAACCCTAAACAAACCAAAACAGGTTTTGCTTTCATTTCCAAGCATCAAGGGGAAAAAAAAACCCAGATTCATAGAAGCAGAATAGTTTGGGTTGAAAGGGACCTTTAAAAGCCATCTGGTCCAGCCCCCTCTAGTGAGGGGGGCACCTTCAGGAACAATAAGGAAAAAACACATCAATATTTAATGGAATGACTGGATTTCCCTGCATTGAGCCCATGAAGCCAACATGATTGGACACATCCATTCATGGGGACTCAGCTCTGAATCACTGGTCACGGCCAACGTGCAGCATCCAATGCTTCAGTGCCCAACCTCCAATCAAACAACCTTGAAAGAGCCTCTTCCCCTCAAAAGCTCCTAGGCCCTCAGGCCTACGGTCTGGAACACTCACAAATTGAAAAACACATGGAAAAGGGCAAATTAACCCATCCTCTAATAGCAGATTTCAGCAAAGCAAGCAATTTCTGTGACCAGTGACCTCTGGCCGTTTGGGAATTAGCACTGACAAAGTCCCAGCTCCAAAGCCTGTGGCTGAGATCATCTGTTCAGGTCATTTCACAGCTCTGGCCAAGCGGGAATTACAAGAGCATTTCACCAGAGAGTGAATTAATACACGCAGCCCAGACACAGCTCTGCAATTCATTATGCTGATGGATCACATCTCCTCATTTATCTTCACACAAAAGGACCCCAAAAAGCCATCAGAAGCCTCAGTTGGAGGTCACATGATGCATTTAACCAAATGGACTGTCTTGAATCACACACATTTCACTTGAAGGGCATAAATCCTAACAGGGACTGCCCAATTCATGGGAAGGGGTTGGGATCTCGTTTATACATTTGCAGCTACATGAGCAGCAGCAGATGAAGGCAGGGAGAGGCTTTATTGGATATTTCCCCTCATCTCCCCTCCCACATGCTCACAGTTCAGACAACTGGCAATTAAGAAGAGGATTAGGAGATTTGTGATGTACAGAAAGACCATGCTTTGATAGCTCAGCCCAGCCAGTCAATCAGAGTGGCTTCTTCTTTTTACTGGATAGAATAAAAAATTATCATTGCCATTTCCTTTGGCAGGAAATCTCTTTCCCCTCTCTCACCCAGGATGATTTCCAAGGTGGGATATTTGCCGTGTACAAACAACAGGGGTTTGGAAGCAATAAAAAAATGGTTCCATGCACTGACTTCGGAATATCCTTGGTGGAATATGTGATGAACAAGCTGTGGTTAGATCAGAAAATCCTTCTTCACCCCAGCTACAGAGATTATAATGATCTGAATCTCAGCAAGACTATTTTCTCCTCCTTCATGTGTCTTTCATTTAAAAAAGCACTAAAGATTTAAAAGATAAATGTGAGAGGGGGCCTTGCTGTTAAAGCTGAGGGCCCACAACAGAAAAAAGGAATTTTGCAAACGTTCAAAATTTAAAAAGGAGATTGGAGTCTATGGGTTGTGTGCCTTCAGCCCCACTCTTCCATTCTCAAAGGTCAGAGTAAAGCAAGAGATAATGACAATTCCAGAAAACTGCCTCAGAAAAACTAGAACTCAGGTGTCCCAATTAAAATTTTCATTCTCATGTAAATTTTAAATGTGGAGTAGAAAGCTTGATGTGCATTCGTTTGAAGGAAAAAAGAGAGGAATCATTAAAATTCTGGCTGTTAAGGTGCAGCACAATTCAGACAACAAATATTCACAGGCATCAGCTGAAGATATCACAGAGGCAAGGCTGGGTTCATGCCCCAAATTGGGGTGAAAGCCTTTCATTCTGGGGAGTTTGATGCTTTAACAAGAAAAGCAGATAAACACGCTGTGGTCTACACTAGAAACTCCTCTTTGAAAGCAGGACTTGCTTGCTGAGAATTAAAAAGTAGGAAAACAACTCGTGCATGTCCAGTTCCTTCCTTTCCGGGTAGCTCTGGATTTTTGCAAGACTTGAGAACCTCCCTGGTGTGCCACGGCCATTTTTATGCTGAGGAAAATGCGTGATGCTACAGCTGCTGGGTTTACAGAGGCTGAGGTAGGATAAGGTCACATGTGAGGCCATACAAGAGGTGTTTTCATCACTGTGTCACTGCCTTTGTGTCAAGTAAAAAGGCTCCTAAGTTGTGGTGTTTTCTTTGTTGTCCTTTACAGATCAGTGTTTTTTAAAAAAGTAATAAAATCACAGAGTGGTTTGGGTTGGAAGGGACCTTAAAGCCCATCCAGGGCCACCCCCTGCCGTGGGCAGCAACACCTTCCACTATCCCAGGGTGCTCCAAGGCCCATCCAACCTGGCCTTGGACACTTTCAGGGATGGGGCAGCCACGGCTTCTCTGTTTTGCACAGCCTGCAGCTCGTTTTAGGTTTTCTTCTCTTACTTCTGCTGTTGTCTCCATCTCTCTTTCACCAAAGTGGAAGTTGAGGCCTCACACAGACTTTAAAAAGAGCAGCTCAGACTGGACATATTTTTAAGCCTGGATCAGCTACCTTTAAACACAACTAATTCCTTTCCAGCACTAGGAAAAAACCAATGGAAATTCCAAGTAGACTTGGAAAGCTGCCACTGATATTTTTTGGTAGCGCAAGCAGAGGCAGATTTCACTGAAAAAATTCATGGCAACTTTCCTGTAAATTTTTAGCTAAGAACTGTAATGTTCTGCTGGCTCAAAGTGGTCACCCAGACCAAGCTGGCCAGGCTGAAAGCAGAGTGAAAACAGCACCAACATTCCTACTCTGCAAAAGGAAATTTGTTTTGGGCTGCACAAACTCAAGCCGTGACTTTCCAACTCACAGGGGAGCTCCTGGCCAAGCTGCACCACCAACAATGGCTGCAATTCACAACCAGGAGCATTTCTGGCACAGGATCTGCCACACAGCCCTGTTTGCTCCTTCACAGCTGCTTTTCCAAGAGGAAAAGCACTCCAGAGCCAAGAAGATCCCTGGTTATAGACTTAAAAACAGAACAGAGGAGCCAAGCGATACCAGAGCAAAGTTAAGCATTCAGAAGGCCACCAGAGGGTCTCCAGGGAGCACTTCCAGATGAAATGAGATTTAAAGAAGAAAAAAACCCCCAAAATTTAACTTGTAAGCACACTTAAAAAAACATCCCAGGCAACACGGGAGTACAAGAGAAGAGTGATACAAACTCCTTGCCCAGAGGATGTAACGGGGGGGCTTTGACAGCAATATTTTCACACTTCTCCTATCAACACATCACAAGACCTCATCTCCCAGCCCAGAACAAGAGAGGAGGTGCAAGTCGAGCCTCACTGCCTGGATTCCCTCTGCCAGAGCTCGTACAATCTATGTTTATCCAGGGGAGGGAAGAGTCACCTGCAACAGCTTTCCCATTTACCCCCAGCTTGCTCTCACCTTCTGTTGCCTTCCATCAAACCACAGAAGGGTTCAGGTTGGAAAGGACCTTAAAGCCCATCCAGTCCCATCCCCTGCCATGGGCAGGGACACCTTCCACTATCCCAGGCTGCTCAGAGCTCTGTCCAGCCTGGCCTTGAACACTTGCAGGGATGGGGCAGCCACAGCCCACCCTGTTCCCTACCTACAAACTCATTTTCACATGCAAGAACAGAATCATGAAGGTTGGAAAAGGCCTCCAAGATCATCAAGTCACCCCTTGAACCAAATACCACCATGCCCACTAAAGGCACACCACAAAGGCAGAGATGCTGCAGAAACACAGGACTTACAGATCCAGCCAAGGGTGCTGCAAGCACCAGCAGGACACAGAGCAAGGAGAGAAAAAACACGTGGAAAGTGTTCCCCAGGACCACAATATGGACAGATTTGGGCACATTCTATCCCCTGGAGCTCCATGACCAACCTCCCTGTGCCCATCTCTACATCAACCACGTGGGGAGGACATCTCAGACCTCCTGCAATGGGGTCAATGACTCTCATCAAACATCAAGCCAATAAGTAAGAAAAACCCCAAATATTTAACACTTGCAAGGAAGACCTACAACGCAGCAGCCCAGGGAAGAGGTGCCAGCCAGCTGCTGTCACCTGCTCACCTTGGTGGTGTCATCATGTGACCGCTGGTACCGTTTCCAGCGGCAGCCGTAGATCCCGGTCAGACAGGACAGACATAGCTGGGGCTCGTAGTACTGCAGGGGTTGGTGTTTGACCATGCTCCTTCCAGCCCCTCCGGAGCCAGCTACCACAAATCCATCAGCTCCTGGGAGCGCCCTGAGGCAAAGGAGAGAAAACAACAAAAAAAGGAAATTAAAATCCCGAGCGATATTTCAATACATTAACACACAATTTCATAATTAACCGTGTCCTCTGGCTACTGAGAGGAGAGATGAGAATCAGATCTATTCCCAGCCCTGCCAACATCTCCCACTCGTAACTCAACAAGACCAAGAAGTTTAATTAGTTTGCAAGTTTGATTTCCTCGGGCAGCTTCTCCCACACCACCAAAAGCAAATGTGTTCGTAGGAGTTATCGGTAGGGAAAGCCACGTGAGGACAAGAGCAGGAGGACGACGATCTGCAGCCCAGGTGATTGGGTTTTTATGAATGACTGAAGTGTAAAGACCCATAGCCCCTGCAAGAACAACCTGAAAATCGATTCGGAGACCTCCACAAAGCTGAAACCCAGCCAGGCTAAAGCAGTTCATCTGCAGCATCCTCTGGAGCCTGCAAAACAGTCCCAGACAAGGAATAAACACTTCCATGCCTCCTGCAGAAGGGGCATCATAGAATCATGGACTATCCTGAGCTGGAAGTGATCCAGCAAGGATCAAACTTTTGGCCCTGGACAGAACAGGACAACCCCAAGAATATCGAATATAGTGTGTGTATACACAAAATATACAATACAGGTATTACCCTCTCCCTTTATACACCTCTCAAGCACTCACAGGGGTGCAGAGCTGGATGCTGTGCCTGACCCCACACCGCAGGTTTTCCACAGCTTCCTGAAGCGCAGGTGTGCACCCACAGCCCCACACACTGCTGCTGTGTGGATCATCAGTGGGCTGGGAGTGGAATTTGACAGCGCCTGAGCTTGCAAAGTGCTTGCCCACCTTTCCCGAGAGTGCAGAGTTGAGTGCAGAGTTGAGTGCAGGGTGTGTGGGCAGTAAATCCTCCCCTCTCCAGGGGAAACACTTCCTTACATGTGGGATTCCCGGCACTCAGGTCTTGGGAAAAGCTGCGAGAGCTGAGTAGCAACATCCTCGCTGGCATCAGCAAAGCGTGGCTGGGCTTAGGGAGATAAGCCAGCCACCTAAAAGCTTTTCCTTGACACATGCCATGGAAGGAAGCCTCCAAAAACAGGGCTGACCGTATTTTTCAATCCAGCTGATGCACAAGGGGATGCTGCAGGCAGTGCAGACACGGTGGTGGAGTCTAGAAATGTCAGCAAGGACACGGACAGCTCAACCCTCCCAGCTCCTGCCCGTGTCTATGCCCATTCACGCTCTGTGCTGACAGCCCAGGACAGCCTTGCCCTGACTCTAATCAGCACTCAGCAGCCCGGAGGCAGGAGGCTGGGGTGGCTCCAAGCCCAGCAGAGTGTCACCCCGCTGTCCCCAGAGCCCGCAGCCCTGTGCCTTCCCGTCCCCCGGACACAGGGGCAGCTTTGTGCTTCCAGCAGAGCTCTCTGTGCTGCTCGAGGCGCTGACCCTGGCAGGGGACACGAGGTGGGCACGACTCACTCACGCATCCGTGTGTGGCCAGCCCAGCTCCCCACGTGGCTCTGCCCATGCCCTCGGGGGTGACAAGCAGGACAGAGGCACAGGCACAGCCAGCCTGACACTGTTTTGGGCTGACCACGGCCCCCCCCAGCTCTGCTGTGCCACCTCTGGGGCCTCGTGTCGAGGTCACCTCCCTGCCCGCATTTCACCTCTCCTCTTGCTATTTATAAAGCTCAGCATTAGTCACTGCTCAAGTTGCCTCCTATCTTCAGCCTCAAGACCATCCCTAGGAAATGAGTCCCCCCTCTGCCTTCCCACCACGGATGCAGAAAACCCATCACAATGGGACAGAAACACTGAGGATGCGCAAAATTGGATGCTACTTAAAGGTCTTGGGCAAAACCATCCTCTCTGCCCTGAAGATTCCAAGCATGGAGTGATACACAAGACGCTGGGGCATCTGTGCAAGATGTTAAAATCATTCACAGCCTATTAACAACTTCCCAGCCAAACCCCTTATTCCCACCCTGAAAACCTAGAAGCCAACAGTTGTTTCAAGTAATCCTGCACGAATTAACTTCCAAAGGACAGCATCTCTCCTGATTTCCACCTCTTCCTGCCTTAGTCATGCAAGGCAAGAGGGCAGACAGGTCACCTCCACCTACAAAAGCTTCCACTGGGTATTTTATATGATCACTTGCAAGAATTGTGTCGATTTGATGTTAGGGAGAAATCCTTCCCTGGGAGGGTGGGGAGGCCCTTGCACAGGGTGCCCAGAGAAGCTGTGGCTGCCCCTGGATCCCTGGCAGTGTCCAAGGGAAAAAACAACTGAAAAGGCTCTGTGAGGCACCAAGTGAAGCTCCCACCCTGGTTCCTCTCACTGCAAAGGCAGGCACTGTGGGAGCCCACAATTCCAGGCTGCTCTCCACAGAAACTCAGGAAAAGCACAATGACAAAAAAATCTAAGATGAGTTTTAAATAATCCCTTCCTAAATACAGTGTAATTGCATGAGGCACAACCAACAAGTCTAAACCCATTCCCTCTTCTCCATGAGCATCACAAACAGATCCATAAAAGTCCGAAATAGATGGGAAAGGACAAAACGCAGCACCCACCCTCCCCTCCACACACACGGACACCTGAGCAGGAACAGGAGCTGCAGGGAGAGAAACCACACTGATACCATCTGCCCAGAGAACCTCACTTGGCCAAGAGCATGGACTCAGTACTTACTGCTCCTGCTTCCAGAAATGGATTTAGAAAGTCTGCAGCACCTCACAATCACTGTTCCCATGACATCTCCAGCTGTCGAGGTGGAGAAAGCAGCCTATGAATGATTCAGCCCACTGCTGGTTAGCATTACATACAGAAATGAAAACAGGAAGCAAGACAACAGGCATTAATTATTCAAATTCAGCAACGTGCACCAGGAGGGAGGAGGGGAAAAAAAGAAATAGAAAACACAAACCCACACGTTCTCAACCTTGACTTTAAAAATGCATCATCTGCCAATGGCTATGAGCTTCTCAGAGCTGAATAACCAGCTCGCTTGTCCAAAAAGGGGCAGCAGGGTAGATTCCATCTGCAAATACAATGGGAGCGTTTTCCAAAGGCTCCAGGATGCCTAATTAGCACACACTGCACTTCTGAGATACTGAAGTGGAGGTATCTGTTACACATTATTCCTTTCCAAACAGCTTTGGCAAAAAAGAAAGAAGGGAGAATTGGAGTTGCAAATTTAAAAGTGAAGCTCTCTGGGGAGATCTGGCCTAAAAATTTTTGATTTTTGTCTCTCTGAGTTAACTCCTCCATCCCTGTAGTCTCCGGGCAATATTCAGAAACCTGGAGTGGAGAGGGAAGGCAGCAATCAAGACCAATCACTAAAGCATCTCAGTGCCCTCATTTTAGTGAAGGGAAGAGCAACAGCACAAGTCCTCAAGTGCACTGAGTAAACAGTGGGGCTGAAGCCCCAGAGGAGCAGGTTTAACAGCCTTTCCCAAGGCTTGCTACAGTCCAAGCCCTCCCCTTTGATCCCCCTTCGAGGAGACTGAGGGGAGACCTCACTGCAGGTACAACTTCCCCATGAGGGGAAGAGGAGGGGCAGGCTCTGATCTCTGCTCTCTGGGACAGGGACAGGACCCAGGGAACGGCTGGAGCTGTGCCAGGGGAGGTTTAGGTTGGGTATCAGGGAAAGGTTCTTCCCCCAGAGGGTGCCGGGCACTGCCCAGGTTCCCCAGGGAATGAGCACGGCCCCGAGGCTGCCAGAGCTCCAGGAGCGTTTGGACAGCGCTGCCAGGGATGCCCAGGGTGGGGTTGTTGGGGGGTCTGTGCAGGGCCAGGGGCTGGACTGGATGATCCCTGTGGGGCCCTTCCTGCTCAGGATATTCTGTAGTTTTTAACAGCCCAGGGACAAGCAGCTTTAGTGCATTTCCAGCCACAACATGGACAGCTCTGAACACCCACCACGGTTTGCTCAGGATGCCGCATGTCCAAGAGAAAACCCAAAACACAGCCAAGGATGCTTTGATGGAGGCTTATGAATAATGAAATCACAGAGTCATTAAGGCTGGAGAAGCCCTCTAAGATAATGGAGTCCAACCATTAACTCAGCACTGCCAGGTCCACCTGGAATAAACTAACCCATGGAATCCTGAAGCCTCAGGAGACATTGGAGCAAAGCCAAGCACTTGGAAAGAGGCAGACACACATTTTTCCCCAATAACTCCATCCCTCCAGATGTGGAAGACACCTGTGGTCTCCTACAACATCTCCATCTGCCAAGGCACAGCTGGGAACATCCATCCAATGGAAAAACTTGGCCTTCCACAAGGAGGCTCCCGTGGTTTCAGAGAGGCAAAATTGTGGGGAGAACCACATGCTCCCCCCGTATCTGGAGAGGCAGTGGGACACTCAAAACCAAAGCAAGCCCTGAGCACACAGGCTCCCACCTCCCAAAATGCAGGCCCAAGGAAACACACCCCACTTGCACTGTAAATAAAGATAAAAAATAGAGACTCGTGGGGTGTTTGAGATGAATTTTTTAAGTTCACTCATTTCAAAAAGAGCTTTGACAGATTCTACTGATTTCCATATTAAAAGAAATGTTTTTCCTCTTGCTGGTGACTCCTGGGATCACTGTTTATCAAGAATCTCTGTAAATTCAACATCTCGGTCTCTACTAACATTTATATCAATCTAATTATGCTTAAAGCCATGTTAAGCAAATAATTTCCTATGCCAATTAGGTGAGAACATCCCTGATAATCAATTAGCCCTATTGATATGCTTGTAAGCCTGCTTGTCAGTCGTTTCCCTAATTACACTGGAAAATCCCGATTTTCCTTAAACACTTTCTAAACAAATTGGGCTATTCCAGAGCAAACTCTCAGCTCTGTGCACAAGAAAAAAAAAAAAAAAAGACAATTAGAAGAGAAATCTCTATTGCCCAGCCAGGGCTGAATTAATGTAAATTATCTAAATTCTTGTGATTTTCATGGACTCTCCACTGGTTTTCATATACATCTTTTTATTAACATACTGAACTCCTCCAAGGCAAAGTAATGCAATTTCATTTTCCCTGACTTGGAAAATGGAAATGGAAGAGGGTCAATATCCCCATCTGTTTAATAACAAGCTGTTACTGAGGGCTGTTTGCTCTGGCCACTCCCACGGGAGGAAATCAAGAAGCACACACACACACACAAACACACACTGAGCAGCGTTTTCCACGTTTTGCTGGCACAAACCCAAAGCAGCTCAACTTGCAAGATCCCAGATTTCATTTCAAGGTGGGAATGGGACACCCCAAAGCCATAAAACAGCCTCAGGTGATTCATTCTGGGGGTGGAGGATGCCCAGGCAACAACCCCCTTGATGACCCAGCAGGGTTATTCTTCCCAACGCACTGTTATTCCCCACTCTGGAAATTAGGGTGGCTCAGAGGTCTCCCACCCACTTTTTCCAGGCTGTAAACATTCATTTTTACACTGATAATCCTGCACAAATAAAAGCAGCAGATAGATCAAATCTCCAGTCAGCTTCCATATTTTTTTTTCCCCCTGGCAAACAAACAGAAAAGATAAACTGCAGCAAAGCATCCCTTGCCACATGCATATGGATATATGGAATCCTTTGGATGAGAACTCAGGCAGCAAAGCACAACATCCTTGTCCTAAAAGCCGAGTGCTGCTGCTTCCAGTGACAGAAAATAAGGGGGGGGGGGGGGGAGAGGGGGGAGCAAATTAAAAAACTGAAAGCAAGTTCTACAGGCCACGTGCTGGTCTAGCAGAGCACTCAGAAGGGGAACATCACTGTCTCTCTGAGATCCCAAAAATCCATGGCTACATCCCAGCCCAGGGAGACAGCCTGCAGAGCCACTTTGATTCCCCAGAGTGGCAAGGGATGACCCAAATAGACACACCCCAACTGGGATGTGGCTGACGTGGAGCCCCGATGGGTCTGACCTGTTGTTTATTGTTCTTAAATGTTTTCTGCAAAAAAAATTACAGCTTTGAAACTAGGGCAGCGTGTAGTTTGGGGTTTGTACACTTCCAGTTAATGAAAATTCAGACTTCAAAAGATAAATACTTCAAAGGGATTACAAAAGAAAACCTTAGACTTTAATCTCCCTAAATAAATAAGCACAGGACGGACTAACGCCCTCTGCAACAGAGCTTCTTAATGTTTTCCACGAACTGAGGCAGGAATGGGTGCCTGGAATTTTGAAAGGGTGGAAGAAGAGGAACAGGGCACCGGAAAACCCTGTGTAAACTTCTGGCAGAGCAATAATTAAACACAATCTCTGCTTTCTGCACAAACCTTGCAGGTCAAGGTGTTGGCACAGCTTTGAAAACCCAAAATCTGCTGCAGATCCGAAAATACGAGGTGAATCCACAAGCAGGTTCTGAAGTGACTCCGAGCAGCAGACAAAGCACAGGTGGGACACAAGGGAAAATGTGGGACACTTCAGGTCCCCTCTGCCGAAGACTTTCTGACAACCTGAGTATAAAAAGAGCTTCATCTTCTGGGAGCTGGTGGAGAGATGGGCAACAACTCATCAATTTCTCATACCTTTAAGTCTAATGAGGCTCTTGGCTTCTAGAAGCAGCAAGGAGAAATGTTAAGCAGCCCAAAGTGCGTGAAATCATGTTTCTGGCAGAGAAAGTCAAACCTTTCCACCTCTCCAAGGGTATGTCTGGTGGAGTCTCTTTGGGACAGCATTCCAGAAACATTCAGAGCAGCACAAGAACCCAGCAGTTCAACAGCAAAAAATCTAAAATAGCAGCTAAGGTAGGTGAGACACCACCAGGAGCCAGACAGCGCTGTTGATCTTGGCAGAAGACAGGGAAGTGCAGGGAATCTGAGCCACAAACCCAAAGATAAATGCAGGAAAGCACCAAACAGGTCTGGGAGAAGTGGGAAGGGAAGGGAGGGGTTCGAGTAAGAGACCCCATGTTCAGCCTCTGCTGTCTGAAGATCGTCCGACAGAGAATGTCCTGTGATGTTGGGGTGTGGTCTGGGTGATGACACCACATCAGCAGGGCTCAACAGAGACAGCCCAGGTGAGGACAAGCCAGGAAAAGCCAACAGTGGAAGAATGAGAAGATAACCCAGGAAAGCACAGCTGGATGCTAAAGAAGACTCATGTACCAACAAGGAATTTTAAAATATTCAAAGAATTAAAAAGATTACACAGTATTTTTCCTCTCCACAGACTCCAGCAGCTTTGCCATCCTCACCAAGCTGCAAAGCAGAAGTTTGCACCAAGCTTTACCCACTACCAGCATGTTTTTGCTGAGGAATTAAGTGGAAATAGAGCTGGGTTTGAGCATGCACACCCTGACAAGCAGCTTCCTCTTCAGACAACCATTCCTCCCTCTCCTGGTTTTCCCTTTCCAGACACAGCCCTGAAGAGCTCACCACGCATTGTGTCAGCTGGCCCTGCAAGGGGCAGGTTCCAGCTTCCCTGCAAGGTGCCAGCAGCTGGAGCCTGTCCCACACAGGGCTGCAGAGCTTCCCTCAGACACATTCCCTGCTGAAAGCCTGGCTCCTGCCAGCAGGAAAAGAAAACTGCACGAACAAGCCCCGGACACTCACCGGAGAGGGAGCCAAGCACCTCCACACCCACCACACGCACTCCAGTGGAAACAGTGAGGGAGGGGGAAGCAAGGAGAACAAAACCAGCAAGACTCACTTTCCAATCCATACCCTGCACATCTGCTGTGCAACTGCTACCCAGAGAATTAGGCATGAACGTCTCTGGCTTAATGAGAGGTGGAAAGTCCTAGTTAAATGGATTACAGGCTCTTTATTTCCTATGATTGATTCCTTCCATGTGGCTGCAAGAAACATCATCCACGAAAAAAAATGTTCTTAAGCAGCAGAGGAGCTAAATAAATAGAGAAGGAAAAACCTGCTTTGCCTTCCTGAGTAACCTGGGATAGTGGAAGGTGTCCCTGCCCATGGCAGGGGGTGGAACTGGATGAGCTTTAAGGTCCATGAGGTAACTGATGAAGCCCAGGAGAGGTTCAAGAAGCAAAGTCAGCCCTTCATCACCCCCACTTCAGCTTTGTGATCGCTTGAAAAACACGGAAGCAAAAACAATATTGGAAAAATGAGATGTATGCATCCCCCATCCCCTCCTTACCCCTGGGGCACAGAAGATATTTGATTTCTACCAGGGGAAGGGCTAACATCCACTTGATCCCTCTTCTGTTCCAATGAAGCAGAAGTTTGTCTCATGTTCCTAAAGCCTCCTTCCAGTTATTACTGATTTTTTTCCAGTTCTGCACCAATCAGTCTCTGCTCAATGCAAGGAGACAGACAGGAGAGTTTCCCTGTCATGAGGGAAAGGAAAATTGCATCCAAAGAAACAAACAGGTAACGAGAGACAGGTCACAACCCCCCATTCCAGTGTCACTCAGCTCCAGGTAAATGCCTGACCACAATTCCTGTATCCTGTCAAAAGCTGGTGTTGATCTTTAGGAAGATGTGAATAAGGGCAAAGGGATTTCACTCTGTGTGCTGCAGCATAAATCCTTCAGGAGAAAGGAATTTTCTCAATTCACCTGGCAAGCAGTCGCATCAGTCTTAAACGCTCCTTGCTTTCCAAAAAACATCTCCAAATGCTGGCTAAGGTCACCCTGACACATCAAGGGGTGGGAGAGAGGGTGAAGTCAGGAAGGGAACCGCCCCTCCATCCACAGGGTCACTCCCAGAGTTCGAAGAGGAGGCTCACAGGCATTTCCAGCTGCTGCCTGGAGAGTCCTGCTCTAAAAAAACACAAAAACAAGGCTCCATCTGCCAGTTACATCAGCTCCTATCTTGTTTTCCTTATGGAAAGGCCCAGTCATGAGGGATTCATAAACTCATTTACTGATGCAAACCCAAGGCCTATTAGTCCAAGTGCTTTCAATCATTTTTTGAGAACTTTTAATAGGATGAGCATTGATTCTCTGAGCATTAACCCACTGTGTCCCAGGGCCCTTTCCAGCACCAGTGACACTCTTCCAGATGGTCACCACTGGCACATTATCAGCAAAATGATGTTTTCAATATAATCAGTGTTGGAGTGAAACAGGGACACCTGCAGACATCTGTCTTCAAAGTGAGATGGTCATCTTCCCTCAGAGGCTGCCCAGAGAAGCTGTGGCTGCCTCATCCTCGAAATTGTTCAAGGTTGGACAGGGTTTGGAGCAACCTGGGATAGTGGAAGATGTCCATGGCAGGGGGTGGAGCTTGAAGGTCCCCTCCAACCCAAACCATTCTGGGATTGATATCAAAGGCATCCAAAACAAACCTTTGCAGGGTCAGGATGAGCCTGGGGGCTGGGGATGCTGGCACAAAGCTCTCTCCATCTGGGACTCCTGAAACACTAATCCCAGTGAGGTCATTATTTATGACCCTCAGCCCCGTGCTCCAGAGAACACAACCCTGAGGCAAGACCCCCAAGGGTCCATTAACACACAGCAGTTTGGTAGGAACTGCTTCCAGCCCAGAGCAGCTCATCCAAACATCTGGAGCAGCTAAATCCCACAGGAGCCCAGGATGCAACAGCATTTCCCTCTCCTCTACACCACTCTAAGCTTTCTAGGAAATGGCCTAGGAAAAAGGACAAGTTGGAAGTTCATTTTTTTAAAGTAGCTCTGTGATGCTGGAGGAGCGAAAAGAAAATACAAATACCCAAGAGATCTGGAGCAGGGCAGGTGCTCAGCAGCACACACTCAACACCAGCTCTGCAAACATCCCCAGGTCAGTGAGGCTGACTACAGGGAACACATCCATTCACCACAGTGACCTGCCCTGTCCATCCCAGAAACACATCCATGGCACCAAAACACCAGGACACTGCTCAAGGCACACCTTTGAGCATCACACAAGCAAAAAATTCAATGAAAAGGCTTCCTGCACATCTTCTGATGAGCCAGCCCTAGGAAAGCATGAGAAAAGTGCAATTTTCAAGGTGACATGCATTCTGAAGACAGAACCCCCTGCCCATGTGGGTCAGGCATCTCCCACCTGGAATACAGACCAAACAGTAGCCACATCCCAGGGAAGCAGAGAAGGGCTTTCCAGAGAACAGAACTCCCACAGAAAAGCTGTTATTACTATTATTTTTATTATTATCATATCCATTTATTTAAGAGGTTCCCAGGAAAATTAGCCCGTGGAACTTGAAAGGGCAAGCCAGCTCCACACAAACAGCACTTTCAGGATTAAACAGCTTTTATCCCACTTCCAGAAAGCCACTCCAGATTTCCATCTTAAATCCAGTCAGATTAAGAGCCTGCCTTGAGAACAACTACTGTCTGGGTAGGCGACAAGCAGCCTTCCTTCCACGAGCCAAAATATCTTTATTTCCAGCTTATTTTCCTACCAAAACACAGTGTGATTGCATAAGTACCTCTGTTCCTGTTCCTTGCTTTCTCCTACCTTTCCTTCCCTCCCCAGGCAGCAATTCCCTGGAGCTTCAGCCTCTTGCAGCCCAGCTGGAACGCTCTCCAAGAGTTGCTGCTGGGTGGGAAAAGATCAAATAAACCTCCCCTCAAAAGGAAGAGCAGCTCTAGCCCAGCCTGCTGTCAAAGACTAATCAGCAAGTACAGCTGGAGAGGGGAAAGGATGGAAGTGGGAAGATTAAAGATTTGAAGTAAGTCCCAAAGCAACCGGACCACGCTTGCTCTTGAGTCAATATTGTTTGGTTAAGTAGGAAAACACAGAGGGCATTGAATAATTAACTTCACACTGAATAATTTGCTGACCAAGCCAGTTCCTCCCACTGTTTTAAACAGACTGAAAAGGTCCTGAAAAATACTGGGATATTCATCAAATTAAGAGAAAACACCAAGTACCCAAAAAACGATCGCTGCCAGTGGGAAATTTCAGCAAGGAATTGCAGGATTAGGCTTCATAAGCATCAGAAGCAAATAAAACAACAAAAAAAAAACCAAACCCAAACGAAACAAAAAAGATCACCAGCAATACCCTTCTTTTTGCTGGAATGGGTCTTATCCATTACAGAGACTCAAGGGCAAATCAACATCAAAATTGCTGCTCCCTGGATGAGCACACCAGGGTTCCAAGCCACCAGAATCCAGACTGGATAAACCAGAATTCCAGAGGCAAAGAGCTGGCCAGGAAAGAATGAAAACAAAAGGTAGAGAAGTGGAGGGTTTTTTTCCCTGAGAAAGTGTTAACTTCCAGACTAGCAAAGTACACATGGGAGCAGGAAACAGAAGGAATCTCTGTGCCATATGAAAGCAGAAGGAAATGGCACAACAAATCATCAGGAAAATCTGTCACAGGGAAGGGGAAAAAAGGCAAAGACAATTGGGAAGAGGGGGAGAGGCAAGTCTTGGTTCCCAAATCTAGCAGTGTAGCTCTTTGTCCGTGTTTCAGGAATCGTTTTCAACTGAAAAGAGTAATCCGTGGATGTGTTCAAGACCAAATTGGACTTGGAGCAAGTGGAAGGAGCCCAAAATGATCTAGTTCCAACCCCGTGGCAGGGGGGCTGCAACAAGATAGTTTCGAGGTCTCTTCCAGCTCACCCCATTCCATGATCCTCTGGATCTGAACATTCATTCTGCTTCACCCCTGCAGCAGTGCCAGACCCTCCAGCTCCCCCTGCATGCCTGGGATGGGAGCATCCTGGTCCAGGTGAGGCATGGCCAGAGCTTGAGGAGGTTTTTCTTTGTCCACCCCAGCCAGGACACAATTTATAAACAGCACAGGTATCCTCACAGCAAGATTAGGGCCCAAGATTGGGGTTTGTCTGGCTCAGGGCTCATGTGAGTCCCTTGAATTTCTGTCAATCTCCAGGTATTACCTCCAGCAGGTTCTCCGTTGTTCCCCGGAGCCTGATCCTATTTTTGGATTCTCTGGGCTTATCAGCAATCTTTCACTAGTGTGCTTTTTTTATTTCCCCTCCCCACCTCAGCTCTCTCCTAAGCTGGTTTAGAACAGTTATGTAAGAGTCCTCCAGGGTTACAAGGAGAAGGAAGCACTTTCCTCCCTGACCTCAATCCTGGCATTATCAGCACCTCTTCCAGACCTTTACCAAGCCCAGCCTTACTGAAACTCCTTATTCAGAGACAGAAACCAAACACTTCACCTTCCAAATTCAGTATTTGAGGCCCCAGAGCAGTTTCCTAAGCAGACTGTGCCTGTTTCTCCTGACAAGGCACCGGATGGAAGCACTGAGAAACGCCCCCCGAAGCAATGCCTTACTTTGTCCAGTACAGCTCTTCAGCCAAGAAAGCTGGGAAGAAACAAATCCATGAATCCTCAAGGCAGCAAGAATCAGGCCAATAAATCCTAAGGATGGATGAGACAGAAGGTGCCTCATTCATGGAAAAAAAGCCATTTTAACCTCTGCACCAACCAAAGCCAGTGGAGTTAGACTGGTTGCCTTCCTTGGCTCTAAGCCCACAGGTGAGAAACATGAATCAAACTTTCCATGTTCTCTCCCTGTCCTTTCCAGCTCGATAAAAAGATGGAAGTGGATAAAAATAAAGGAATAAAAATAAATACAGTGATTATATTATTTTCATCTCTAAGGAGGAGAAAAGAAAACCATGCAACTGCTAGGAGACACCTTTTTCAACCAATTCTTGGTTTAATTTTGTGATTTTTGTGAATCCTGGTGAGAATTGCCTATCAGTCAAAATTTAAAAAAAAAAAAAAAAAAACCCTACAGACTCAGATCCCTTGGCTCACACTCTTTTAATACAGGCTGGGGTTGTGGTGGTTCCTGCTCATCCTCCATGCAGTGCTTCTGGAGTCAGCCTGCAAATCCTTCTACGTCACACCAGGCTCTGGCAATCCACAGGATCCAGCTGCCAAGGTTTTTCCATCAGCTTGCTCTTCAGATGATTCCAGAGCTGACCCGAGCAGCTGCTTGGGCTGCTGAGCTCCCTCCCAAGCTGAACTATTTGTTATGTGATTTTTTTATAAGCAGGAATCACTTTCTTCAAGGAACATAAGGAAGGCACTGGAAAGAGGATGCAGCAGGAATTTTGTATTTTACCCCTTTCCCTCCTTGGAGAAAGTAAGCCTTTCTTCAAGTTTTAAACCAGCCTGGGGTTTACAGCCAATATCTAAACTCCAACAGAGCAAGGCTGCTCAGGTTGGAAATCTCTTTTTTTCCCCAGCAGAAACCCCTCAAGCCAGCAATGTTGGCAAAACTGCTGCAAGTCATCATCTTCTCCTCTTTAATCCTGGCTATTCACTTCCAGCTTTCCAAGGAATTTTACGTATTCCAGCAAGCTGGGGGTTTGGGCCATGCTGCTTTCCCAGAAGGTTCATTTCTCTCTTTAGCAACTGCAAGCTTCGGAGGAGCCTGTGAGATTCAGTTCAAGCCCTCATCCCTCAGCTTGGATCATCCTCAGCAGTACTTAAAAGAGGGTGAGAACATGTTCAGTGAGCTAAAAATGAACACACTGTCCCAGCATTTCTAGTAAAATCCTCTTGAATTCCAGGTATTCTCCAATGGAGCTGTTTGCTGTTCAATCTTCTGCCAAGCCCTTGAGAAGTTCAAGTTTTCTCTTTTTTTCAATTTTATTCCAGTTCCTATGGGCTGACTGAAGCCCCAAAAACCCTTCCCTTTTTGTTTTGGCAGGCAGCTGACACCACCTGCTTGCAGCAGCAAGGCTGAGTTTCTATTCCAGGGACATTACCCAAGTGCTTTCCTCACACACCACCCACGCTTGGGTCCCCAAATCTGTTGGGCTCCACAAGATCCCCGCGGAGCGAGGACGCGGAGGCGGCTCCGTGTCTCGTCTCGCTCTGTCTCTCAAGAGGCTGTTTCACAGCTTAAGGACATTCTCTCCCCCACACCAGATCATCCTTGCCACCCAACCTGTTCAGCCCCCAGGTGTGAAGCCACAGCTCAGCCCCACTCCAGAGCCCTCTCCCTGCAGCAGGTGGCTCAGGTTTTGTGGGGATTTGAGCATGGTTCCTCTTAAAATCTCTCCTTCAGCTCAACAAAGGCATTTTAAACACAAGCTTCTGAATGTTTTCTCCCCAACTAATGTGGCTGATATGCCAGCCCCCCCTCCAGCCAACACCACAGAACAGCTGCTGGAGGTCACATCACGAAGTCACTGCACAGGCAGTTCCCTGCCACATGCTGGAGGAAAGTCCAACAATCCCAGTACTGCAGGAGAGGTCAGAACACAGCTGGAAGAGGTGCAGAGGAGGCCATGGAGATGCTCCAGGGGCTGGAGCCAGCCTGGGAGAGCTGGGGGTGCTCACCTGGAGAAGAGAAGGCTCCAGGGAGAGCTCAGAGCCCCTTCCAGTGCCTAAAGGGGCTCCAGGAGAGCTGGAGAGGGACTGGGGACAAGGTGTGGGGGGACAGGACACAGGGGAGGGATAGATGGGATATTGGGAAGGAATTGTTCCCTGGGAGGGTGGGGAGACCCTGGCACAGGGTGCCCAGAGCAGCTGTGGCTGCCCCTGGATCCCTGGCAGTGTCCAAGGCCAGGCTGGACATTGGGGCTTGGAGCAGCCTGGGACGGTGGAAGGTGTCCCTGCCTGTGGCAGAAGGGTTGGAATGAGATGATCTTGAAGGTCCCTTCCAACCCAAACCCTTCTATGAACGTGTTTAAAGCTTCCAGCCCCAGTTTAGTCTCGCCACACCACAGGCTCCATGTTTATCTCTGGGAAAGTTTCCAAAAAGAAAAGGCTGCTCAGCTTTCAGGCAGGAACAGTCAGTGGTGGTGGCCAGGGAAATTGCTTTTGCTTTCTTCTGGAGTAAGATCAAAAGAGCTGATCTGACTCTCAGCTGGGAAACCCCAACCCTGGGCCACCAGCTTTCACCTCAGTTTCCCCAGCACCTGGTTCCCTGGTCAGAGAGTTCAGGAACTGGACAAGATGCAGAGTAATGGGATTGTCAAGATAAGGAGAAAAGGACAGAGATCCAGGATTATATTCATATTTTATTTTTTCATTATTACTATTTTTTAAGAGGAGTGAGCTAAGTGGCTACTAACTTAATCATCTTGAAAGAGCCAATACCCCTAAGTCTCAGAGCTTCTGGTACTGACATTGCTTTAGGATGTGCAAAATACACAAACATCCTCAGAGCTTCAGCTCCAAGCCCCTGCTGAAATCCAGGGATATCACTGGAGGAAGGAACTGAGCACAAAGGAGACAACTCTCGCCTATCATGTTGAAAAGCCAACAGGATCATCTCTTTTGCCCCAAAAGAAAACCGAAATCATTTCACCACCTCAAAGAACAAAACAGTAACAGCAGGTACAGGATCAGCTCCAGCAGATCCAGTGCCACCACCCACCAGACAATCCCAGCCGCAACAAGAAGTCTGAGATTTTCATTTTTTAATTCACATCCATGCTTTGTACCAGCTGGGGAGGCTGAAGCACTGGATGCCCCAAACCAGGAGCTGTCAGCAGCTTTGCTCCTTTTTATGGGCAAATACTCTCCAGAACAGCTTCCCACTACTGCGCTCTTGATTTTTAGCTTGGCAGCCAGGAATCGTTTTCAGGATCCATAAATTGTGTTCAGGATCGGCCCCATCTTTGTATTCTGACAATCCTGAATTTTTGCTTTAAGTTACAGTGCAGTTTCTTAGCCCACAGGATTTCCAGCTCCAGTTATTGCCTGGTAGGAGCTGAGCTGATACCCATTCATCAATCCCCTTGCTTACAAGACAGGATTGTACAAGGAAGCCAAAGTTCACATCGATTTCCCGCTAAAATCAGGTCCTAGGGACAGAAAACGCTTCATTGTGTATTTTCATCTTGCTGGGCTTGGAAATTCTGCTCACGAGACAAGCACGAGGTGGCCAAGACTTCAGCACACAACAGCCCAAGCATTCTGCCTGCTGTTACCCACAGAGAGGAGATTCCAGATCGAGGCAGGGGATGGCAGGTTTAGGCCTAGATTGAGTTTAAGCCAGAGGTTAACTGGTTTACTTAAACCCCACCTGGAGGTGAAGAGCAGGTCAGATACAGCCCAAGAAAAACTCTTTACAGAGACAGGAGTGTCGAGTGAAGGATAACAAGACCTTTGCAGCACTCTGGGTCGACCACAGCATGATCCAGGGATTCCAGCCACATCCCACATTTCCAAAACCAACACTCAATTCCCCCTTTTGTTTGCTGAAAACAGGAACACACAATGGAGGAGGAATATGACACCCTCAAATCCCAGGGGAACAATGGGACATCTGTAGGATTTATGCAAACAGCAGGTACAGGAGGGAACAAAGAAATCCAAAGTGATTTCACTGCAACTCCCAAATCTACCCTCCAGTAAAGTTCATCCAACTTAAAAGTAGGGTTTAAACCCAAAAATTGGGATTGAACCTGAAAAAGACTCAACCTTCTGTTTATTTCTACTCAGCCTTCCGACTGTCAAGGCTTGAACACGCCAAAGCCTCAAGGAAAGAGATCAAACAGCAAAGGCAGGATGGGGAAAAGCTCAGCTCCCAAAAGATCATCCCTGTGCAGAACCCTCCCAGAGCTGCTGACAGCTTTTGGCAGCTCAAGGGGGCACAGGTGGGAACAGACATGACAATTCCTGCTCTCTGCACAAGGCTCAGACAGATCCAGGTGGCAGCTTCACCAGCACGAAGCAGACACCACAGAAAAGCCTGAAATCTCCTCGGGAAAACAGGGGGGTTTGGCTAAAAACGTGTACATGTGAGAAAAACAAGGCAAAATCTCAGTGAAGTATTTAAAAATATTTTACTTTAAAAATGTAGTGGAAATTCATTAAAATAGTGATTGTGTCATGGCATTTCTGTCACTTGTACCCATCCACCTCCCTTCAGACCACACAGTCTGCTTTATTTCAGACTGACAATAATGCAAACGAAGCCTCTGGAGGATTGAACCACAAAAGCCCAAATCAAAAATCACCTGCACAGATGGAGAAAGACCAGAATCGTGCAGCAGGTCTGTCTTTCCATCACCCTCTGGAAAAATCACCCAATCTCAGGATGTGACATTCCCTTTTTTGCCAGATTACTGAAAAATCTGCCAGAGATGCTGAATCACACATGAATCACCACGGATTTGTTTGGGTTGGGAGGGACCTTAAAGCTCATCCCATTGCACCCTGCCATGGGCAGGGACACCTTCCACTGTCCCAGGCTGCCCCAAGCTCCGTCCAGCCTGGCCTTGGACACTTCCAGGGGTTCAGGGGCAGCCACAACTTTTCTGTCCCATCACATCAGACCTCATCTGGCTCATCACAGCAAAGCTCTTTTTTCTCACACTGCACAAAACCACGCCAAAATCTTCCTTCGCTGCCCTGCAGCAATGCTTGGATGCTTCTCCCGTTGCCACAATCCTTCTGTGCTCCATCTCTCCTCCCCCACCCAATCAGGACATTGCAAACCAGAAAAAAAGCCATACAGAGAAGCACTGAAAAGAACTCTCACCATCCCAGTCTGCAGTACAGATGATTTCACCCCAAATCCTCGCTCTTGTCATGCAAAGAAAGAACGACAGGAGAAAATTTAACTCCTGATCTAGTCAACACAACAGCCAAAAATGGAAGATGCTGCCCCCAAGCATTTCTTCCAGATTCTTACACACTGGGATTGGTCTGTCAGCATGTCAGGAGTCTCCCAAAAGTGTTTTTGGAAGGAAGACAGATATTAAAGCCCAATTATACATCTGAGTTTGAGTCTTCACCCTCTAATTCAGGGGAGCCCCAGGAACTCGCATGTACAGAACAGGGCATTTAAAAGAGGGGGGGGGGAAAAAAAGGGAAAAAGCGTTCAAGTTATGCAGAGAATCCGGGCAAAGAATGCAAATCCTGACCTTCTTCTCCCTCCTGGCTGGGAGAGGGCACGAGGCAGCTGCTGCTCTGCAAGCTCAGGAGAGGAGCAGAAGCCCTGCCAAAATTGCTGCAGTGATGCCTCTTCTGGATGCAGGAAGGTGAAGGCCACCGTCCTTCTGCCCAGGCAACAAGGCCACAACCCTCCAGCCCAGCAGCACCCCCTCCCAGGGAGCTGGGAGGTCTGGAACCTTCCCAGAGCCTCTCTCCAAACCAGTTCCCAAGGTGGGAAGGGGACAGGGACAAAGCCACGGAGGGGATGGACACAATGGCTTGACTGCAACGCCAGCCGGACACACACGGAAAGCCAAGGTCTCCATGAGGGCCATCCACTGTCCCAGGGGCAAGGGAAATTCCAGAGGGGAGGAACAGCCAGCCAGGAGAGGAAGTTTGGCTCAGCAGCCCCCTCCAGCAGAGGAAGATTCCCAGTTTTATTATCCAAGCTGAGGCTCTCAGCCACACCTTCACGAGAAGCCTGCTCAGGAGCCACTGACCTTCTGCAGGAAAATCCTGGTCTTCAGCTACTCCTCACCTGAGCAGGATGGCGCTCACTCAGCCCAGTTCCTGATCCCAACTGGAACCAGCAGCAAGATTCACCCAGTACTTTCCACCTCAAGGGTCAAGAGTTGTCTGTGCGCTCCGAAAACCAGAGCGACCTTCAGGAGCCACGAGAAGTCTTCCTCCCAGTACAGAACTTTCTACAGGAGAAAGCTCTTCAGGTGTAAAAAAACCCATCTGATCTCCCACAGGACAGGAGCTGACCAGGTTATCCCCCAGCTTAGGTCAGAGAGCCCGAGATGTGTCCCTGCAGAAGGTTTTATTAAAGGTGACAGAGAACAGAAGCAATCAAGAAGAGGAGCCATCAGTGTCACCCCAACCAGAGATCCAACTCATTTCCCAGTCATCCCCGTCTTGGAGCAACCTGGGATAGTGGAAGGCGTCCCTGCCCATAGCAGGAGGTGGAATTAGAGATGGTCTTTAAGGTCCCTTCCAACCCAAATTATTACATGGCTCTAAAACTGTCTCCAGTGAAGAATTTCCATAAAAACACTGAGTTTTCGTCAGGTTCTTGGCATGCCATTCCTATCATAAATTATACACATTCATCTCTTAATGATGCAGTCTAAGGTATAGGATCCAGCAGCCCCCAGACCTCCTGCCCTTGGCATAAATGCAATTATGGATAGAGCCATAAAATCCGTGCTGCACTGGCCAGGAATTGCAATTTCTGCCCAAAGCCTCCTGCAACCTGTGATTATAGAGAAGGCTTTGTTCAGGCAGTCTCCTTCTTTTCCCTTGGGAAACCTACATGTCAAAAAACCAATAAATGCTGGAAATTTATTACGTGGAAAGACAGAACTGAGATCTAAGCAGAGTTTATGTTTGAAATGGTCACAGAGCCCTGGGATGGCAAGTCAAAATTGTTGCTCTCTGTTTAGACACACATAAATACCCAGGGATGAAAGAAGGTCAAGGAAAGAAGAATTATCAGCATCACAGGAGCACTGAGCAGAAAAATGTGGTTCAGATTTAAAGGTTGTCCAGGGATTGTACTGCGAGGAAATAAAAAAACTCAGGGGAAAAATTTATAAGGAATAAGATAGTTTCAGTTTGAAAGTCTATTTACCTGCATCGATTAAGGAAAGATTTGTTTGATCCTAAAGGAGAGCAGGTGAATCACTACAAGGCCTTAAAGTTCTCCTCCATCACCCACAGATGCCCCTGCCCTGGGCTCTGGAGGCATGTGTGGTGTAACTGTGATGTTTGAATAAACAAGAAACACACACACAGCATTTGGGTGTCTTCCAGCCTCCCAAACATCCAAGAAATCCTACAGCAGGCCCAAGATGTGGAATCCTGCTCATCACCACCTACGAAGACACCCAAAGCACACCCTGCCAGGTGACTCCTCACTTCTCCCTGGCCTCTTCCCCAGGGTTTGGAACATTCCAACACCTCCTGGATAACTCCCTTATCCTTGCCTTTTCTGTACAGCTGCAGGCAGGGACACTTTCTCCAGCTCCATGGAATGCAGATTACAAAAATCTCCCTCACCCTACAGAAAAAAGACCTGGAATATTAAAGAAAACATTTAATCTTTCCCACCAAACCCAGACTGTAAACAGCCCGAGGGTTTAGCCAAGTACCTGGGATGTGGAAGAGACTTTCCAATCTGGTTTCTTCCTCCCATATGCCAGGTGAGCTTCCTGCCTAATGAACAGATTTCCCACACAACCCAAGAGGAAGGGAGCTCTCAGCTCCGGGATGGATTCCCCAAGCACTTTAAGCCCCTGCTGCTTTGGGCTAGAAACAAGGGGATACTTGGAAGAGCTCCCAAGGAGATCTGTCCCACCAGACATTTGGGCAGAGAAGACATTTCACTCCACGTGGATTTTCTTTGGGTTGGAGGAATTTAAGACACCCAACTTACGTACAAAGAATGGGAGGGGGGGAAAAAGGGTTCCATAAGGAGCTCAGTGCCTCCATTCCTCAGAGGAAGATGTGGAGATGTGGGAGATCCACTGGGAAAAAAGTAGAGACAATCACACCCCAACCACTCAAAATAAGGTCCTTTTTTGGTAACAACAACTGCTGCTGCAGGAGCTCAACAGCACAGCTCAAAACAGCCAGGGAGGCAGGCAAACCCAAAATCACCCTGATCCTGCTCCATGAAAACGTGGCAATTATTGCTCTAGGGAAGACACAGCAATTTTTGTGCAGACAATTTTGTGCCTGCTGGATAAAGCACTGCCAGAAGCTTGGGTGGTTCTGCCCTAGTCGTGTCCTCAGCTTCTCTCCATAACTGAAGGCAAAATCCTCTAGGCTGCTGTGGAGTTCTGACTGTGGATTTCAGGAATACCAACAGCCACCCATCAGATTCAAAAAGGGAGGTGGAAATCAGAGCTACAAACCCATCACAGTGTGCCTCAAAAGGCTGGAAACTGGTCCCTTCTTCCATGGCATCCCTGGCCTCTCAGCCAGGCAATGAAAGGAGTTCTCAGGGAAATGAGGCTTCATAGCCATCCTTCCTTTTCTCCAAATTCTCCTCAACTCAGCTGGGATCTTTTCCTGGCCTTTTCCAAAGAACTTTTACTGATGCACTGATATATCTGAATTCAGGCACTAATGCACACAGGCTACATTTGGGACTCTCCCCAGCCTGTGCCAGGACTGAACAACCTTTTCCATGAAGAAATTTTTTCTCATCTCCAAACCAAAGCTCCCCTGGCACAATGTGAGGCTGTTTCCTCTTGTTCTGTTGTCTGTTACCTGGAGAAGACATTGACCTCCTTCACCACTTAGGAGGACAAAGGCACATCAACCCTTCCGTAACATTTGGAGGGACATAAGGATGTAAATTAACTGCCCAGCATATTTGCCTCAACATGATTTAACTGTGTCCCTTATAGGCAGTTGTAGGAGTCTGAACAGCCTCAGGTTTTAACAAGAAGGTCACTTCTGCATCTACTAAGACAGCTGATTTTGTTCCTCACCACCTTTAGCCTTGTTAGACTCAGAATTAAAGTCTTTTCACGTAGCTTAGAGCAAGATGCTGTGTTATGGACACAGGGGAAGAGGAGACTTTAAGGCACCATGCCCATTTCCCTTTCTGCATCCTTCTGAGACAGACTAATTCCATCCTCTGAAGTTTTTATTCAACTAGGGAGGTAAAACAACCTCTTTTTGCAGCCCCAACAAGAATGGCATTCACCAAACAAGAGACAGTGATAGTGGGGGATCAACACAGCACAAACATCCCATTTTGCCAGTTTAATCCCTCCAGCAGCCAATTAACATATTTCAGAACAGTTATCAGCCAAATATTAGATTTTCATTTGCACTGGACAGTAATTAGGACACCCAAGTCTCCAAGAGCCAATAAAACAGTGTGAAACCCACGAAAAGTCTCAGGTTGGCCTTCTGTGACAGCTCTATGTCCCACCAAGCACCAGAAATGCTGTGTTCAAGGCTCTGCCTTTGCTATGTTTTCCTTAATCTGCCCCAGAGGTTCATAATCAGAAGGAATCCTCCCCTGGGAGGGTGGGCAGGCCCTGGCACAGGGTGCCCAGAGAAGCTGTGGCTGCCCCTGGATCCCTGGCAGTGTCCAAGGCCAGGATGGACAGGGCTTGGAGCAGCCTGGGACAGTGGAAGGTGTCCCTGCCCATGGAACTGGAGGAGCTTTAGGGTCTCTCCCAACCCAAACCTTTCCATGTGTTCTAAAGAAAAACTGCACACTTGCACCAAGCTGGTTTTCCAAGAGGCCAAAAAGAGGAGGAAGTTAAAGCTCTGATTTATAAAGATGGTGATTTATTGCTGCAAACACACGGGACAGGGGAGGAGGATGAATTAGAACCAACAGTGTCAGCCCAAGCTGGCACATCTCTGCTGCTGGCCTCCTGTCACCTCTGGGACAGGCATCCAAGTGCAGCAACAGACAGTGTGACTCCAACCCAGCGTCTGCGGGTGTGCCAGCCCCGGTGATTAACTCACCGATGTTAATCACAGGATGTAAACAGTGCCCTCCCCTGACCCACAGCCACGCCAGGCACTCGCAGCCCCAGCAGTGCCCCGGTGGTTGCCCATGTGCCACGCCTGGCACAGCCACTGCCGTCCCCTCCCAGCTGGGGCAGCACGGGACACTGGGAACAGCACCACCGGCACTTGGCACTCTGCAGTTCTGCCCCCACTTCTTCCACTCAGCAGGGAAAAACCCTTCTCAGTGCTGAGAGCTCACGGAGCTTCTCTACAAATAACAAGCCAAGACTAAAGCCTTGTGCCAGCCCAAACACCCAGGGAACACACCTTGAGGGACACAGCTCAGCGCTTCCCGAGGTACTGGGGGATGGAGACACTGGGAAGAGCCCTGCAAGGCAGGAACTGGGAATACTGGTGGGTGAGAGCTGGACACGACCCTGCCATGTGCCTCTGGCACCCAGAACCCCCCCCATGCCCCGGGCTGATCCCCCAGCATGGGCAGCAGGGGAGGGGGGATTCTGCCCCTCTGCCCTGCTCAGGTGAGACCCCACCTGCAGGGCTGCCCCAGCCCTGGGGCCAACAGCACAAAGCTGTGGCTGCCCCTGGATCCCTGGAAGTGTCCAAGGCCAGGCTGGATGGGGCTTGGAGCAGCCTGGGATAGTGCAAGGTGTCCCTGCCCATAGCAGGGGTGGCACTGGATGATGTTTAAAGCTCCACTCCAACCTAAACTGTTCTATTATCCTCTGGTCCCTGAACCAGTTCTAGCCCACAGAACCCACACAAGGTGGTGCTTCACTCACCATAACAAGATTCTTAAACACTTCCAAATTTCCTTTGCCACAAGAGCCCCACTGCTGTCAGTGAGGTATTAACAAGAAGGACCCCTCAGGCAGCAACCCACAAGGGCTGCCAGTGTGTGAGCGAGGCAGCCAACACTGGCAGCTTCACACGTGTCACCGTGACCTGCTGCTGCTGCTCAGGGGCAGCATTCCTCCAGAGGCACGGCGAGATAACACAGAGACAAGGGCACCGAGGAAGTCATTCCTGACAAACACTCGTTAAACCCCTTCTTTCCTTGCTATCATCTTCCCAAGCATCTTTTTGGTTTTTAACCGAAATGCCTCAGAGGAGAGCAGATCCCACCAGTCCAGGAGATAGCCGGCTCTGCTAGCGAATAAACCAACGCCAAAACAAACCCACTCTGAGCCTTTCCACCAAAGGAAAAGCAAACAAACACTCTCCCATCTCCCAGGAAGTTGTCCTCACCTTAGCTTTCCTCCCAGCCTCTCTGTAGGCAGCCTTTAAAACATGTGAAAATCCCTGTTTCATGTCAAATCCATACCCAGGAGGCAGGGACACTGAAAGAGGACATGAAGCAGAGTCAGGATGCCCAGGCTGCGTTCTGAGCTGCCAGCACTTAGAAGAGCAGATCACCTGAAGTGTGGAGGGCTGGTGTTGGTGGGATGAGCGTTCCATGTGTGGCACTGGGTGCTGAGCACCAGCTCTTCCCCAAAAAAGGGCCACAGAGCTGCCTATGCCTGGCCCTTCACACACAAACAGAGGCTGAATCACCTCATCCTGCACAAGAAGATAGTTTCTGCTCCTCCATCCATCCACTTGTGCAGCACAGGAACTCCTGCTCCTCTCATTTAGGATCCATATGGAAAAACACACAGGATCAGCAGCTCGTTCCTGCTTAAACCCTACAGTACAGGCCCTGAAGCACAGCAACCTGAGGGGGAATTTGGTTATCCCCCAGCTTGGCCAGCAAAGCCCCGAAGCCCAGAGATTCATTTCTTCCCTGAGAGGTCACAAGGAGATGCAGAGAACTGAGCTGAGGCAAGGCATGAGCCACGTCCCTGTCACCCATCCCAGAGCTGTGGGCAAGTCCCAGGGGGAAAAGGACTTAGAATCACTGAATGGTTGGGTTGGAAGGGACCTCAGAGGTCATCCAGTTCCACCCCTGCCATGGCAGGGACACCTTCCACTATCCCAGGCTGCTCCAAGCTCCATCCAGCCTGTGCCAGCACAGCCAAGCTCAAGAAGCCTTTGGACAATGCCCTCAGGCACAGGCTGGGAGTGTTGGGGTGTCTGTGCAGGGCCAGGAGCTGGACTCCATGGTCCTGATGGGTCCCTCCCAGCTCAGGACAGTCTGTGATTTTATGAACACTTCAGTGGTGCTACCAGCACACCTGTGGGTTTCTTAAGCCCCCCTCCCCTTCCAAAAGTTCAGTTTAAAAACCATTTTCCCCCTCATTTCCCCCACAGGATGAACCATCAGCTACCAAGCTCCCCTCGGGCCAAACGTGCTGGGCATAGCTAAGCTCAGCCTGGTGCTTATCTCCCACAAAGCTGCCCGTTCTTAGCAAGCCAGGCTCCACTCTCCAAGCAGTGCATTAGGGTGGATCAGCCAGAGCAAGACACAGCCCAGCTGTCCCCTCGAGGGCACCTGGCTCGTGCCAGCATTCTGCAGGGGACAGCAGACAACAGAGATGGTTCTGATGCACGATGGAGGAGTCCTTGCATGAGGCACTCGTGGCACTACAGCCCTTGAGCAGCTCTCTGTGAACTGCAGCAGCTGGTTCAGAACACAAAGCGAAAAAAAAAAAAAAATTAAAAAGCAAAACGCAAAGTAAGAATTTGGGGGTCATTTTTAGCAATAGAAGATTTCAGTTTTCCCTCGGCGCTCTCGCAGGCGGCCGCATTCACCCATGGCTAATCTCTGCTCAGACACTCTCCAGTGACACTGATTTTGAGTAAGTCCAGGGATTAAAGGGGGTTATCCAGAGGGCCAAGGGCAGCCTGAACAAACAGGAGCTGGACCACAATCACTGCAGCCCCATCCATGGAATTCAGTCCCCATCCCAAGGATATGACACAAAGGTCCCCCACGGCTTCCTGCAGCACCAAGCTAAGGCTGGCACCTTAGCCAGGGACAGGACAGGAGCCAAAACCTCCCCACTGAAGGCAAGGAGCCTCCTGGAGTCTTCACATGCTTCCACCAAGAACAGCAGGTCCAACACAGCCACCACACAGCTCCAAGGCATAAACCTCAACGATGATCACAATCCTTTAAAGCCTAAATGACTCCACGCTAGGAAGACCAAGTTTCCCAGACTTGTAACGGCTATGTGCTTTCAAGAGCAAATTCCACCAAGATTTATAGCAAAAAGAAAGAAAAGTTGTATTTAAACAGAATCACAGATTAAGATTGGGAAAGGCCTCTAAGATCCAGCCCAACTATTAACTGGCAGCACAGTGCTGTCCCCACGTACCACACATTCCACACACCTTCTGAGCGCTTCCAGGTGCTGTGATTCCACCAGTCCCCTGCTCAGCCTGTCCCAAGGCCCGACCACTCCTCTAGGGAAGAAATTTTTCCTCACATCCAACCTAAACTTGCCCCAGCACTTCCTCCCATCCTGTCACTTCTTATGTTTGGGACACAAGTTTCACGCAGCCAACACAAGAGGTCTCCAAGCAGCTGGAGGCTGGAGATGTTTATCTGTTAACTCTGTTCCTCCGCTCTTTCCTACGCCCCTGGATCAGCTCTGCATTGAAGACTTTCCAGAAATCCCTTCCCTGGGGCCCAGATTCTGGAGCAAGAAAAGGAAAGGATGCAAGAGACGAGCAAACAACTTCTGCAGAGTCAGCATTGAGTTCTGGCACCAAAAATGATGGATTTGTTTTCTTTTGAGGAATTAGAAAGGAAGAGGATCAGTGCTTGAGAAAAGCAACACTGCTACAGCTGGACCCGTGGAGCACCGCTGATCCAAAACAGGCTCCAGCACTCCAAGGGCTGCTGCAGATCACACAGGAGCTTGGCTTGCAGATTGATTTGCCATTTCTGGACACTTCTAGTGATGTTATCCCCTGGACAAAAGCACATTCGTAGGTGCAGGGCTTAGAAGAGTACCCAGTACTGCACAGGACCTCTCCCAAATTTCTGCCATCTTCCTCCAGCAAGGAATGCCATAGGGAACATCACTATGGGAGTCGTGGTCTCCCAAGAGGAGGGAAGGAGGAATCTCACCCTGCTGCCCAGAGGTTAGCCAAGAGCCCCAGATCCTCTGCCTGACCAGCACCAGGTCAACACTTCAGTGTTTGGCTCTCTGCTAAAGAGAGACTCACCATTTCCTCCAGATCTCCTTTAAAACTGCTCCCAGAAGCAAATTTCTTTATTCATAATAACTTAATTCAAAGCAACACTAAGGAATCACAGAGAACAACCTGACAGTTCTGCTGCAGCAGCCACCACAGCCCCAGTTCCCACAGCCTGCCCATCACTCCTTCAGGGAGCTCTCAGTACAAAAAGTCCTTCGTGCAACCACTCTCGTCCTCCTGGGACAGCATCCAACAGTTTGGGCACTGCCTGTTTAAACTGGCTAAAAATACAGCTGGCTTTGGACCAGATGCAGGTAAAGCCTCGGTGACTGGGATGCAGCAAGGACAGATGCTCAGGCACAGCTCAGATCACACTGGGTCAGGGTTTTATCATCTGTCGAGTCAGCAAGCAGCAGCACTCCCAGGCAGCTCTCCAGTCAATAATCATTTCAGGGGATTACCTGCAATTCCTGACCACGGGCTGTGGAAAAGGCATAGGAAGGAGTTTTTTCAGACTTCCATGCAAGGAGGTCCTTTACTACTGCCCAAGGGAACGAGGCTTTCAACATCCACCACAGGCTTCCTTCTTATCCTGCAGTCCTGGGTTTCCATCAGAGCACCTCTCCCGAGTTCAGGCTGTTAATTACTGTGTTTACAGTGGGTGTTAGCCTTATCGACAGGATGACTGTCCTGGCTCTGCTGAAGCATGACATAATCCCTTAAAACAGGTTCTCATCAACTGTTGTTTAATTAGACCACGTGATTTCCACCTAACCAGAGAGGGCAGAACCCCCCAGCCTGCTGCTGCCTTTCCCAGTTCACTCCAGGAGCCATCCAAATGTCATGGAATACTCAGCCAGATGCCCTTCCTCTTCCTCCCGGGACAAATCACCAACAGTTCCCGGCAGGAAGCTCCTCTGATAAATGGTGGGAGGACCTGGAAGTTCTCATCTGGAGTCTGGGGGATATTTTCCAAAGAACTAGGCCATAGTGGAGTTCCTGCAGAATCAGGTTACTTACATCCTTAAGCCTGGAATATCCAATGGTTTATTATCGCTGCATGTGGCACATGGAATTTTTCCAATCCAACTCAATTCATGGGCCCACTGTGAAGTCTAAGTGGACAGATCAGCATCTCTCCCATGCTGCTCTGTCTAGGCCTGGTTTATGACAGATTTTCCCTGGAAATGCTCCTGAAGGACAAATCCAAACTTATCTCTTGATGACTTCCAGGAATGGGGCAGCCACAGGTTCTGTGGGCAACCTGAGCCAGGGCCCAAACCACTGTCTTGGGATTCTTGGGCATTGAAAAATAAAATCAATTAAAAAATAAATTCTTGTCCCCCAAAATGGATGCATTTGAAAAGGTTTGAGATCAGGCTCACAAAAAACCTATTTTTCTTTCCCCAAGGAAGAAACTGTCTCTCCCAAGAGGAGATTACATGGACTCAAGGGATGAAACCTGGAGAGGCTGTGAGACTTTGCAGTCCCATGTCTCTGGCAGTTGAATCAGGAATCACCGAGGCTGGAAAAGCCCTCCAGGATCATGGAGTCATTAACCCAGCCCTGCCAAGTTCAAGGGCGAAGGTAGAAGCTGCTCTGACACTTAATTCCCTCCACCAGCACTAAAACATCTCATTTTGGCCACCCTGTGATGAGGATCCAGGCAGAAATTACAAAGCAAAACAAGAGAGCTGAGCAGGACAAAGGAAGGTAAAGCAGAGACTAAATCTGAGCCCATCTATCATCATCAGGAGAGCGCTTCCCACGATGGGGAGGAAGGGGAAGGAAGAGAGTCAGCCACGGGGAACAATTGCTCCAAGGAAGGGGAAGCAGCATTGTTTGAGAGATTTAACAGAAAAACATATAAACCAATCCCCCATCCCTCAAAAAAAGGAAAGAAAAAACATTCCCATAGTCTTTGGGAAGGCTCAGCCCCACCTTGACATCACACCCCACTCTGAGCCAGAAGGGAAGAGAAGCTGCTTTGTTTGATGCTTTTCCCCCCAAGCTGCACTACCAGCCCTTTTCCCCAGGAAGGAAACCTTCCACACTCCCCTTCCCCTCCAATCTGCAAAGGCCGAGCCTGGTCCCTTATTCCAGCTCCCCAGGAGCCCTGACAGCGCAAGGAAACGGGAGCAAAATGCAGCAGCTGCCCACTGGGCCAGGAACTTAAACCCTGGGATAGCAGGACCTCTGCAAGCTTCACAAGAACTTCATGGAACAGCCCTTCCCCCCTTCATTGAGGAGATGATCCCTCTCCTTCCAGCAGGGAAGACCCCAGGGGCAGGTGAGAGACCAGGCTGTGCACATCCAATGTGGAAGTGGCAAGACTCCTTGCTCCATCTCGCTTATCTCCAAGCTTCCCTGCTGTACCATGACTGCAGCTGAATTTTATTCCACTTAAGCCTTTCCCAAAATACCTGTGCTCCTCTGAGGTACCTCTTCCTCTCATCAGAAGCTTTGCAGAAATTAAATCCTATTAGTGCATAGCTCTCATGCAGTAAGTGTGACATTCTGGGGACTTTCACCAGCAGGCTCAGCAAAAACCTGACCAGAGAAGTCCTTCAAACGCGAGACATCCAAGCCATCTGAAGCCTCAAGGCTTCTTTCTGTGCATGGGATTTAGTGCTAATCCCAAAGCTCCCCAGCCCTTCACTGCTGGATCTCAGCTCTGTGCTCTGCCCTGTCCCATCATCCAGCAGAGCAGCTTCCCTACCTTGGACCGTTCGTGTCCCGTCTCTGGAAGCATTCCAGGCCAGGCTGGATGGGGCTCGAAGCACCCTGGGCTAGAGGAAGGTGTCCCTGCCCATGGCACCGGATGAGCTTCAAGGTCCCTTCAACCTAAACCAGTCTGTGATTCCATGATTCCAAATCCCTCAAAATACAGGACTTGAATGGATCTCAAATGCTGCAGGAGCCGCCAAATTGCTCTTCACCTGCTTTCTTTAGTGCTGGAAACACCCTGTCTTTGCACCTCCTCTCAAAGCAAAGTGGACGTATCTGCTTTTCATCCACAAGCCCCATTATCTTTAAACCTTTTCCTACAAATACCTGCGTGTTTCAATGCTAGAGCAGCAGTATCAAGGCAGAGTCCAGTCCTTCCTAATGACATCTCCTCAAAAGCTCCTAGAGATTGCTCTGGAAATGAGCTTTCCTCCATAAGGCACCAACTGAGCAGATTTTTCCAGGCTGTCCTGGCAGCATCAAGGAGAGGGACATGCCTGAAGCACAGGTGTCTGTCACCCAGTTCCTACCTCTGCAGACTCCCCGGGTCTCAGGCTGGGGAGGCCAACAGCCAGACTCTGTAAAGCAAAGTCACATTTCTGAAATTCTCCCCCCTGCTTTCCATTGGCAGCTCCACAGAGCCAGAGCCTGGTTTTTCCGGGCAACATTTTCCACCCAAACATTAGGGGAAGCAGCACCTGGTTCAACTCTGCCATCTGCTTTCCAAGGAGGCTTTCTCCTCCAAAAACTCATCATTAAAAGCACCAACCAAACAAAAAACACCCCCAAACCAACAAGCCCTCACCTCCTCAACCACAGTAGGAAGCCCTGCAACAACTTTGGGAGGTGGAAGTCTTTAAGGGCAGATCTTTTCTGTCCCTTATCTGAGACATCTTTCTAGGCTTCATTAAGCACATCACAAATTGACTTTTGTCAGTGCAAGTACAGACAGCATTTGAGCTAAAGATTAGGATCCCATTTCCTGCCTCTAAAGCAAAAGGCAAACATTAGGAAGGACTGCTGGGGTTAACCTTGAATTACTGCACAAGAAGCCCGAGTCCACAGCTCTGACAGGCTCTTCAGACCTCAGAGCTCCTGCCAGGGCCTAAAGGGGCTCCAGGAGAGCTGCAGAGGGACTGGGGACAGGACACAGGGAATGGCTTCCCACTGCCAGAGGGCAGGGATGGATGGGACACTGGGAAGGAATTGTTCCCTGGGAGGGTGGGCAGGCCCTGGCACAGGGTGCCCAGAGCAGCTGGGGCTGCCCCTGGATCCCTGGAAGTGTCCAAGGGCAGGCTGGACATGGCTTGGAGCCACCTGGATGATAAGGTGAGCTCACCTTTGAGGTTCCTTCCAACCCAAACCATTCTGTGGTTCAAGATTTGCTCCCACTCCACAGAGAGCTTGGACCCCTAAAAAAAGGGCTGTAAATGAGACACACCCAGCTCAGGGACAGCTCCAGCCAATGCTGAACTTAATCCCATCCCCAACTGAATTAAACCAGCTGATAAATGAAATGGAGGCTTTGGGAACAAGGCTTGAGAGGGGCAAGTTTTGAAGCTCAGTGTTGTGCATGAACAGTGAGCACATGACAGGGGAAGAGGGGACCTCTTCAGGTTCTCATCCCTCAGATCCCGAACCACACATGAGCTGTCACATCCCTTCTCCCAGAGGAGCCTCCAGCTGTGGCATCTGGCACCAGATCACAGTTCCAGAAGATGCTTTATCACACCTTGCTCAGCACGTTCCCAAGCAGAGGCCTAGACAAAACACATCCAAGTGAGGTTTCTTCTCATGGCCAGGCTTCCCAAGAATGGGAATAATCCCTGCATGGCTCTCCACAGAGCTCAGTTCCTGCCTGTCAGCATCCAGGCTGTGGCAGCATTGTACCTTTCCACGTCCCCTGCTGTAAAATTGAGTTATTCTGGGCTCAGGATTGACACCAAGTCAAACTCCATCTGTTTCCACCACAACAAAGGCTCCTCTGAGGTTGCTCTGCTCAGTACCTGCGACATTGCTGCCATGGCTCCCAACTCAGCTCTCCCACAGCGGGAGCAGGCAGCTGTGTGATGCCAAAATTAGTGCCTGCACTGCTCTGGGTTTATTCTGGGCTGGGTGCAAGGCAGTGTCTTTGTGCTTTTTAAGTGTTCAAACCAGTGCTAAGCACAGCACCAGTAAGTGGGGAGTCCGGAGTAAGGAGAAAAAACACAACCATGCCAGGGAAAGCTCGGGAGACAGCTCCTTCCAAAGCCATTTCTGGCCACATGGCAGTTGCACAAGTTGCAGCATAGTCAGAGAAGCATCCCACCCACACAATCAAATTCAGAGCAGGATAGGAAAGCAAACCCCACAGCAGCATTATCCCTGCACCCAACAAGAAACAGGATTTAAAAGACACAAGAACTATCCCTATCCCTCAAAGCAGAGAGGTTTCATGGAGTGCTGGTGAGCTGCAGGAGCAGAGAAAGCCAAGCAGCAGCACGGCAGGCGGGCAGGCAGGGAATCAGGAGCAGGATCTGCTCCAGCCATGTAAATTATAAGCTGTCAAGTGCCCGGGTGACAAATCCATTTTTGCTGAGTAAATAAGAACAGCCAAGCCAAGCTCATCCATGGCCAAAACCAGCACCAGCAGGTCAAGGACTTCCTGCAGAGTCACTGCACCGAGGGACAGCTTGGATGTGACAGGTCACTGTCACAGCACCTTCCCCAGCCCTGCGGCGCCCTGGGGGAAGTTCTGCTGTACCCTCAGCCCTTGCAGAGCCCAAACAACCACTGACATTTCTAGAAATGCTGTCAGCAACCCCACTTGGGCAGCCACCCATCCATACACTGCCCACAGTCCGTGGGCTGGGCAGAATCCTCACCTCTGCACTGGAGCCAGGCTGGGAGAGCTGGGGGTGCTCACCTGGAGAGGAGAAGGCTCCAGGGAGAGCTCAGAGCCCCTTGCAGGGCCTAAAGGGGCTCCAGGAGAGCTGGAGAGGGACTGGGGACAAGGGCTGGAGGGACAGGACAAGGGGCAGCGGCTTCCCAGGGCCAGAGGGCAGGGTTGAGGTGAGGATCTCGTTGGACCAGCAGTGCAAGTTCCTGCATTGCCAGAAAAACACAAGCCTGAGTGACACACAGTTCTGTCACTGCTGTCCCAGCCTGGCAGCAAACAAACTCACACCACAGGGAAGCCCTTTAGGAGATGACATCTCAGAAAATTTACTTTATTCTCACCTTTTGGAATGGATGGACTGAGTACTTTGGCAACTCTGGATATTCCCTCAGGAATTGGACCCACCAGCCTTGGCCAGGGTGAGGGCACACACAGAACAGCCTCAAGCCTGATCACACCAGTTTTCACTTTATTCTGTCTTTTTCCCCATAACAGCTCACAGGTTGTCCTAAAAAGACCCACGTTCAGTCTGAAAAAAGCACATTTTTGCCAACAATGTTTCAAGAAGCCGAGAGGAAGCAACCCCCGTGCTGTTCCCACCCCCAGAGGGAGGTTATTCCTGTGAACAAGCGGATCTCCCATGCTCAGCATCCCCCCTCACTGCCACCCCCTCAGGGGAAAGCGCCGCTTCCAAATGGAAAGCAAGGAGCCGACACATTCCCTGCTGCCCTCCTCCCAAATCAGTCCCAGCCACCCCCGGCGTCTCTGGGAAGCAGGGCTGGGGGAGCAGCAGAGCTGGGTTCAGCTGCCAGACACCTCCACGTGCCAAGGGCTCTCAGGGAAAAGTGGCCAAAAATAGCTCAGAGTCCTCTATCCAAGCCCCATAAGACCAGGATTTTACTCCTATCCCATTTATCTGAGGGATAAATGCCTCCTCCACACCCCTCAATCACTACAAGCAGGGAGCTGAGTGGGTTTGGAGAGCTCTCTTACATTCCCAGGCCAACCCCAGGGCACCGAAGTACACTCAGCCACCAGGATGAATCAAAACAACGCTCAGGGAACGGGTTTTAGTTGCAAAACCCCCCAGGTGAGCATCCCACGAGATGGTGAAACACTCCCTGTGTCACTGCTGCAGCAGCAGGAGAATTTTCCCATCGCCACCTTCACACCTGGTGGTTCCAAAGATGCTCTGTGAGCTGGGATTGTTGGCTCAGGATAAATTCAGCAGAGCCCTTTGCCAAACACCTCCCCCTGCAGAGCTCCCAGAGCTATTTTGGGCAGGTTGTGTCCAAAGCTGAAGGTATTTCTGGTCTCTGCTTAATGTCCATCACGGCAGGGAAATAAATAATAAATAATCACAAACCAAGGGTTCATCCTTTGGCTTTTGCACTGGAGAAAAGCTGTTAGAAAGGAAAAGGGAAGGAGAAAAACTGCTGCAGATTCTATTTCCTCAGTGGCTCTGTGTCACTGCTCATGGCAAAGAGTGACATTAAGATGAGGTTAGAATTAAAACAGAGCAAAAATTATGTACGACAATGTTGGAGCCAGGCAAAGGCTCCCACACAGCCTTTTCCAGACCCTCATTCCCACCTCAGCCTGCACCACCCCCTAAAAATCCCACAACCAAAGAGGTTGTGACAGAAGCCAAAGAGCAGCACCCACAAAGGTGGATTAATAGGAATAAACCTCAAGGAAAAAAAACCTCCATGTCTGCCTTTCTACACTATCCCAGTGTTCACACCCTCATCTTGCCCCACTGAGGCAGTACCACATCCTTCGTTTTGCAGCCATAAAACTGGGAAATACACTCTGTCCTTGGCCAAAACCACTGGTGTCTGCAAGGAAAAGAGGGATGATCCCAAATCTTTTCAATACCTGTCACCTTTCCTTTCAGAGTCATTGTCAGAGCACCACCCCAAGTTATGTCGCATTATCTGAGGACAAATAACCAACACATCATTTCTTTGTGGTGCCCCAGTATTTCTCCATCTCAAAGGCAGGATAAAAAGCTCAGTCCCTCACTGTTCCCATGGAGAAACAGGTGGGAGATGGCACAAGCAAGAGCAAAACCCTCAGAGCTGCAGGATGACCATGGCAGATGGGTCTTCATTAGATTTTTCAGCATTTTAGAGTTCTCTAAAAGCCAGACAAGTGGCAAACCCTACTTTTTTTTTTTTTTTTTTTTTTGTCACATTGTAAATGATAGGCAAGATGAAGACATCAGACTCTGCAGCTGGTTTCAGCTCTAGAGCAAGAAAAATATTTAAATACAGCCCACAGGCTGCATGGCAGGGAGAGGATTTATTACTGCTGGGACACAGGACTTTCCCCACAGGCTGCCTTCCCAAATTCCCAAGCCTCCCACCTGGCAGTGAGCCCTGGGGGGAATCCAGACACCTCAGCAGTCCCTGCATATCCACTCACAGCACAATTTATTTCCAAGCTCAGCCACTTGCAGCAATATTTATTTCGTTAATCCCAGCTCCAGCACCTCAGGCCAATGCTCGTTCTCAACAGCTCTGCCACTTAGCAAGCATTAAACCTGATGGGGCATGAGACAGAACAGGGTTTTCCTCACAGCCCTGTCCAAGAGCTGCCTCAGTAGAGCTGACAGCCACAAGTCTTTTAGGCAGTATTTATTTCATACCTTTCCTTCACAGAATAAAAACCCAACACAAAACCAAAACAAACTTAACAGCCTTTTGGGCTCAAACAGATGCGATTGGTCACCAAAGATGGCCAAATTGGGAACAAAATATAAACTTCAGGCAATGCTGAAACACAGCAAGAAGTTTTGGGGTGGCCAGGTAAAAGCAGCCAGGAGAAGACAGACTCCAGGCTGCCCCACAGTTGTACTTCACTTCCAGCTTGAAGCAGAAAATTCCTAAAAAGCAGGAATAGGGCCAGGGATCCAGTGTGCAGCTGTGTTTAAAAGGGATTTGAGGTCACTGCAACCCCCATCCCTCCAAAGGCTGGTTTGTGTTTCCTGACTGGGGTGTTTAAACCAGAGAAATGTGACAGTGCCTTGAGCCTGAGGGGTTGGAGCTCTAAGAGGCACCAAGGATGCTCTTTTTCCCCAGCTTTAGAGTCAACTCAGACACAACAATCAGCCTAGCAAGTCTGGCACAAATCAGATAGCTTTGCCACACAAGGCACTGGAATTGAATAGCCCCAGGAACTGCTATTCCCACTTATTTCAGCTCTGGCACTCTGGGATTAGGTTGCTCTGACAAAGCCCAGTCAGAAGCACTGGAGGCTGATAAACCCCATTAGCTCCTCACACAGCTGAGCAGCAGCAACTGTTAGCTGGAAAAATTGCGAACGATTTGGGAGCTCCACAGTCAGGCTGACCTTGGGCACAGCGGCAGGGAACAGCTACCAGCACTTGCTCCCACTTTTGTGCAAAGCCATCTCCTCCAACAGTTCTGGCCACCTGCAGCACAGCCAGGGCTGACTTTGCTCGGATTAAGCCTGGCTCAGGCACCCTAAAGCCTGGAGTGTGGCTTTGAGAGGGCAGGCACATCTCAGCCACGGTGCTACAGCAGGGACCACTCCTGGCAATTCCCAGCTCACTCCTTCCTCCATCTCCTGCCACACCATCAGTGGGTTCAAACAAACCTTCTCCCTGCCCATCCAGCACCTTCCAGAGCCTAAAGGGGCTCCAGGAGAGCTGCAGAGGGACTGGGGACAAGGCCTGGAGGGACAGGACACAGGGAATGGCTTCCTACTTCCAGAGGGCAGGGATGGATGGGATATTGGGAAGGAATTGTTCTCTGGGAGGGTGGGCAGGCCCTGGCACTGGATGCTCAGAGAAGCTGTGGTTGCCCCTGGATCCCGGGAGGTATCCAAGATCAAGCAATTCTCCACCACTTTACCCTTTGCCAGCTTCGACCCAACGTTTTCCCATCCTTACAGAGGTCAGAGCCCTGAAGGAGCACCAGGATGATGCAGGAAAGCTGTGCTCCCTGCACTGCTGTTCAACAGCTGCACAAAACCTCCAGGATTTCTTTCTCCAAACAAAGAGCAGCCTGGGGAGATGCAAGAATCCCTAAATTTAACTCACAGCATCATCAAGTTTGGAAAACACCTCTAAGATCTTCGAGTCCAACCAGTAACCTGACTCTGCCGGGTCCAGCACCAAACCATGTCCCCAAGTGCCACACGTGCACCTCTGTTTGGAAACTGAACGCCTCCAGCCTGTTCAGGCCATGCTGAGAGCAGCCACCACCTCATTACCCACACACAGAGCACCCAACAACCAGGCAGCTGCATTTCAGACACTCAACCAGTTCACAAACCTTGATCCCAAAATTTAAGTTAAAAAAAAAAAAAAAAAAAAAAAAAAAAGAAAAGCACATTGGAGAGGGACTTACAGAGCAGCAGCAGTCCCAGCACAATTCCTGCTCGGATGTTCTGTGCTAAGGGACCCAGGGCAGCCTCATCCCTGAAGCCCTGCTGATATCCACGTTGAACAGTGCTGATAAGCCCGAGCGGGAACAGCTCTTGCGCACTGCAGGTTTTATCTGTGGCAGAGCGCACTTGTTACAGACCCTCTCTTATCAGCAGTGCAAGTATCAGCAGAGATAAGGAGAGGCACGTAATGCCTGGGAAGGTGCAGAAACTGGAGCTGACACATGGGGGTTTGACTCCTTTGGCCTCATCTGCCCCAGCTCGTGACCGCGAGGGCTCCCTGTTCCTCACCCTGTGTTCCCCCCACAGCCCGATATCCAGCCCCAAACTGCACCAGGAGAGGAGCAGAGCAAACTTCAAGCCAGTCCTTCAGCTCTGTCCCTCCAGGGAACACTGCAGATGAGCTGCAAAGTTCAGGGAGATAGGGAAAAAGCCATTATTTCCCCTGAGCTGGGAGAGAAGAAGCCAAGAGAGCAAAGTGATTTCCTCACGAGTCCAGTATGGCTCAATATAACCAATTACCTCAGAAATTTGGATTTAAGGACTCTCAAGACAGAAGGGGTTTAACAGAGTGAGCTGACCCTTTCAAAAATATAGAGGGCTCCCAAATTTAAGCTTATTATGCTGTTAGATGTGGATCTGTAACTGCTCACTAAAGGGCAGCTCTAAAAGTCTGGAGTCCAGGTTAGAGCTTCCCAACAAACCCCCAGGCTTCCCTCCTGCCCAACCAACCACATTCCCACTGTAACACTGGGGTGCTCATCACATCAAGCACATCAACCCCAGGAGGGCTTTCCAGCCCAGCAGGAGCCTCAGTTTTCAGGTCAAATCCAATCCTGCTGCTAACAAGCCAAGCTTTCTCCTCACACCTCTCACCAGCAGGGACCATCCAAAGGGAGTGATCCCCCTGCTCCAGGTGACACGGGGACAGGGCACCAGCATCATCAAGGCAGAGATTCCCTTCACGGAACCACTGTGGAATGATTCTGCGCAGCTCCTGAGGCTCAGCAAAGCACAGGGCAAGGTTTGAGCTCCACGTTAACCCCTCGGACCGGAGCCAAAACCTGCCCAGGTACAAAGCCAGGGAAAGACAATCCCCTCCCACACTGCTCCTGGCTGCGCTGTCAGGGACAGCAGCTCCATCCCTCTAATCCCGCAAGCAGCTTTATTTCTCTTGGCAAAGCAAAACTGTCCCAGGAGCCCTGGCAGGGTTTGTGTTTCAGGAACGCACGGCCACGCAGCTGAGTGACCTTGTGAGGCACAGAGGTCTGTCCCTGCCAGCATCAGACACACCAGAGCACGCCTATTCCCACCACATCAACATTTGAACATCTCCAGCTGTCTTACACCGCATTCCTTTAATGTGCGGCTCTCCCAGAGCAGGAGCCTGGGGATCCAAACCAAAAAAACCCAAAAACAAACACGTCCCTACGCAGAGGAGACGGATTAGGAAACAGCTGTGATAAGGGAAAGTATCTCCAGCCGAGCTGTCAACCTTGCACTTTAAATCAGACTTTTAATGAGGACTGCAAGCACTCTGCGTTTGGGTGATTAACTCACAGCTAAAGAGGGGTTGAGCTGCTTCATTCTGAAAGCAGATCCTGCCTCCAGGTTCCAGGCAGGAGCAGGAGATGATCCTGCAAGCTGTCAGACACCACCAGCTGATGCCAAAGCCCATGCAGGGAGGGTAAATCACCCCGAAAATAAGAGCCTGCCACCACTCTGTATTCACAAAGCATCAAATGCAGCACAGCAAGTGGTGTGGGAGCTCCCGGTCCCCAGCTCCAGGGCACAGGGAAAAGGGACACAGCAATATCTGTATTTTTGGCAGGCATTTTGATATCTAAGAGCTGCAAAACAGGGATTACAAATCCCGTGTCCCAAGTGCAGAGCAATCCTCGGCGATGAACGTAATTTGCATGTGAACAGGAACACATCTAAAAATAGGTGCTTGAGAAGGTCTCACCCCACCTCTTGGCTTGATGAGTTCCAGGGCTCCTGAATACCCCAAAACCACACATCACGAGGACTGTTCAGGCACTTTACTGTGCAGGTCTCTAAGGTCAACCATCCACAGCCATGAATGGAGAAATCACAACTCAAAAAGCTTGAGAGAACTGGAGCAAATCATGCCTGGACACCCAGACCAGGACACATGAGCTGCCTCTTTGCTGGGTTTCAAACTGCAACACGATTGACTGGCAGCTTAAAGTGTCACCGACAAGGTTCCTGAATAATTAGTAGGCAGATTGATACCAAAATTCCCACAACACCTGCAAACAATCACTGCTGGATCAGGAAACTGCCTACAAAACATCACCTACATGACAGCCTTGAGGAATTCCTTTATGGGGCTGCTTCATGCAACAAAGGAGAACGACAGAATCATCACAGAAAGGTCTGGGTTGGAAGGGGCCTTAAAAATCGCCTTTTTCCATGGGCAGGGACACTTTCCACTAGCCCAAGTTGCTCAAAGTAGTCGGGAAGAGAGAGACTGGATTTGAATACACGCTTCCCACCTTCTCCAAAAGAGCCTTTTCTCCTCTCAGAAAGGTCAAGGGGTTGCGTGACTCTTTCCTACACCAACAGCTGAGACATACCGGAAGTATTTTAATCCCAAGGAAAGCATTAATTACCTCTTGGCAAAAAAATAAAAGCAAATCCAGACAACACACCCCCCAAAATCCACCCAAATATCACAGAGTGACCTCAGCACGGTGGTAAATCCCTGCAAACAAACCTAAGCCCTCTCCATCCGTCCCAGGGACTGGGTCTAAGCCATAACCTGGGCAGCCCCCAGCCCCATCCTGCCCCTTGGCAGCACAGTGGGGAAGCACTGGGCACAGCAAGGGGACCTGAGGCATGACCTGGGATATAGATCCCAGTTGATCCCCATTCCCCAGCGTTTTACTCAGACAGGAGCTCTGCAGTCAGCACACGGGGTTCAGATGGGGTCACACACAGGGACACCTCCCAAGGGCCGTGCCAGCTCCCTCCCTCCTGGCAAGGTCCAGGGCTGTTTCACAGGACAGCAAGCCCAATCCTCTCCAAGCTCTTAAGTGCCCTGCTTAGGATTAGCTCTGCTTCCCAAGAACCGTGTGGAACACCCCAAGCATCCCCTGTCACCTTCAGGTGCCAATTCCCAACTGCTCACCACAGGCTGGGGCCAGCTCCAACTCAAAAATGTTAATGTATTTTATTTGTTTTGCTGCAATTCTGCTGAACACTGACTTACTTTTAGACTTGATTTATGATTAGGTGACTGTCAGCTCAAGAGATTCATCAATACAAGCTAAGTGGCCCAAATATAATCTCCTAGAGTGGCTCAGGAGAACACGTGGGTGCTGAAGGGTACAACAAGTCCAATACATTTTTTTAAAGGCTACACCCAAAAATATCTATTAGAGGAAACTCTGAGTTTCACCTTGGACTATTTCAGTCAGATGCGAGCTGTTTTCCCTGGGCAAACGTGAGCCCGAAACTCAGCACAGCTAAAAACAGCCAAGGACCAGAATATTTCTGCTCTGTGCATTTCACCTCGGGCTGGGGGAGGGACAAGTTTCATTTCACCTCAGCGAGGAGGAAAGGGAAGCAAAACACAGGGGCGAGACATTTATGAAGAGATTTTACAAGTTGCAGCAGCATTTTAAGAGAAGCAGCAGGACTTCAAATAAATAAATAAACAGAAATTGAAGGCAAGCTGGTATCTAAGGGGGAGAGTAGGAGATAAAAAGCTGCTTTGGCACAGCGCCACGTGGTAACTCTGAAAGTGAAACAGATCCTTCTGAGCACTCGCAGACAAGAAGAGAATAAACTTAACAGTCCATCACCTCCAAGCCCTCTGGGATCCAACAGCCTGGACCCCAAGCTCCTCATGGAAAGCGTAGCTCCGACACAGAGGACACAGTGCAGAGAGGGCAGCAGGATTCAGGTTTGTCATGACTAAGGAACTACATTAAAACCAGTCCAGGCTCTTTCCAAGGAAGAGATGAGCCAGCAGCAGGGCTCTGCACAGACGGGGCGCTTGGGGACAGAGCTGGTGCCCAGATTTGTGCAGCACCCCAGGAAAGGTGCAATTTCCCCCTCTCCTATCCCCAGTTCACCCTTCACCCAGCAGGGGAAAAAAAAAGAAAGAAAGAAAACCAGATCAACACACACACACACACAAAATACTCACAAAAAGAAACATTTGTGATTTTCTGTCATCAGGACTAATCCTGCCCAAGGAGCAGGAGGGCAAAAAAAACCAAACCAGAGCTCAATCCCAACCTGAAATGGATTCTGTATGTGAAAACATGGATGCATCGAGCCACAGGCATAAAAACCTTCCCAACTGCCCCCCACCCCAGAAGGTCCTTGCTTGAAGGGGAACACTCTGTACCTTGAAACCACTCCTGGGCAGAAATCTTCCACAAATATTTAATTGCATACAAAAAATAAAGCTTTGTGTTGTTGTTTGTCAGGCTGCTGAGCAATAACAGACTCTTGCACCAAATATTCAGGCAGTTGTCCTGCCAGTATCTGTGGGTGCTTCTGGAGGAAGTGGGGAGAACACAGTGGTTTGCTAAAGAGGAAAAAGCAGCAAAGCCAAACACCAATGTGCAGCTATTTTTTTTTTTTCTTTAAAGTCAAGCCCTGCATTAAAGTAGCTGTATCTGATCACTGCTTATAGAGGGGCTGGCAGGCACAAGCAACGACTATGAACAGTCTTTATCTTGATAAATCCCTTTTTCCAGCATCCTGCTCAGAACGTTCCTGTAAAGGGCTCTTAAGCACCTGGAGCAGAGCTGGAGGGGGAATCTGTGGTTTGGGAAGGAGGGAGTGGGATGAGGTGCCTGTATCCCAAACCCACCCTAGTACAGAACCCCTGCGAGACCCTCCGGGCCGAGGGCGGCAGCTCCGTGCGCTGCTCAGCACGGATAAGGAATGAGCTCGGTGTGACACTGCCCTCTCCTGAGCAGAGGGGACTGCTCAGCCGCACACCCAGCCCAGGACGAGGATTTTGGGGCGCCCCCGAGCAAACACCCTGCAATAAGCGGAGAAGCTGAGACACCACTCACCCTCCAGCAGCTCCAGTTGGCACCGGCAGAGCCCACAGCAGCCACCGCCTCCTCGCACCAGCAGCACTAGCGGGGGTTCAGGACGAGAGTGAAATGGCCCTACTTGAGCTTTTTGGAGCCTAATTAGCAGCTGCTGCAGCCTAATGAAGCAACGTGGCTGCCAGGTACATCCCAGCCCTTCATCTCAAAGGGTGGAACTGCAGGAGCTTTCACGCCCCTTCCAAGCCAAACCATTCCATGAGTATCAGCGTGAAGGTGCAGAGCATCTCAGGGACAGGAGCACAACCTCTACGGGTGCATCATCTCAAGAAAAAGGAGTTTAAAACCAGCTTCGCAGGCTCCAGGAAAGCATGTTCCTACCCCACTAAGCCTGTGGGAAAGCTGCTCTCAGGAGGAGCCCTAAGTGCCCCTCCACGTCCAGCCCCACATCAGTGACTGCCACACCTTCCCGCACAAGCCCAGAGCTGCACCAGAAGTATTTCAAAGGTGCAACCACTCCCTTTTATCTTCACCCTCGGGAAGACTCACAGAGCGAGTTAAAGGACAATATCCCCCCAGGTGTGTCTGGCTAAAGGGCACCCAGACCTAACTTCCACCACCTGTGAGCATCAAAGTGCCTCTAACACGAATCAGGGTGAAGGAGCCACCTGCTCCCGGCATCTTTAACCTCAACCTACAACAGCACTTGCACCTGTGAGTTACTCCAACCCACACGTTAAAAACATTTAAAAACCCAACAAAAACCCCCACCAAATATACTGATTTTGGCATGGTGTTTTTAAGGCAGTTACTGGAGATCAAATACACCTAGGTACACAGTTAATGGGTAGAAGTACAACAAAAGGTTGTCTCCTCATAACCTTCCTGGGTTATAAAGCAATTTGTTGCCTTGCTAGAAACGAAACCCTTTATCATTAATTCCGAGCCAGCAGTTTCTGAATCTTCAACCTGACACCAAATCAATTGAACCTAGCAGGACTCGTTTTCCTTCCAAGACAAACACCAGTTGTGCTTCGCCAAATTCATCGCAGGGAAAAGTGTAACAAGCAGAACACGCTCATGTAGTAAAAAAGTACAGCTTGACAGAGCCACCCACTCTAAAATTAATTCTGCCATCAAAGCAGAGCTTATATTTGCCTCTGAAGAAACATCTCCTAAATCACACAGAAATATTCTCCAGCTCCACACTGCTGGGATATCAGCATGAAGATGCTTCCAAGCTTGGCAGAGGAGAATATGTTAACATAACAGGCTTTAAGGAGTCAGGATGCATCACTGCTCCGGTTGATAAAGGCTGGATAATGAATTAATGGACCATTTTCCTTAGCAATCTGATGAGGAACATGGACATGCCAGACAAAATGCGAGGCAGGAAATCCATTTCCCTCAGTTTTTCCCCAGCCACACCTGCCAAGGGCAAGCTGGCAATTTGTAAGAGGGAAAGAAGGGAAAAGGCTGTTATCCTGCATGGCTGGGTGATCCAAACCCCAAAAAAGCTCTCTAAGAAGCAGCACCGCTCTAACTTCTACTTGCTAATCAGCAGCAATCTACATTTCCTGGCAGCTGGAGCATCCCGAGGAGACTCCAGCACCCAAACGGCGCAGTGGGATTTGAGTTCTCCGTGCACAGCGTAACTTTCTCATGGAGAAAAATCTGTATGAGCTCCTTCTCACCGGGACAAGGAGCCAGCAAAGAGAACCAGAATTCATTATTTTTTAAATTTCACATGCAGCATGGCCATGCCTATTCCTATCATCTATCCCTAATCCCTTTCCAGCCCCAAAATAACCCTTAAGCCAACACGATTACACTTAACCCGAGTGGCTCTAAGGACCCATCCCTAAAATCCCAAAGCACGGCAAGTTCCACATAGCCAAGTTTTTCCTGGCTGGAGAATCCCCATTTCCATCTCGCCAGGGGTGAAATTTCACAGCTATCCACACCAGGAATTGCTCCAGCAGCCCTTTTCCAGAGCAAAGCTCGCATGCCGACTGCAACTCCTCCGTGCCCAGTTTTCCGGGCGGGGAACAGACAGGACGTGGGTGAGGGCTTCAATGAAACAGCAACGAGAAGATTTTTTTCCCCCCTTTTTCCTGAATTACTCTTTTTTTGAAACAGTTTCTTTGCCAAGCATCAAGGCAAAGTAACACGCTCTTACATTCCCCTTTTTTCACCCTCTCTGCTCCGTGCTCGCTGGAAATTTGGGGTCTTTAACAGAGGCTTTGCTGCCGGGGAATGTCACCAAGAGCCATCCAGGACATCCCTGGGCATCCTCAAGGGTGCTGGATGGGCACTGAGTGCTCCTCCAGCTGGACCAGCAACAATAAATAAATCCCTCTTGGGATTCTGCTGCCTCAGGATTTTACAGCTCCGGACAACACCGGTGTGAAGCCCTGGAACCGCGGGACGCTGCAGATGCCATTATTTTGTATCAAAATGCAGCGTTCCCTGTGAAACAAGCAGGGCCTGAAGGGAAAAAGCGGTGTCCAGATCCACACCCGGACAGTCTGGGGGTCTCAGAGACCACAGCGGGCACCCCGGGACCTCTCCCCAGGTGGGAGCCCACCCACATCCCCCACCACCGGGAGCACCCGGTCACATCCCAACTTCGCTTGGGATGCTCGCGGCCAGGTGAGCCACCCATGGGGAGCGGGGGCACGCAGGGCAAAGAAACACCCTTTGGGCATGGAAAAGAAACACCTTTTGGGGCAAAGGAGCGCGGCTTTGGACACCGGAGCGCCTTTTGGGGGTGAAAGCCGGCAGAGCTGTCCCAGCCCCCCGGCTCAGCATCCCCCCGCAGCCCGGGCTCCCCGCGCACCCCTCGCCAGGAGCGGGGGCAGGAGGGGATGCGGGAAGCCCCCAGCGCACCCAGCCCGCCCCTTCCCTTTACCTGCTGCCGCCGGGAAATCCGCCAGGTTCCCGAGCCCCGGGCAAGGGGGACCCGGCCCCGCCGGCAGCGCTGTGCCAGGGCCGGCAGGGAAGGGCGCAGGGACGGCGCTGGCACGGCCGCGGCCCCGTCCCCGCAGCCCGGCTCGGCTCGGCTCGGCAGCGGGGCGGGCGCTGGGCCGGGCGGCTCCGCCCCGGGCAGCGCGGGAGGAGCAGAGCACGGAGGGGAGGAGGAGGAGGAGAGAAGGAAGCTGCGCCCAAGCGTGGGAGCTCTTCGCTTTGGGGTGTCCCCAAGGGTTCTGGTTTGGGGGGCAAGGGAAAGGTTGGGGGCACCCCGATAGCGGAGAAGTTGGGGGATGCTTGGCACTGTGCCAGGGGGGGTTGGGAATGCTGAGCCCCTAAAGGGCAGCGAGCACCCAAGAATCACAGAGTGGACTGGGGTGGAAGGGACCTTAAGGATCATCTCATTCCAACCCTCCTTCCACTATCCCAGGTTGCTCCGAGCCCCATCCAGCCCGGCCCTGGACACTTCCAGGGATGGGGCAGGCACAGCTTGGGGTAGGAGGGATATTTTGTGTTCCCACCTGGGTGGATAGAGGTGGATAAAAAGGGTCAAGTGCAGGTTTGGGCTTTGCAGCCTCCTGATTTTGCCCACCCTTTCCAACTCACTTTATTTTTTTCCACCCCCTTTATCAGCTGCACGTGGTCCTACATTAGACCCTGAACTCCCAAGTGTGTAGGTGGACCTGATCTCCCCACTGAAGCTCTCCTGGTGTGGGGTCCTTGAGCTGTAGCATTTTGGGGGAAGGATGAGTGTTTTGTTCCGTGCTCAGGACTTGTTTTCCTCACACTGCAGCAGCACAGGCTATTTGGGATGAGAAGGGTGCCCAGGCCTGCCCAGCACTGTGGCCAAAGCTCAGCTCTCTCCTGGCTGTGAATCTTTTGCCCTTCTTGGTGCAAGGTGACAAAACACTTGGCTGAGAGCACTGGATTAATTTTTTTTCTGCAAATTGGCCATTTTCCACTTTTTTGGCCCAGCCCTGAAGTAGAGACTGATCCAAGCAGTGCAGAAGGAAGGGATGTGCTGTCAAAATAACAAGCGAGCACAAGCCAAATGCCAGACTCTCCTTTACTGAGGCAGACTAAGCTGAGAGGTCACTGGCAACTGGCTCTTTTCCTAGGAGAAGCAGAAATAATATTGCTGCGCCCAGCAGCAGGGGAACACTGGAGGTGAAAAATCCGAATTTAGAGTCTGATCAAGCGATGAGCAGCACAGCAGAGGAGCTGCGGGGCTGAGGTACAGGCAGCGGTCCTGGCAGCCCTTTGCCAAGTGCTTCTCCTTGCAGCACTGCTGACAGCAGACATTTCGGAATCACAAGCCTCTGAGAGCTGTGATTACCTTAAATCCTGATGAAAATCTATCCTGTGGGAGCATTTTATTTGCTGCCTGGTTGTAGGTCTACGGCAGAGCTTTAGGATGAGTTTTCCTGCCAGCTTGGGGGTGGATGTACAGGAGGGGACAGGACAGATGCAGGTATTTGAAGGCACTTAACAAAGAGTGGTGCCTCTGCCAAACTTTAAACATCCTTGGTTTTGTGCCTAAGGATTGTCTCCTTTTAACTTTAGCAGAAAGAGTTCAGCCTTTCATAAGATCAAGGGGAAAATATTTTTTTCTGGCACCAAGAGGAAACACTCTTCAAACTCATGAGGTTCCAGAAATCCTGCAGCTTCTCCCAGGACCAGCCAGTCAGTTCCTTACAGCATCCATTTGCTGAGGAAAATGCTTCTGAAAAGAACCAGAGTTTGCACATTTTCAGGATACTTCTGTGACTTGGCTGGTTGAATCCGACACAGGATCCTGCCAGGATGCAGGGCTGGGGAAGGATTTGTTCTCCAGTCACTCCAAGCAGTTGTGAGGACAGCAAAGATGAACAGAAGGACCATCTTTGCCCCCTGAAAGCAGCACTCTGGCTGCTAAAGGCCATGCAATGTCAAAGAAAAGTCACTGAAGGAAATTAAACATGAATTTCCAGGCAGCCTGTAGGGAAAACAGATGCAATTTTAGACAGGGAAGGTTGGTTTCACATTTAAAAGCTCCTTGTCCCATGCTGAGAGCCTTGAATGCTCAAAGCTGCTTTAGGTATCTCCCTTTGGCATGGGTGGGATTTCTGCTGTGCTCATTCCTCCCCATATTCCCAGACAGCTTCACTTCCAAAGGATGCCCCTCTAAAGCCCTCCTGAAAACCCTCTGGACCCCGGGGACACTCCCTGGGTGTGATCCCTTTTTAAGCTGCTCCTTTAGGACCTGGCTTAGCTCTAAACCAGGGCCGAGTTTCAGGATTTCACACCACATCCTGAAAGCATTTTGTTACATGCTTATGGAAGGGAAAATTCCTCCAGAAGGGACATTTTTGTTTCCTGGCAGGGAAATACGAGGCTGGCAGCTCAGAAGGGCATCAAGGCAAACTCTCAGAGGAGTCACTGCTCTGGTCTTCGGTGGGGATGGATGGTGAGGGAGATGCTGCAGTTTCCTACAGGAGTGGGATCAGTAAGAAGGGGGAGATCAATCCTTGAACTCAGCACCAGCCTCCTCCAAGAAAAAGCACAGTTCCATCCCCTCTGTAGGCAGAGAAAAACCCCTTTTCCTGGTCCCAGGCTCCCAGGTGGAAGTCTTTGCTGGAGAAACACTTTCCTGAGCCCTCCTGATGACCCAGACATGGCCTTGGCCACTGCCAGGGATCCAGGGGCAGCCACAGCTTCTCTGGGCACCCTGTGCCAGGGCCTCCCACCCTCACAGACAGCAATTCCTTCCCAACATCCCATCCATCCCTGCCTTCTGGCAGTGGGAAGCCATTCCTTGTGTCCTGTCCCTCCATGCCTTGTCCCAGTCCCTCTCCAGCTCTCCTGGAGCCCCTTTAGGCCCTGCAAGGGGCTCTGAGCTCTCCCTGGAGCCTTCTCAGAGATGTCAGAGCGTGTTGGATGTTCCTTTTCCTGCATTTGCTGCTGCACTCGGCAGCAAAACAAGGCAGGGTCTGGTGACAGCACAGCAGATTCCGCCATGGCTTTTTGGGGCAGAGCAAGGAACCCCGTATCAGTTGCCAGTGTAGGTGTGATGTGCTGCCACATCTGGATGGTGGGCACCGAGCAAGGCTGGGGGATTCCAACGTGTCAGTTTTGCGGAGAGAAAATGACGGATGCAAGAAGCAAGGCTGGATTTACGGGGGGATGTGTGCCAGGAGTTGAGCCGAGCCGTGTCCGTGCGCCTGCCTGCGCAGAGCAGCTCTGGGAGGCAAATCCTGGCTGTGGCTGCCCCGGAGCATCCGAGCAGCCCGGGCAGGGGAAGGAAGCGAGCAGAGAAACACACCATTGTTCTGCCCACTGCAGGTCTCGGGGAATGCAGGGCAAACAGGAGGGAGCCCAGCGCTTTCCTGTGTTTGTGCTGCGAATATTTTCATTAAGGTCCTTTTTCCTACCTCTTTCTCCAAGGTCTTTGTGCCTCTAATAGGTGCAAGGAGGGTATTGATTGTAAGTGTCCCCTCAGGCATAATTATTTTACCACAGTCGCATTCACAGGGAGGGCTTGCAGAACCACTTTCCTGTTACACCCTCTGTATTTCAACCTCTCTTTCACTTTTTTTGCCTCCTCAAGCTGCCCCAACAAGCCCTTGCAAGGTCTCCATCCTGTAGCAGAAGCCGTGGTGAACTGGTGAGCCCTGAAGAGATCATTGAGGGTGAAAATGGGAATATTTGTTGTTACCCAGCAACTAGAATTGAAGGTATCTTTTGTCCACCAAGTCAGGAAACACAGTTTGCACAATAGCTGTGTTTGCCTTCTCTGGGGGAGGTTAACCAGCAACCCCTTCCAGGAGATAAGAGGGATGTACATAAACAGGAGGAAAGTCACTGGCAGGGATTATTGGAGCAGGTAAATCAGGTCCCTGTCACCCTCAGCATCCCCTGAGCACTGCGCTGAAGCCTTGCAGCGTGGGGGAGAAAATAGGGATGGCTCAGTCATAAAAATAACAAATAAATATGAAATAAATATAGAAATGAGAAGATCTGGAGGAGCCAGGAGCAGGTTTTGTGGTCATGGTGACCCACTGGCAAGGTGAGGAATGTCTGTCTCCATCAGTGCCCTGTGCCCCCCCGGCCCTCTGAAGCCCTACAGAATGTTGCCCTCTTTCATTGTCTTGTGCAAACAACTCCTGGAGTGGCCCCACAGCCCTTCAAAGGGGTGGAGAAACCTGGATCTGCTCAGTCCATGCAGAGCCCTGTGGATGGAGGGGAGCTGGGCAGTGTCCCGACAAGGACAGCCACTGCCACAAAGGGTCCCCAGCTGAGCTGGTGGCAAGACTTAGTCCTGTGTCCCAAGCTTGTGACCCTTTATTTGCTGGCATTTTTCCCCACATTAAATACACAGTTGGAAGGAATGAAGCCATCCATAACCTCCAGCTCCTGCTCTCAGAGTCAAGCTTAGGATAAACTCAAGTCTCCTGTGGAAAAAAAAACCAACATAGTAAAAAAGACCTGTTGATGTGCCACTTCACAATATGGTGGTTTAGGGGCATGGTGGGATTTGGTCAAAGGTTAAACTTGATGATCTTGGAGGTCTTTTCCAGCTTTAGTGATTCCATGATTCCAGATATATTGGGAGAGCTTCAGGGCATGTAGGTAAAGCCACCTCTGAACTAATTGCTTTTAAATTAAACTGTGTTTAACAGCATTTTCTAGTGCAGTCCACTCAATACACAAATGCAACTGAAGCAGCAAGGAAGGAAATATATTGGTCATCATGTGGGGCAAGATTTCCCTGCCCCCCGGGAAGGAGCTTTCCCAAAAAGTGCTTCTGATACTGGCTGGCCAGAGGAGTTACAGAGGATGAATGTGAAGGCCAAGCCTTGCTTGCATCAAAATCCCACTGGGTTCTGCTGGAGGAGCTGCCATCACATCCACCCTGGAAAGCCAATGCCAGCGTTCTCCCAGGAGCTGCTTGCCGGCTGCCCTGTGCACACAGGGCTCCTTTGTTCCCTCTGCTCCCTGCCCACCCACCCCTCTTCTCCTCACCAACACATTAACAGAGCCTTTTGGCTGAGGCCTTTGTTCTGTGCCTGCACAGGAAGGTCTGGGCTCATGGATCACATTCCTGGTGCCAGCTCGGGATGATCTTTATTGACAAACCCGTCATCGATCCGGCTCCCTCCAGGAGGACTTTCACCTGCTCCAGCTCTGCTAACGTTAGCGTGGATTTGGAGGTGGTGTTTGGATACAAACACAGATAGGCTCACAGTCAAACCCTTCAGGGATGTGCCTGCTCCAGTTAATGTTAAACACCTTTGGAGATATCTCTGCATTTCTCCAGGCCAGGAGGAACCTGCTGCATTCTTCTCATAACTCCTTTGCAGGTACTGAAATAAAATCCCTGACCTGGATCCCCGAACAAAGCCTGTGTTATTCAGCCAGGCCAAGGGGAAGATCAGTTTTCTGATCCTTCCCATCCTGGAGTTTTCTGGGGTGGAGATGCAGGGTTTGAAGGGCCCTGCTCAGTGACCCTGTCACAGGGGCTTTCCCTGGGGTGAAAAACCCCTCCCAGCCTCAGCTCAGCCTGCCTGGGCTGGAGCGTGTGTGTGCAAACACTGCTGAAATTAAACCCCCCCGAGTTTAAAACCTCCCTGGAAAATGTTATGTGAATCCATTTCCCTCTATTTCTAATAAAACAACAGGGAATTTTCTGCCTGTTAAAATATAATGTTGTTCTACACTATGCTGTTCCAGCCATTTATATAATTTTATATAAATGTAATCTGTAAATTGCTTTTTGATGGGTGAGACACAGCACCTGCATTCAGCTTTCCAAGCATCAGTAACTGTGCACGAACACCCTTCTCTGTTAGAGCCAGAGTGGCATTTTGGGGTATATTTGGCCCAGGAGGGATTTAATAAAAGATCATGGAAAGATGAGTCCTCCTGGCAGAGCACCAGCACTTGGGTGAGCACCTTAAAGTAGCCACAGACTCACAGATTCATGGAATATTCTGAGAGCAGCCAGGACTGTTCCCAGCCCGTGGGCAGAGCAGGGCTGGGCAAAGCAGCCCCAGAACATCCCACATTCCTGGGATGGGAGCGTGGGCTGCACCCCCGGCTGCAGGGACAAGCCCAAGTCTGGGGGATGGATTTTGCCAGCCTCAAAGATGGAAAGCATTGTGCCTTCATCTGCTGGAGTGTGAAGTCCACTGGTGGCACTGGTGGGAAGGAGGGAGCAGGTTCCTTCACTCCACCCAGCTCCTGCTGGGCTCCTGCAGAGAGGCGAGGATTAACTCAGTCCTGGTGGAGTACAAGAACTGGGGTGTCCCCACCCTGAGGGACAAGCAGGAGGGCAGGGTAAGCAAGGCCTAAATGTCCTGCCATCCTTTGTCCAAATGAATCCAAACCACCTCCCAAGTCAGGCCTGGATTACTCTGAAGATGTCAAGGCCCACACAAAAACCCTTCTTCCCACCAGGCTTGGGAAAGCCTCCAAAGCGCTCGTTTGGGCCCATTTCAGCTCAGCTCTCCGGCACAGGGTGGATCCCAGGCCAGGGATGTGCTGCCATCCAGGAGGCTCCACAGCCCAGAACCTGCTGGGCCCGTCTTCTCCCAGCTTCCTGCTCAACCTGCCAGGAGCTGATCCCAGGAGGAGGCATTTCAGCCAGGCAGCCTCCTCAGCTGCATGGAAACACTTCCAGCCTTTCCTCCCAGGGCCAGACCTGCCCTGTCTTCTGTTGGCTCCACCTTGAGCTTCCTCTCCTCTTCCTGGCCTTGGAGGCTTCTCCCTGCTCCACATCTCTCTGGAGTTTCTGGTGCTGCAAATGCTCCTCTTCATCTTCCTGTTGCCAACCCAGCCCGGAAGTTGCATTTCACACCCCAAACCTCAGCTGGGGCCAGGGGCCACCCCAGAAATCACCTCATTCTTCGACACCACAAAGGGACCAGCACCAAACCCCTCATTTCCAGCAGCACAGCAGAGGCACAGCCAGGGAATCTCCACTCCTTGGGGCAGATTTCCCCTCCTGGTTTGTGGGACAGGTGGAAGAGGCTTCAAGATGTTTGCTTTGACCCTGTGGTGACATCTGGGGTGGAAAGGTCACAACAAAACACTTGCAGTGTTTACCCTCCGAGCCCAGCAGCCACCAGCAAGCTGTGCCAGGCACTGGGGCTGTAATGAGGAGAGCAAATATTATCCTACATAGGTGTCAGGAGCTGCTGCTGCCTTGAAATGCTGGGAGAAAAGCCTCCTTAAGTCGTTGGGATTCCTCCCACCAGCACAGGGGTGAGAGGAATAATATTTGGGAGAGGAACACACCCCAAACGACAGCATCTGTGTGAGGGTGGGAAGCAGAGAGCAGCCGGCATCTCCTGGCCACAGATGGTTCCCATCAAGAGGAATTTTTTCTTGTTAATCCCAAAACAAGCTTGGGATGTATTTTTATTGCAGTGTTAAGAGGAGAAAAAAAGAAAGTATGACATGACCCCCCGTTTTTCTGGCCTCACTCCCTGCTCAGCCTCTGCTCTGAGCAAGCACAGAAAATTGACTTCATGTTAAAGGCAGGGACTCAGAGAACAAAAAATCCTGGGGTGGTTCTTCCAGCTCTTCTTGACCTGGGAATTTATTCCATTCAAGCTGGAGGCGGAGGTGAAAATCTAAAGCTTGGGTGTGTATTTGAAGTACCCTCTGGTGTCCTCTGGGCCGCTCATCAAGGGACAGAGGACATCCAGGTGTCTGTGGGGGTGTCAGCAAGGGTGTCCACTCTCCCCTTTGAATCTGAAATCTGCTTTGAGCACCAGGGGTGGACTCCTGAGCCATCACATGAGCTCAGGAGCATTTCTAGCTCAAAAAAACCCCAAAAATGGTGATAAAAACCACAGTCAGTAGGAGGACTGGGAATTAATTATACTCAAAAGACATCCCAAGAGCCCCACTTTGAGGCTTGTCTGGCATTCCTCCATGGCATGTTGGATACCATGGTTCCCCAAACTTGCCGTGATGGAGCTGCCAAGAGGAACCCCTTGGCATATCGCAGGAAGTTTCCAAGGACAGCCATGGGTTGGGGATGTGGCACCCCTCCAGATGATCAGCTGGGGGCCATCTGAAAGGATTCACATGGAAGGAGGGTCAGGAAATACCTTTTTCTCACGGAGTGACACTTCCGGTCCGTGGTGCTGGCCCTGCTGGAAGCAACCCTAAAGGTGCTGACCTGTCAATAGGAATTTTCTTTCAGACAGATCCTCCTGGGACGTGTACACCCCCAGATGAGGATGGGCACCCCCCTCCTCTCTGGCAACTCCCTGGAGTGACTCAGGACATGCAAACACTGACTCATCCCAACCTCCCAGGAGCACTGAGCTTCCCACGAGCTCCAAGACAGGGTGGTGGGAGAAGGGAAGGGCTCCACTCGGCCTCCCCTGTGCCTCTGGGACACAGCAGGGAGGACTGCAGATGCATCAGCAGGGTGGGGCAGGCAGGGCAAGCTGGGGCAGCCAAGGACCCTCTGGACAGGGATCTACAGAGATAAGGTGATCCTGGTGTGGGAGCTGATGCCCAGTATGGGAAAAATGGATTAGGAGCTGTCCTCCAGGACGAGCTCTGCTGGCTCAGGACTGGTTTAGGAAGAAGCATTTGAAGAGCTGAGGAAGAGGATGGGGAAAGCCAGGGCTGGTGTCTTGGCAGCTGCAAAGGGTGGTGGCACTTGCAAAGTTATCCTGGCTGCACAAATGCTGGATTTCATCAGGACGTGATGATTCCATACAAGGATAAAAATATGTGGTTTCTGCAGCAAACAGCACCACTGAGAAAGCTGCCAAGCTCTCGAGTCTGTGACCACCCACTGTAAATCCTGCTGGAAAACTGTGGAGGAACCTGGATCTGCTTGCCAGAGATGAGGTGGATGGTTCTCCCAGAGACCTGAAATTTAAATGGACATTCAGGTATATAATTGGTCATCCTAAAAAAGCTGTTTCCTCATTCCATTGCACCTTGTGGGGGACAAAGCTCCCTGACCTGTCTCATATGTGAGTCAGAGCACCACATTTGGCTTTTCTGCTCCCTTAGTCCTGGGAAATGGTTGAGTCCAACCCCTAGCCCTGCACAGACACCCCAACAATCCCACCCTGTGCATCCCTGGGAGCGGTGTCCAAATGCTCCTGGAGCTCTGTGGGGCCGTACCCATTCCTTGGGGAGCCTGGGCAGCTCCCAGCACCCTCTGGGGGAAGAACCTTTTCCTGATATCCAACCTAAACCTCCCTGACACAGCTCCAGCTGTTCCCTGGTCCTGTCAGACACCAGGGTCCTTTCCCTGTTGTTCCAAGGGGGCAGGATGGAGCTGGGACAGATCTCCAGGCGACACCAGCACCAAACCTGGGCTGCCAAAGAGCAGCTGGCCCAGGCTGGGGAGTCTGGCAGGGGGATTTCCAGCCACTTACTGACCTTTCTGCCTTTGGCTCTCATGCCTGGTTAAATCCCTCTGTTCATTATGCTCTTCTGAATTAATGACCCAATTAGGAACTCCAGAGTGTCGAGCCTCCAGGTTTCCCCATGTTTAAGCATCCTTTCAACAGCATCCCTGGACCATCCTTCTTCCACCAGGGGTTTAGTAACTCCTTGTGTTTCAGATGTCCTGGCACTATTTTAGGGTGAGGGATGCTCTGGGCACAGCTGAGTCACTCACACCCAGGCCAGGCTGTGGCCATAGAGCATTTCTGCCAGGTGGATTCTCTGGCAGCTCATGAAGGGCTGTGCTCCTATTTGAGCCTTCCCCCTGTGGGTCATTTGTAACTTCCTGTGCCAGCCCAGTGTCACCAAGCTGGCACAAAGCTGCTGCCCATCAAGCATGGCTCAAACTGGCTCCAAAAGTCAGCTGGATGGGACAAAGGAGCAGAAAGGAGGGCTCCTGAGTGTTTTCCCTTCACAGCAGAAGGGATGTGTGATGTGACATCCCTGCCCATCGCTGGCCATTAAAGATTACAGCCCAGCCAGGCCAGAAGGATTGTAGGAGTCAATCCCATTTAAGCCTTTCTATTTTAAGGAATAAACTACCCAGGGAAAAAGCAGCCTAAGATTAGAAACTCACAGGATTTCCTCAAATTCCAGCCATCAGCCCCAGATTCATCCCGGGAGGGTGGTTTGTTATTCTTCCAGAGCACGAATCCTGCACCCCAGCAAAGTTAAGCCTGGATTATGCTGTGCAGGCCCAAAAGCCACGCTCAAAGCTGTTTTAGTGCTGCTCCCTCTCTGCCTAAACCATCTCCAGTATTCCCTGATTAAAAATAGGTTTTTAGGCAGGAGAGTTTTCGCTTTTTGCACAAGCAGATTCCATACTGCTCAGGAAGAGGCTCCTGTGCAGGAGAATCTTTCAGAAAATGTAATGCTAAGCAGGGTGGGAAGCAGAAATAAATGTTTTTTCTTTCTCTTGGTTTGGGTAGGAAAAGAACTCAAAGCCCATCCAGTGCCACCCCTGCCAGGGACAGGGACACCTTCCACTGTCCCAGGCTGCTCCAAGCCCTGTCCAGCCTGGCCTTGGACACTGCCAGGAAGCTGCCAGGCAGCTTCTTTGGGCACCCTGTGCCAGGGCCTCACCACCCTCACAGGGAGGAATTTCTTCCCAATATCTAATCTAAAATCTCTCCGCTCAGTTTAAAATGACACAAAGGATGTGGGTAAACCAGACTAAGTCACCCTATGCTTTGTGCCTCAGCAGCCAGGAATTGGGAAGTCATTTGGGATTTGATACCTGGCTCTGCTGCTTCTCCCTAAGCTGGGTGAAACTCCAGCCTAACTTATCTTAAAGCAGGAAAATCCAAAGCCTGTCCCTAATGGGATCCCCCAAAGGAACGAGGGATCCCATCTGCCCCAGCACCGCAGCAGGATGGGAGCAGTTGCTTTTTCCAGGCATAGCACGCGGGGGTGACTCATTCCTGGCAGGAATTTCCCTCTCACCCATCCCCTCCGAGACAGTTCCAGCCCCTCTCTCCGCCTGGAGATTTTCCCCCAACAGCAGCAAGGGGTGAGGGCAGCTGTAGGATCAGCCGAGAAGCAGAGACCTTCCCTGAATCCCTGACATTTCAGCTGTCAGCAGCTGTGCAGGGATGTGTTCGGCAGGCCCTGAGGTCCCCACTCCCTCCCAGCTGTGTTTGGGGAAGGAAGGGAGGGGAATTCTGGAATACTGGCAGAGCTGCCCCATCACGAGGGCGGGGGGACTGGGCATCAAAAGAAAAACATCTCATGTGCCAGTTGTCCCTGTGGTGGCCTCGAGGTGCCACCGGGGCTGGGCAGGGCACGTGAGGGAGCTCAGCCCTCCCAGGAAACCTCGGATCAGCTGCATGTGCACAAACAGGTCCAGCAGGGGCCACCCCGGGATGACCACATGCCCAGGTAGCCCATGATTCATGGGATAACCATCTGCTGAAGCTGCAATCGCTCACTTTCCACCTCCAATCTCCTCCAGGCCAAGCAGCAAAGCAACAGGGGCAGAAGGTGCCTCTTTGCCATGGCCACTGAGCACAGCCTGGTCCCACAGCCCACAGCAGCAGGAGCTGCCAGGGCTGGTGCTGCAGCAGCTGCTGATGTGACACGAGACCTTAACTCACCTCCAATCCACAGAAAGGAGTCCAACCCTGCGGGATTTAGTAGGTCCAGGGTAGCCTCAGGGGCACAGCTCAATTTCTCAAGGTGCAGAACCTGCAATGAGATCTTGGAAAGCTGGAGATGGAAAGAAGGAGTCCAGAGGAGGCTCTCATTTGCAGAAAAATAACAGGATCATAGAATCACTGAACAGTTTGGGTTGGAAGAGACCTTAAAGCTCATCCAGTTCCACCTCCTGCCATGGGCAGGGACACCTTCCACTATCCCAGGGTGCTCCAAGCCCTGTCCAACCTGGCCTTGGACACTGCCAGGGATCCAGGGGCAGCCACAGCTTCTCTGGGCAACCTTCACCAAGGTTCATCAACCTTCTTCAGCCAAGAATTCCTTCCCAATATCCCATTTGATCCCACCCTCTTTTGGTTCATAACCTCATCCTACCACTGCTTACTCTGACAGATGCAGCAGCTTGGGGTTCAGGAATGGCAGAGATGTGCCCCCTCTCCAGGTGTGCTTTTCCTTCACCACTTATCCCAAACACACCAAGTCACCCTTTTTTCCCCCCCACCCTGGGCAGCCACAGCTTGGACGTCAGTGGAAAATGATTCCTTGAATGAGTGTGGCTGGATCAGCTGACTGGGCTGGCTGCAGCAAATCTCGTGGTCACACAGCTCTAAATGTGCAGCAGTGTCTGCCTAAGCCTTTCCGTTTATAGGGCAGAGAGGGGAGCCGGGAGTGTGGAAAGAAATCCTTTGGAAGCAGAAGGGGTTTGGAGACAGAACAGGACTCCCCAAGGGGAACACATGGGGGTGCAGAGAGGGTGGGCAGCAAGCACGGATCAGGCATGGGATGGAGCTGATGGAGCATCACCAACTCCGTGCTTCCGATGGGCCGAGGTCAGGGAAAGGCACTGAGCTCTGGGAACCAGGATGAGAGCGCTGGGGCTGGGACCTGCCTCCCAGCTGGGCTGGGGGTGCAGTGCTGGAGTGCCTACAGGAGTGTGAAATGCCCTCCCTGCCTCCCTGCTGCAGCCTGGCTCATCCCTTCAACCCCTGGTCTCCCCACAGGAGCAGAACTCCGGCTCTGGAATAAATCCCAGCTGTCTCCCAGCTCTTCCCTGGGCAAGCTGCCATGCCATGATAAAGCAGCTCCTCCCTGCAAGCCAAGCCCCTGAGCTGCAGCTCCTTGGGAAGGCAGCCTGGTGATGGGCTGTGTCAGGGAGTAACAAATGCCTTTAATTCCCCCTTCATCCAGCAGCTCCCTGCGGGAGGCAGCGTGTCCTGATGGAAGGCGAGCGGGAGGCATCTGGAGCTGTGTGCACAGGCACTCAGATCCCTGGTAAATCACCCAGCCAGGCTCTAAGAACCCTGACAGGCTCTAATTTCTCTCTCCTGGATAGATACAGGGTAAAACTTGCTGCTTCACTTGGTTATCCCAGTGCAAGGGGCTGTTAGCAATCCCTGAGTTACTCTGCACGGATTTTCCTCACTGCTGGCAATGGCAAGGTCAGGAGAGGAGGGGATCTGAGCAGGAACTGCTGCTGAGGTTTCATCTCAAATATCCATCCCCTGAGCATGAATGTTTCATGTCAGACCTGTTGGGGCTTTTCAGGTCGATCAATGGGGTTTGCTGGCATTTGCACCAGCACCACTGGGGCTGTCAGCTCTGATCACACACAGCTCGGGGCTCGCTGGTGACTGAGAACAGGCTTGGGCTCCATCCAGTTCAGACTGAGTTCATTAAAGGAAATAAAACACTTCCCTACAAGCCAAACCCCCTTTTCTGGGTGGTGTTTAATGGGAGGCTGCAGTTCTGGACCAAGCTGAGAAGACCTGAAGGGTATCACCGCAAACCCCCTCTGGGGGCTCCAGCCTTGTCGAGTCTTGTAGGAAACCAGCCCTTCCCACTCCCTGCTAAAGGGATTGCCTGCTGCTTGTCGATCCTGGCACATCCCTCCAGGACACGTGGACACGTCCCAGAACCTCATGGAGTAGTGATGGACACCTACAGCAAGGGAGGGCTTCACGTCCCCTTTCTCAGCACAGCCACCATTTCTGCGGCACCTCGGGATACCTAGAAAACACCTGGCCCTGAAACTTCCCAAGGGGCTGTCCCCGGCTTTGTGGGGTGGTGAGGGGGCTGTTCCTTCTCCAGGACACCCAACAGAAACAGCTGCAAGGTGGGAACAGAGAGGGCATTGGTGGAGTAGTAAAACAGCAAAAACAGATCTCTGAGTGGTGAAGCCTCTGTTGGTTTGGCAATGGTCAAGCACAGAGGAAATAAGTTAAGTTCCCCTTCCAGGCCCGGCTGGACGGGGCTTGGAGCACCCTGGGATAGTGGAAGGTGTCCCTGCCCAGGGCAGGGGGTGGCACTGGATGAGCTTTAAGGTCCCTTCTGACCCAAACCCTTCTGTGCCATTACGATTGTACGAGTTTGTATGAGAGGGCTGCTCTAAGTCACTCCCATCCCTACTTCCATCCCTACAGTCTTTCTGCCAAGATTCTCCTGCAGATCCCATTTGTTCCTTGCCTCTCTCCTGCAGGCACACTGCATCCCCAGCCAAGCCTGGGAGAGATTTGGGCAGCCTGGGGAACCCTCTTCAGGAGTAGAGGATCCTGCAGGTCCCTCAAAGAGAAGGAGGAGGACTCCCTCTCTCTGCTCCAAGGCAGAATAGCATCTTTGAAACTGAAACCTGGAAAGACATACGGAATCTCCTGGCATGCTGTGTGCTGCTCCGACATCCATGCCATGCTCCCACAGTTTGGGGTTATCTACACTATCATCATCTTATTTGTAGTGATAACTCTAATTAATCAAATTTGAAATTGTATCTGGCAGAGTCTGAAATAAGTTCAGTTCCCTTTCCAGGCCAGGCTGGACGGGGCTTGGAGCACCCTGGGATAGTGGAAGGTGCTCCTGCCCATGGCAGGGGGTGGCACTGGATGAGCTTTCAGGTCCTTTCCAACCCAAAACAAGAAAAAGAAGAAACAACAAACGAGCAAAAAGCCACCTTTGCTTCCCTTTTTCCCTCCTGGCCCCTGCCAGCCTTGCTGCTCCTCTTGGCTCTGCTTTTCTCCAGGACTGGCCTGGGAGAGCATCATTCCCAGGGCAAGTGGAAGGAGACACCTCTCCCTGGCAGAGGGAGGCTCCCAGGCGGCACTGCTGGGGCACATCCCGGGGCTGTGTGCTGGAGCCCGAGCCTTTCCTGCTCCTCCTGCAGGGATTGGTGGCTGGGGAAGGCTGGAGCCAGCCCGGGATGGTGCCGGAGCCGGGCAGCGGGGGGAGCAGCGAGACCGGAACACGGGACACGGAGCGGGAGGATGGAATGTCCCAGGCTCGGGAGAGATTCCCTGGGGGACAAGGGCCAGGGCTCTGCCAGTGCCCAGCGCCGCAGAGCGGCTTGGGGGGGAGTTTGGGGATGTCATGGAGCTGGTGGGATCCTGGCTGGGCACCGCTCCTGGGGAACACCAGGAAAGGGGAGCAGTGCCAGGGCCGCGGGGGAGGCTCTGCAGGGGAACGCCGTGCCCAGGGCTGCTGTGCATGGGAGCAGGGTCTGAAGGAGTCCTGCAGCGCCCTAACTGGATCTGTGTGCTCCCAGATCTCTGAAGCTCCTGAATCCCAGCCAGCCCCTCTGGCTCCACTGTTTTTAAATCCATCTAATTTCGCTGGTCTCTCTGCTTTGGTGCAGCCTTTTCCACACTGACACTTCTGCAGCCCAGAAATCCTAAATATCCTCCTTCTGCCAACTGTTTAAGCATCAGCTGCACTGGGGACCACGGGAGCTCAGGGACAGCAGTGCAGGGTTGTGCTGTTTACTGTGGGTTTATGGCACTTTCTGAAGCATGGGAAACTCTTGGCCACAGCCACACAGAGCCAGCAGTGTATTCCCAGTGCAGGATTCAGGGCGTGGGATTGGAGCTGGGACCGAAGACAGAAACCCTGGTGGCAGCCAAGGCTGGGGGAGGTTTTCTCCCTGATCCCACCCTCAAGGACAGTGGTCCTGCTGCCCTGGGGATGCAGGGCTGGCATCAAGGCACACAATTATCTGTTTATCTGAGCACTGGGATTTTCCAGCTAATGGGACAACACAGGTGATGAGGCTCTAAAGGACCTCTGGAGTGCACTGTGCCGTGAGCCCAGAGCTTCTCATGCCCATGAGGATTTGTTTGCACTGACTCTGCCTCAGCCCTGTGGTGCCCAAGATTCCTGCAGGGCTTTTTGTCTGTCCCCCCATCCTGCCCCACCTGCCACTTCATACCTGCTTCCAAGGGGTGACCATGGACCTTCCTGCAAATGCCAGGGAAGTCAGGAAGGCTTCAGGCAGTGGCGAATTGCTGGATTCACAGCACGTGGTAAATCAGTGACAGAGCCCAGAGTGGATTCATTGTGCATCCCGCATTTGATGAACTTGCCTCCAGCAGATCCAAGTATTCTATTAGGTGGAATTAGGGAGAAAATCATAGTTAAACTGTTAATTCATCAAGACAGGCACCGTCACAGGGACTGAAGATATTCCTGAATTTTGGGGGGTGGGGGGTGTCTTTGGAAAATGAAGACAATTCCACAATGCACAAATTGCAGTTTCTCCATTATTTTGCATTATTCAGCATGCAGCTTTGTCATTGGAAATTCCAATGACCAGAACTGGCTATTCCACATCCAACAGAAACCCTTGGAAGTTCAGGATTTGAGTGTTTCCCTTTCACTAAACTGCAGCCCTGACTTGCATCCTGAACTGTTCAAAACTCAGGAGCTGCCTTAAATTCTTTGCTGCTGCTTCTCTGTGTTCAGGCAGCAAAGGAGCTTGAAATAATTCCCAACTGGATGGGGCTAAGCCAGATCCATGCAGGAGAGGAGCAGGGCAGCTCTAAGAGGCTTTGAGTCACACGTGCCCTTGTAACCACAGCATCCCCTGGGTCCCAAACCAGGAGTGATCCCAGGGGGATTCAGGTCTTGACGTCAAAGCCAACCAAGTGCACAAGTGCAAATGATTTCAAAGACTGAATCCAAGCTGTTTGTGCACAGCTGGGAAACATCCAGCACCCTCCTGAAGGGAATCAGGAGTGAAACAACGATCTTCATTCATCTAAACCTCCTGCCCCACCTCTCCCAAGCACCTCTGCCCCAGGCTGAACAAGAGACCTTCTATGCAAAGCCAAATTCAGCAGCTCTGATGCCTCCTCCAGCGTTGCGAACAGCCTGACAGATCCAGGGACATGCAGGAGATGTTCAGTGTGCTGAGTGCTGGGCCAGGAGCTTGGACTGTGCTGCCTGGAGGCGCAGAGAGGCAGCTCCTGGATCTCTTCTCAGAGTGGGAAGCACAATTCGGGCATCCACACTGGAGAATGGCATCGATTGTGCTCCCACAGGCTGCAAAAACACAAAGCAGAGCCCGTTCCTGCCTGGGGTTTAAGGCAGAGTAACCAGGAGCAGGGAGAGAAGACAAGGATACAGAGGCTGCTCTGTGGCTGTGAGCACCTCCTGGCCAAGAGATCCATCTCTGCTGGATGAGATTGGAGCTGGGATAATCCCACACAGAGCAGCTCCACATCCTGGCCTCCCAGCCCTCACAGGTTGTCTGTGCAGGAAGGAAGAAAATGCCTCTGGGACTCTCTATCAAGTCCTCAGCATCCTTGTGGAGAAGGAAAGCAGCATAAACCAGCCTGGCTCTGATTCTGCCCCAAACTCACCTTCCATGCCTCACGCAGTTTCCCCAACTTTTACAGAGGATAATCAGCCTTGCCCAACTTTACAGAATCCTGGGACATCTGCAGATGTGATGAGTCAGATCTGCCTTGTGTGACTCTGCTGCCAGATCCCATCCAACAGCCACGGGGCTCCCCCTTCTCCAGGATCTGTATTTTCTGCTCTTACTGCCAAGTGCATGACTATTCCCAAAACTAAACGTGCCTGGGAGTTTCTAAACCCATTTGGGAAGACCAGGAAAAAGCCTTTCTAGCTTCATTCTGAAATGGGAAACAGAGCAAAGTTCACTGGACGATCCACAATTTCCTCCCTGCAAGTTGCAAAAGAAGGAAAACAGAGAGTGGGTTTTGCTTCTGAAATTAACGTTAACTCTCCCTGATGCAGGAAGGTGGCTCTGCAATACCAGGAGCTGTGGCAGGACAGGGATGTGACCCTGGAAAAGTCTTTAATGTGTGGATGCAGCCTGTTGGCAGCTGGAATTAAATGTGAGCGGCTCCTTCTGAAGCTCCCAGGAGCGGGCGTCACTCTGCAAGAATGCAGCAGGGTTGCATCATGTGGGCTCCTTGAATTTTCCAGAAATCCTGCTACCTCTTCCCTGCCAGGTTTTCGTGGGGAATCTATACAGTAGCTGGGGAAAACACACTGCGATTTTCTGTTGGCATATTTGAAGCAGGAAGGAGTATTCACGCTAAGTGGGGTTTGATGTGGGAACACAGGGAAGATGTCCCTTTTTTCCTAAGGGTCCCTGGCCTTGGAGATACATCCTGGAGATACATCCTGGCCTCTTGCAGATACATCCTAAACTGCCACGTTATGGGTTAAGCTCCCTGACCCAAGCTGGACCTATGGCAAGGGACATTTGCCTCCCAGGTGGGTGCATTTTGTCATCCCAAGCAAAGCTGCAGCAGCTCAGACCTGCTTTGGTCCCACCAGATCAGAGTAACATCCCCAGGGTTGGGGCAACCATGGTCCTTGGAAACTTGGGAAGGACAAAACCCCTTCTCCTGTTTGGTTTTACACTAAAGGAGAGATTTAGATTAGATATTGGGAAGGAATTGTTCCCTGGGAGGGTAGGGAGGCCCTGGCACAGGGTGCCCAGAGCACCTGTGGCTGCCCCTGCATCCCAGGAAGTGTCCCAGGCCAGGTTGGATGGGGCTTGGAGCACCCTGGGCTAGTGGAAGCTGTCCCTGCCCATGGCAGGGGGTGGCACTGGATGGGCTCTAATGTTCCTTCCAACCCAAACCATCCTGGGATCCTGTGTTTGCTGCTGTATCTCTCCGGGTAGCTTTTTGCTGCCTCTGTAAGAGCAGAGAAGACAAAGTGGCTGCCAAGCCCCTTCCTGAGCATCCCTGTGCTTACACATCCCAGCACATGGCTTAGGAGGACTGCACACGCTGTTTGTTCCTGCTGGGCCACTGCCAGGCTGAGCCCAGCATGTCCTTTCCAGGATTCATCCCTCCCCTCCTCCTTTCCTGCCTTAAACTGCTGCACCAACCCCCAAAGCTCCCAAGGCAGCAAACCCAGCAGCCCCAGCCCTGTCCTGCACTCAGCCCCCTCATCCCACTGGCATCAACAGTGGCAGCTTTGGGGTTTGGCTTGTTGGGAACAGCAGTAGGACTAGGGAGACAGGCAGTTGAGTGACACACGTGCACACAGAGCACAGGCTGAGCCCGGCCCGCCTCCCACTCCTGAGCAGTGCTCTGCTGGAAGCAGAAGATTGGCTGGCAGAGGATCCCTCTCCAAGCCAGGGTCGGGTTTAGGGGCGTTTCTGTTCCCCCAGCTGGCTCCAGAATAAACAGTTTCCTTTTACATCCCGGTTTCCTCAGGAGAGGCTGAAACACTGAGGGGGGAGCGCGTGGGGCTGAGCCTCCTCTCAGCTTCCACCAAATGTGAAGGGCAGGCAGAGCTCAGACCTTTCACATTCCCATATGCTCCTGGAAAATGCCAGAAGGAGATGAGACAGAGCTCACTGCAGGAGAGTGAACTCAGCTTTTAACAAGACATCAGAGATTCCCCACCACAGCTCCACTCTGCAGAGCAGATCGACCACCTGGGCCTTCTCTGCTCATATTTTGTTATAAAGGGTGAAAACCTGGAATTGGCACATTCCTTGCTGCCTGTTTCCAGTGAGGAAACTGAAGCTGCAGCATCCCAAAGCCCCGGTGCTCTCACATCTTGCCCTTGAGATGGCCCCGACACTCGTGGGGTTGACGTGGCTGACAAACCAAGCACTTGCTTTGCCTTTTTGGCTGTTTTTTTGGGAGGATCCAGCCAGTCCCAGTCACTGTGAGGCAGAAGGGAGGGGATAAGGAGTGCATGTCACCAGTGCTCATCTTAGAATCACAGAGTTTAGGGTTGGAAAAGTCCTCAAGGATCCCTGAGTCCAAACATTAGCCTGGAAAGGGCATCCTGGATTCCTCTTGTCTCGCCGTGACCCCAAACCAGAGTTCCTGACCAGTGTAGGAACAGCACAGGATCCCACAGCCCTGTGGGTCCCTCCCAGGGACTGCAAACCCCTCCTGCCACATCCACAAGGATTCCATCTCCTGCCATAGCCCAGCTCCCAGGAAGATGGGGGATACAGGGGCTTGCAATCCAAGCTGCCATCACCCGTGCTGGCGCTCTGCTGAGGCCACACAGATGTCATTCTTTCCACCCAAAAGCACCCGAGGAATTCTGTCCCCCGCCTCGATGGGTTGGCTGGAAACCCTGTGGATTTTGAACTTTTCTCTGGGAGTATTAAACAGGGATTACAAACTGGGATCAAGGGAGTCTCTCTGTGCTGTGCCCTGTGGGAAAGCTGCAGCCTCTGTAGCCTGTCCCCTGTTGTTTGTGCACCACGACATACCTGGGTGATGCCACGGATGGGGAATTTGCTGCCTCCATGGCAATCAGGTCTTCTCCTCTTCCTTTTCCTCCTCCACCACACCTGCTGAGGAAGCAAAAGGAGATCAGTGCTTTGCAGAGGATCCATTAAAATTTGCACCCTTAGGACATGCAAACCCAGGGACCTCCCCCTGGAGCTGGCAGGCCCAGCTCTGGGCACAGCAGGCTGGCACAGGGAGCTTGGCTCTCACTGCTGCACTCAGACAGGGTCAGATCCACGGGATGCAGTCTTTCAGCCCCACTGCCATCCTTTGTGTGCCTACTGCTCTCACAACGCTGGGCCCTCCCAGTCCTGCCAAGCCAGACATGGCCATGGGCATGGCTGAGAGCCAGAGAGGGGGAAAAGGGCTGGGATCCCACTCCAGTCCTGCCAGCAAAGCCACGGCCCTGGGATACTTGGGGCTGCATGAATGAGCTCACCGTGCCAGAGGAGGGTGGCTGGGAGTGAAATCAAAGTGCTGATCCCAAACTTGCCCTTGAGCTGAGCCAGGAAGCAGAATCCCCCCAGAATCTTTGCATGTGGGGACCTGGAGGAGCAGGCAAGCCCTGACTAGCTCTGGAGCAGAGACAGACCCAGGGAGAGCTTAGAGGCCCTTCCACTGCCTAAAGAGGGCTTGTAAAAAAGAGGGAGAGAGGTTTTTTGCAAGGGCAAAAAGTGACAGGACAAGGAAAAACGGCTTCCCACTGCCAGAGGGTAGGGTTAGATGGGATATTGGGAAGGAATTGTTCCCTGGGAGGGTGGGGAGGCCCTGGTACAGGGTGCCCAGAGCAGCTGTGGCTGCCCCTGCATCCCTGGCAATGTCCCAGGCCAGGCTGGACAGGGTTTGGAGCAGCCTGGGACAGTGGAAGGTGTCCCTGCCATGGCAGGGGTGGCATTGGATGATTCTGAAGCTCTTCAGTGCTGGCTCTGAGCATCCCTGCCCTCCTCAGCCATGATCCTGGAAAGCAGAAATGCTGCACCCGCACTACCTCCCAGCAGCACAGGAGATGACAGACTGTCTCCCACACAGGAAAACAGGGTGAGTGTCCTGGGTCACTGCAAGGTGAAAGTGTAAAGCTGCTGGAGTTTATATTTAAAAAGTCCTGTCCAAAGAACACATAGGGTCTGCTTTCATAGAAATAAAACACTCCTTCAATAGATGATCAAGTGAATTAGTAACACTGCTTGAAACAAGAAGCCAAACAACTGGGGCAGCACCAACCTGGATGTTTCATGGCTGAGCATGGATTGTTTCCCACAGAACTGGACTCTGGGTACAGTTGGATTTCACTGCTTTCCATCCCAGCAGCTTCTCCACACCTGTCCCAAGCTCTGCAACAACAGCCTGGAAATCTCCCTCTGCTCTGTCGTGGGGGCTGTAGGATCACACCCATCTCACAAAAACTTTGGGTGGCTTTTAATTTAAGGCTCAGTGGATCTGCACTGCCCTAAACCCACGGAGTCAACCCATGCTGGAAATAACTCCAGACAAAAGAAACTCGGGTTTTGCCCTGCGCAAGTGCGGTTTGGAGGGGAGGAGCTGGGCTGGAGGAGTGGATGTGTCCCTTTGGCAGCTGGAACCGCTCATTACAGAGCAGGGAAGACGGAAGACGGCAACTCCCAGTTTGGCTCCCCCTTCCCAGTCCCCATCCCACCGCTGGAGGAGCTCCTACGTGGCACTGTGGGGGCTGGGAGTGCCTGCAGAGCTTGACTGCGCTTGAAAATCACTGGAGAGCAGCAGGAATCTTCCCCAGCAATGCAGATCAGCCTGATTCCCAGAACTCTGGCCCTGGACAAAACTGTTCACAGTCAAGATGAAGCTGTTTGCTGACATTGTGGTAGAACTGACTCATTTTCTGCATATTCACATCCTAAAGCTCTGCAGGGTTTTTTTGGTGGCTCTTACCAGATTGTATTGTAGAAACAGCAGGAATAGGTTGAAATATACACTGAAAAATCTGAAATATCTTTATGCTGGGCTGCCAGCCCTCAAACACAAAGAACTATTTTATTTTACTCCAAATCCATGTTACTGAGGCAAAGCCATTTCAAAGGACTGAAGCACAGAGCCCCAGTATCAAAGGACTCTAGCATTGGGAGGCAGTGAAAGAAATCAAGATTAAAAGTTTTAGAGTTCATTTTAAATTTCACAAGGAAGATGAAAAAAATCTTACATGGGAAGTAATTACAGAGAAGGGCTTGAAGGTGGAGCAATTCAGAGTTTGGCAGAGAAAAGCAGCTGACAGTGGAAGCTTAAAGGAGCTTTTCTCATTTCTCCGCTGGCACACACTGCTGGTACAGACCAGTAACATTTACCTTGGTACTGATGGTTTGATATCAGCAAAATCATTTTTAGTAAAGCCAAAATCGTGCTATAAAAACTCTGGGACCCCACTGTTGATCATTTATGCAGACACAAAGCAAGGCTAACTGCACCAAGAAATACTAGTGTGCAAAAATCTGTTGCTTAAGGTATGCCAAAGCTCTTTTTCCCACTGAATCCCTCCCTGAAGGGAGCAGATCTCTAAACATCACTGATGTGAGGACACCATGTTTGTTGAAGCTGACGGAGACTTTTTCTACAGGGAGGGCTCAAAGATCTCCCCTTGTTTGAGGTGTGGAATATCTACTCACATGGCACCATCTGAACAGTTCAGACAAAGAAAAATGTCGCTTTTTTATGCCACCTTCTAGAACAGGTGGGCTGTGAAGGGGAATGGAATGATGAGATGATTCCAAAGCAAGGTGCTTCCAAGACAACCAGCAGAATATTCAAAGCCAGAAGGAAAAACCAGATGCTGTTTTCTTACTACAGCAACAGAAGGCTGAGACCCCTGGCTTCAGAGGGAAGCAGAAAAACTTGGCAGAGCCAAAATTAGGGGGGAAAATGAAATTACAGTGTGATTAAAAGGAAGACACAGATATCAGTTAAACACACAAGGATGCAGCACTCTTCTGCTGATGTAACCATCCATGGGGTGGGTGGTACCTAGAATATCCCTGTATCCCAGATTGCCATGAAAACAATCCTGTGCTGTCTTAAAACGTGAAAGGCTTGAATCCGAGCTTCAACACTTGTGATGCAGCAGAAACCTCTCCATGGCACAGCTGCTCTGGGCACCCTGTGCCAGGGCCTCCCCACCCTCCCAGGGAACAATTCCTTCCCAATATCCCATCTATCCCTGCTCTCTGGCAGTGGGAAGCCATTCCCTGTGTCCTGTTCCTCCAAGCCTTGTCCCCAGTCCCTCTCCAGCTCTCCTGGAGCCCCTTTAGGCACTGCAAGAGGCTCTGCAGGCTCCCTGGAGCCTTCTCTCCTGGATGTCACCAATCAGGGGCACATTTCAGACAGCAGGATGGGGCAGATGTTGAACACCGGCTGCCTGTGACTGCTCCAGTCGTGGCTGAAGCCCTTTGCACCACCCCTGACTTCACAGAGGGCGACAGCCCAGAAACAGAAAATAAATACAGCACTCCCTGCCTTTGGTGCCAACAACCATCCAGCTGCAGGAGATGCCAGGGGCAGGGAGAGGACGGAAATAAGATGGGCCCCGAGCCCTGTAAAAAGGCAAAAGCACCGCTTTGGCAGGGAATAGTTCCCCATCTTCCTGCTGCAAGGGCTGGCTGGGGACAGGCTGAGGACGGGCCGGGGCAGCTCCAGCCCGCGCCGGCAGGACGAGGGAGCGCACATCCCCCCATGCATCCCGACCCCCCTTCGGCGGCGCGGGGCCGGCATTCCCTGCCATTGGCGGCGGGCCGGGAGAGAGCTGGGACGGATCCTCCCCTTCCTCTCCCTCCCCGAGCATTTTTAGAGGGTTTTCCCAACTTCCAGAAGTTTCTCCCCGGCCCCTTATATACCCCCTCCGCAGGACCGGGAGGTGCACAGGGAGCCGAGCAAAGCCGTGTCCCAGCCCCGCAGGTAAGAGGGGGCGAGCCGGGGGACCCCGGGCTGGCGGGGAGTGACCGAGCTGAGATTGCAGAAGGGTGGGGAGTATTTTGGGGTCCTGCATCCTCCTGGATGGGCAAAAAAAAACGGGGGGAGGGTTATGGCATGGGAGAAGGGGGTGCATGGGGGGTAGGCTGCAATGGAGTAGGTGGAAGTGGAGGATAGGGGTACAGACGGTGCCATGAACTGGCTCTGTGATTTTGAGGAAAGGTGGTAAAAAATCCCCCCCCATCGCCTCCAGTTTGCAAGAGGTGGTCACAGTGAAGCTGCAGGAGAAGCTTTCAAAGGGTGATGGAAAAGAAAAGGGGGATAAGGGACGTTTTAGCTTAGTGTGAGTGAAATTCTCCAGCCCCTGCTCTGACTCAGCCTGGGAGCCTCCAGGACCCTGGGCACCATCCCAGCACAGGAATGAGAGCTCTCCCTGCAGCCTTCTGCCACGGGACAGCCCGACCCGTCCTTCTGCTGCCCTAACTAAGTGCCACATCCCTCTGGTGACATGCAAGTGGCCTTTTGCCTGCGTGTCTCCGCCCTGCAGCTCTGCCCTGCTCCTGGGTGAAACACAGCCCTCGGAGGGGTGCACCTCCAAATCCCGCCTGGACAGCGGGTCCCGGCAGCCACAGAGAAGGCTGTGGAATGCCACGCTGGCACTGGGCGTCCCCTCGCTGTGGGAGCACAGGAGAGGAGGATGTTGCTGGCTGTGCATTCCCCACATTCCCTCCCGCCATTTTCACCCATAATCGCCGCCGTAATCCAAGAAGAGGCAAAATTTCTCCCTCTAGGGCTGCGTGACTCAGCACACCCCAAATCTGTCACCCATCTCTGAAGTAATGAACCTTTTTTAAGCTGAGGATAAAGCAGTGCAGGCCACCCCCTGCTCACAAGAGAACTACTCCATATATCTGTTTTCTTTCAGAAAGAAAAAGGCAAAGGTTGACCTCACTATGAAACAGTTTCAAGGTATCCTTAGAAATAAAGGGGAAATAGAAAACCAGAAGGAAACCCCTCAGATTTCCAGCGTTTTTCACCCTGGCTGCACTTGAAAAGAGTGTCGAGGGCCCTTTTGAACCTGCTGCACAAATCCTTGCTCTTCAGGCAGCCGGGATGGCTCTTCCCTTTAACTGAAACCTTGCACCCATAAAGGATTTTAGGTTGTAATCCCCTCCCACTCTGGCAAAGTCCCTTGTGGAACTGCGCACTCTCTTTGCCTGGGGCTACGTGCTTCGTGTTTCCTTCCATATGTAATCCCAGCGGGCCATTCGCTTCCTGCCTGGAATACTTTAACCCCGCAGCAGCCCCGCTACAGCCTTTCCTTGCCTTCCCATGCCAGTGGCTGGGCAGAAGCAGGGTGGGAGGAGAGGACCACCAAGGAACAAAATGCAGCCTGTCGAGGAAAAACTCTCCCAAAAGCTGGAGGTGGGATTTAAGGCCTGAGGATCTGCCAGCAGGAAGGTTTGCTGAGTGACAGCAGGAGGGAGGGGAAGTGTGGGGCCAGGTGGGATGAGCTCCAAAGGGCTTCTAGGCACTTAGGACTGGTCAGGCTGCACATTTGGAGCTGGCGACTCAGAGCCCTTGCTGGGGATAGGTTCACCTACGTTGGGATGAGATCCATCCACCCAAGGCATGAACTGAAGGCTCTGCTGGGGAAAATGAGGCTCCCGCACCTCCCTCTGCCCTGGTACCTCCCCGGCAGGGCTGGACAGGCAAAACCAAGTCGAACAGAGCTGACCACAGTGCAGGATCTTCTCTAGGGGTGTCTGTGGCTTTGCTTGGTGGAAGCTCACGTGCTCCATCTAGTGCCAAGGAAGCTGAGAATTTGGGGCCCATGGCCCGGGTCCCCAGAAAGGACGGTCCTTGCCATACAGTGCCTGCAACAGCCCTTAGATCAAGGGCCAGTGCTGTGCTGTGTGGCTCCTGGGCAGCACAAACATCCTGCTTTCAGCTTTTCCTGGTCAGGGCAGAGCTTTGTCCTGCTCTGGGGACACAATCGTGGAATGTTCTGGGTTGGAAGGGACCTTAAAGCCCATCCAGTGCCACCCCCTGCCATGGGCAGGGACACCTTCCGCTATCCCAGGTTGCTCCAAACCCCATCCAACCTGGCCTTGGACACTTCCAGGGATCCAGAGGCAGCCACAGCTTCTCTGGGCACCCTGTGCCAGGGCCTCACCAGCCTCACAGGGAGGAACTTCGTCCCTATGTCCAATCTAAACCTGTCTTCTTTCACTTTAAAGCCATTCCCCCTCGCCCTGTCGAGATATGAGAAATACCTGTTGTGACATTCCCTGGCCCCTCCTTAAATCATTCACTGTACATTAACATTGGAATATAGGAAAACCGCTTAGGAAAACTGAAGGAAGCTGTCATTCCAAATGCACAGGGCCTTGCTTACCAGGGTGCAGATTGTTGCTCAGGGTGGACTTGGGATGGCTGCACCCCAATGCAGCACTGGAGCAATGTCACAGTCACTGGAACCAAGGAGCGGGTTTCTCTGCAAGAGTCCCTGGGATGTCTGGATGCTCCAGGAAGAGTTGGAATTGTGCTGATGGTGAGTTTTCTTGCCCAGCAGGTCCTGGGAGGCACCAGGTGCTACTGAAGCCATGTGGATTACTGTGGGGCTGGCCCTCCTGGGCCTCGCTGCGGCCGTGCCCTCAGAGGACAGGAAGCTGAGCGACAAGGCCACCACGCTGGCCGAGCGCAGCACCACGCTGGCCTTCAACCTCTACCACGCCATGGCCAAAGACAAGGACATGGAGAACATCCTGCTGTCCCCCGTGGTCGTGGCCTCGTCCCTTGGGCTCGTGTCCCTGGGGGGCAAGGCCACGACGGCCTCGCAGGCCAAGGCGGTGCTGAGTGCGGACAAGCTGAACGATGACTACGTGCACAGCGGGCTGTCCGAGCTCCTCAGCGAGGTCAGCAACAGCACCGCCCGCAACGTCACCTGGAAGATCGGCAACCGCCTCTACGGCCCCGCCTCCATCACCTTCGCCGAGGACTTCGTGAAGAACAGCAAGAAGCACTACAACTACGAGCACTCCAAGATCAACTTCCGAGACAAGAGGAGCGCCCTCAAGTCCATCAATGAGTGGGCAGCCCAGACCACGGATGGGAAACTCCCAGAGGTCACCAAAGATGTGGAGAAAACTGACGGGGCCCTCATTGTCAACGCCATGTTCTTCAAGCGTAAGTTCTACCTTCAATTCCTGGTACAAGTGACCCAAAACCTCCCCTGAGCCAACAAACAGAATCAGAGGATGGTTTGAGTTGGAGGGGCCTTAAAGATCATCTAACAGCCTGAAGGGAAGGTGGACAAATCCTGCGTCCACTGGAGGCAGCCCCTTGTCAGCGGTTGGGAACTGTGCATGGAATTACCGCCCACTCCCTTTTCTTACAAGCTGTGTTGCTCTCTCTCCTGTAGCTCACTGGGATGAGAAGTTCCATCATAAGATGGTGGACAACCGTGGCTTCATGGTGACCCGTTCCTACACCGTGGGAGTGCCCATGATGCACCGCACAGGTGAGTGGGAAACCTCCTGCCCCACACCAACACTGTTCTCCATTATCCCACCAGCTGCCTCCAAGATTGTTTTGCCTCATGAAGAGGGAACAAAGCAGGGGAGTGTTTGTTCTGCTGATTCAGTCTCTCTGTCAGCAGAAAGAATCCCTGTTTACTATTGGATGCTTGGCTGTTGGGAAGAAATCCTGGCTCATCACACAAGTGAGAGCCACCACCAACTCCAATAATGCTGGGCCAGTTCCCAAAAGGGTGTCCAGACTCTTCCCCTCCTGGTCAGGAAAAGTCCAGGCTGAATTCCCTTTGCCTCTGTACCACATCTCACTGTTCCCTGCTTCTGGTTTCAAGGTCTCTACAATTACTATGATGACGAGACAGAGAAGCTCCAGGTGGTAGAGATGCCACTGGCTCACAAGCTCTCCAGCATGATCTTCATCATGCCAAACCATGTGGAGCCTCTGGAGAGGGTGGAGAAACTGCTGAACAAGGAGCAGCTCAAGACCTGGGCTGGAAAGATGAAGAAGAGATCAGTGGCCATCTCGCTGCCGAAAGTCGTCCTGGAAGTCAGCCACGACCTTCAGGTAAAGGAGGTCCTTAAACAGTTGGGCCTTACAGTTCTTTGGGATGTGAGGGAAGACAGTGGGATGGTGGGTTATCCATGCCAGCTGTCTCTCTTACCTCTTGCATGGTCATCTCTGCGAGGGGTGCTGACCTCTTGTCTCCTCCTAGAAACACTTGGGTGGTCTGGGCCTGACAGAAGCCATTGACAAGACCAAGGCTGACTTGTCCAAGATCTCCGGCAAGAAAGACCTTTACCTGTCCAACGTGTTCCATGCCGCGGCTCTGGAATGGGACACGGAAGGGAACCCCTACGACGCCGATATCTACGGCCGAGAGGAGATGAGGAACCCCAAGCTCTTCTATGCTGACCACCCCTTCATCTTCATGATCAAGGACACTAAAACCAACTCCATCCTCTTCATTGGCAGGCTCGTGAGGCCCAAAGGCGACAAGATGCGCGATGAGTTGTAGTTGGGTTGGTTTTGGTTGGGGTTTTTTTCCCAGAGCTTTGGTTTGTGTGTGTTTTTAGGGGGGGATTTTGACAAATGGGAAACACTATTTTGTATCCTTCTCGAACCATGGGTGCTATTCAGACCAGGGTGCATTGTGAGGAGAAACCAGCGTACGCTTTACCTCACCCCACAATCCGGATTGCACAAGCCCACCTCCAGAGAGGAGCAGGGAGGCCTGGCACCAGAGGGTCACCAGGAATCAGCTGAGGTGGCCAGGTTGAAGCCTGTACTAGTTCAGCCTCCTGCTCAGTTCCTTGCTGCTCCACCAGCCCCGCCAAGGCACCATTCTCCCATCCCAAATGCTTCCATCCGCCTGCATG